>NC_044032.1:661227610-661530205 GCF_901765095.1 Microcaecilia unicolor
AGAAGAGCTTACCCCACCGACCCAACATAAAAATACCTGCTCACTTGCGACACAATATAACCAAAGACCATAACGGACATTACCTGACTCTTCTTCCCCATCTCCCTCTCTAAATTCCCCCCCCCCAACTGTTCCTACCATACATGTACCTCATTATACCACAATATCACTTTGTATTCATTCATACCATGTCTTTGTTCAGACCGTAATCGGCTAATGCCATTAACGGTTATATGTAAGCCACATTGAGCCTGCAAAAAGTGGGAAAATGTGGGATAGAAATGTAACAAATAATAATAATAATAATAATAAAAGGTTTGGATGACTTCATAAAGGAAAAGTCCATAGACCATTAGTAAAATGCAGTGGTGTAGGAAGGGGGGGGGGGCGGGAGGGGCGGTCCGCCCCGGGTGCACGCGCTCGGGGGGGTGCTGGCCCCGCTGGTTCCCTGCTCTCTCTGCCCCGGAACAGGTTACTTCCTGTTCCGGGGCAGGGAGAGCAGGGAACCAGTGGGGCCAACGCAGCCCCGAGTGACGTGCACTCGGGGCGGATCGGCCCTCCCTCAGGTAAGAATGTGGTCCGGGGGGGGATGCGCTCTGGGGGGGGGTTCGCCGCAGTGTGGGGGGGTGCGCAGCGGCAACCCGCCCCGGGTGCCATTAGCCCTCGCTACGGCACTGGTAAAATGACTTGCGGAAAATCCACTTCTTATTTCTAGGATAAACAGCATAAAATGTATTGTAGTTTTTGGGCGTCTTGCTGGTTTTCAGCTTCTGCATGTTCCTCCCCTTCAACTTTGAATCTCACAATGCCACGTTTGCACTAACATTTTTAAAATAATCTCATCCCTCCATTTTACCACATTGTCTGTCTGTCTGTCTGTTTTTTCTTTCATTTACATCTTTGCTTTCCTGGCTACTTTACTTGCTTTTCTTAGCTTTTCCAGATCTTCTCACCTCTCTTCCTCTGTTTTAAAATGCATGCTGTTTTACAGTCTTACATAAGTACATAAGTACATAAGTAGTGCCATACTGGGAAAGACCAAAGGTCCATCTAGCCCAGCATCCTGTCACCGACAGTGGCCAATCCAGGTCAAGGGCACCTGGCACGCTCCCCAAACGTAAAAACATTCCAGACAAGTTATACCTAAAAATGTGGAATTTTTCCAAGTCCATTTAATAGCGGTCTATGGACTTGTCCTTTAGGAATCTATCTAACCCCTTTTTAAACTCCGTCAAGCTAACCGCCCGTACCACGTTCTCCGGCAACGAATTCCAGAGTCTAATTACACGTTGGGTGAAGAAAAATTTTCTCCGATTCGTTTTAAATTTACCACACTGTAGCTTCAACTCATGCCCTCTAGTCCTAGTATTTTTGGATAGCGTGAACAGTCGCTTCACATCCACCCGATCCATTCCACTCATTATTTTATACACTTCTATCATATCTCCCCTCAGCCGTCTCTTCTCCAAGCTGAAAAGCCCTAGCCTTCTCAGCCTCTCTTCATAGGAAAGTCGTCCCATCCCCACTATCATTTTCGTCGCCCTTCGCTGTACCTTTTCCAATTCTACTATATCTTTTTTGAGATACGGAGACCAGTACTGAACACAATACTCCAGGTGTGGTCGCACCATGGAGCGATACAACGGCATTATAACATCCGCACACCTGGACTCCATACCCTTCCTAATAACACCCAACATTCTATTCGCTTTCCTAGCCGCAGCAAACATGAATGATATTGGAAATATCAAGGAAAATGATACATTCAAAAATAACCAATTTAAGGGAACCTTTAGCAATACACTTAGTCCACAAGAGTTTGAACCAAAATACTAAACAAGTTCCCCATTTCAGAGGAACTCCTCCCTAGAGAGAGAAGAAACAGTTGATATTCACAGTTGGCCTAACAGTTCAAATATTAACTTGCACGATCTGTCAAGGATACATTCAATTCACCTTCTTTAGTAATTTCTTAGGATCAAAGAAAACATAATTAATAGCATTTAAAGATATCAAGCAACGAAGGACAATTTCAAAACAAAAGTCAGGCAAAGGACTCTTGGCCGAAGTGAGTACTGAATTCACTTTCAAGATAAGCTTGTGTTTACCGTAATTATTTCAAAACAAAAACCAGAAGATGGTATGGGGCTCATTTTCGAAAGAGAAAAACGTTTAAAATGTGGCGTAAATCAGCATTTGGATGTTTTGCTTGCCAAAACATTCAAATCACTATTTTCGAAACCCATTTTAACACATTTTTGATATGCAGGTCGTTGGTAGTGTGTTCAAATCATAAGAGACATGTTGGGGCAGGATTTGGGCGTTCCTAAGACTTGGACTGCCATAATGGAGCAGAACAAAAATGTTCTGGGCTTCAATTTAAATGTTTTGGTCTAGACCTGTTTTTATTATGACTAAGTCAGAAAAAGGTGCCCTAAATGACCACTGGAGGGAATTAGGGGTGACTCCCCCTTACTCCCCCAGTGGTCACTGACCCCTTCTCAACCTCCCAAAGATGTGAAAAAGTACCTACCGGCCTCTATGACAGCCTCAGATATTTATAGCCAGTCCTTGGAGTAGCCTAGTGCTCAGTGCATTGCACTATGGAGAAGGGGACCCAGGCCCATAATCCAAACCCACCAAAAACCTACTTTTCCCACATATAGCTGACCCCTGCAGCCATAAGGGCTATTGTAGTGGTCTACAGTTGGGTACAGTAAGCTTTTGTTGGGTTTTGGAAGGCTCAACCTACAATATATGGGAGCAATGGTCAGATGTGTACCTGGGAGCTTTTATGTGATGTCCACTGCAGTGCCCCCTAGGGCGATGTTTGCCAAGTCCAGTCCTGGAATACCTCTTGCCAGTCAGGTTTTCAGGATATCTACAATAAATATGTATGAAGGAGATTTGCATATAATGGAAGCAGCGTGTTCAAATCAAGTTTATGCATATTCACTGTGGATATCCTGAAAACCTGACTGGCAAGGGGGTACTCCAGGACTGGACTTGGGAAAGACTGCCCTAAGATGCCCCACTGCTGTGTTGGGATGTCTGTCTGGCCAGACTATTAAGAATGCTGGTTCCTCCTACATCCCAGTGGCTTGATTTTCTGCATTTTTCACTTGGAGGGGTTGGTTTTTTTTTTTAATGGTCCAAAAAAAACCCCAAATGCACTGAGTACAGCAAAGGCTAGAAAAAGGCCATTTTTGAAACAAAAAGATCAACATTTTTCATTTTCGACAATCGCTATGGGACCCTTTTACAAAGCCGCGGTAGCAGGCAGCAAACACTAAACTAGTACAGGATTTTGTGTTTTCCACACTGCATTTCTCACACCAGAAAATATTTTTCTCTTTTCTAGCGTGGGGGCATAGCTTTACTGCTGTCTGATTACCACCGCGTTTGCGGCTAAGCCCTTACCATCTTCTAAATTGATGCATCCCAATATCCTTATTGTTCTTCATCTATGTATGACTTCCATTTAAAATAATGCAAATTCCAGCTGTGGTAAAAGTGGCCTTGGTTACCACCCACGTCACGCACCCACATTATTGCAGGCCACGTTTTACCACAGCTTAGTAAAAGGACACTGTATTCACCACTTGAACTTTAGACGGATTTAAACATGATATCAATAGAAATAAAACAAAATAAAACATGGAAAAGAAAATAAGATGGACATAACTTAATACATTTCTTGATTAGCTTTCGAAGGTTGCCCTTCTTCGTCACCTTCAAAAGCTAATCAAGAAATGTATTATGTCCAATAAAAAAGGTATCATCTTATTTTCTTTTTCATGTTTTCTTTTCTTTTATTTCTATTGATTACCTTTGAAAGTGGACTAACACGGCTACCACACCTCTCAACATCATATCAAAAATGCCCCTTCACATATATTATCAAATACTACATTATGAAAAAAATGAAAAGTGCAAATTACCTAAAGTCAATCATTTGAACTGACAATACTTGACAACCATCATGATATCAAAAAATGTTTATGAAATCAAGTCAATGCCATATGTTCAGAAAAAACAGTTCCTTAGAAGCTAAAATAGACACAAATGTACTTATTCTGTTCACTAATCCTCCTAAGGCTTGAATATGTAAGTGTTGTATTTGCCAAAAATATATCCAAACCTTTTATAAAATCAAATGATGAGCTAATGTACTAACTTCTCTCCTTGACACAAAATCATGTTTCCCAGATGCTATTTCAGCAAGAAGAAAAATAAAATCTAAAAAGATATATTGAAACAACACTAAGGACCCCTTTTACCAAACAGCGGTAAAAGGGGGCTCTGCGATGGCGTCTGCGTGTAGGTTTGCCAAATGCTGAGGCCCTCCTTATACTGTCGCCTGGATAAAGGAAATTCCAGGTGGGGGACAAAAATGGTCTTGCGGTAAGTTGCCAGAGAATGTGGTATAGGTGGTTAGCTTAGCGGGGTTTAAAAAAGGTCTGGACAGCTTCCTAAAGGAAACATCCATAGACCATTATTAAATTGACTTTGGGAAAATCCACTGCTTATTTCTGGGATATTCAATACTTCAACCAGTAGAGAAGATCTACGAAGTATATATTGTTATCTTAATGTGCCACTAAATGCTATTAACCAATCGAGGGAGAGTCTCAGCTGGTCACCATAATAATCTTTTACACTGTTTTGGTGTATATCTTTTAAATGGCGACAAATTTAATCATTGACAACCTCCCTCCTACCTCTACTTTAATATTTATATTGTCAGGATCACTCGCTGTGTCCTCCACACTCCTGCACAGTCTCTTCCTTTTCAGCATCGGACACCATCCACTCCCAGGGTTAAAGGTCTGCAATCAGTGTCTCAGGAAAACAGGAGATTCATTAGAAGTGCTTTATTATCTCCCTAATGCAGCGATCCTGCCTTAAGTCCTTCCAAACCTTCCCCTCTACCCGGTATAGTCCTACTTTAAACACAGTTCAATTTAATACTGCTTCCAACCCCGTTCAATTTAGCACTGCTTTCAATACAGTTCTTTTCCACAGCAATATGGTCTAAATCACTTTCCCACTCTTAGACCTAATGACCCACCTCCCTCATTTGTCAGCACAAATCCACCTGACATCCACCCACCGGGCCAATCCCCCAAGTCTTCATTCACGCTCACTTTAAGAGCTCTCCACCAGCACTTCCATTTCCTCCTCATTCTCTCTTTCTCCCCCCCCCCCCCCCCCCCCCTCTTGCAGTTCCATTCTCTCCTCCCCTTCCTCTCCATCTAGGGGCTCCTCCCCTCCCCCATCTGATTCCATCTCCCAATCAACCCCCGGCTCCTCCCTCTCTTGCATAGAATCCTCTCCCTTCACTTGATCCCTCTGCTGTTGCTGCATTGCCTTCTGGACCTTGTAATTTCTTAGTTCCTGGCTTCTCTGATGTTGCCCTGCCTTCTGGGTTTTGTAGTTCCTTGGTTCTGAAGCTCTCTGGTGCTGCACTGCCTCCTGGGGTTTGTAGTTTCTTTGCTTCTCACAATATATATTTTTTAAAGTTCTAACTATTCAATATTAACTTTCGTGCAGTCAATGACGGAGCCTAAATCATTTCTGTACTTCTCCGCTGTAGTTATGCATACTTCCTTTACAGATCGAGTAATGCAGCCGGAATCAATTGGTAATAACGGCACTATCGACTGTGTGGTCTACATCCAGCCTGGCCATATGTACTTATCTGGTGTTATTACTGTCTTCCACTATCCAGTCCAGGTACTTCTCATGCCCCAGGTACTGGTCTTTCCCCCGACAGGTGCCTGTTTCGCTGTGACGGCTTTTTCAAGGGCTCTTTTACAATTGCAATCCGGACCTGGGAAAACAGAAATCAAACTCTTGATATCCCCTGACTGCTGTTCTTAGATATCAATTACGACCAAACTAATGGCTCACAGTGTAACTGCCTTCAGCGTCTTACGGCGTCTTTATGTCAGTTAAAACATGCTGGTCTTTTATATGCGGTTCCTGCCCGCATATCTCTAATATCCAGTTTCTGTTATCAGCTGTGTTAGGTGACTAACCTGCTTATAATTGAACGAGAAAAACGCCCAAGTTCCGACCTAAATCGGGAGATGGACGTTTATCTCACAAAAATGAATAAAGCGGTATAATCGAAAGCCGATTTTTGGACGTTTTCAACTGCACTCCGTCGCGGATGCGGACAAAGTTGATGGGGGCGTGTCAGAGGTGTGGCGAAGGCGGAACTGGGGCGTGGCTATCTGCCGAACAAAGATGGGCGCATTTCACCGATAATGGGAAAACAGTATGCGTTTTTAGGTAGAATTTAGGACACTTTTCCTGGACCCTGTTTTTTCACGAATAAGGCCCCAAAAAGTGCCCTAAATGACCAGATGACCACTGGAGGGAATCGGGGATGACCTCCCCTGACTCCCCAAGTGGTCACTAACCCCCTCCAACCACAAACAAATGATGTTTCACAACTTTTTATTTTCACCCTCAAATGTCATACCCAGCTCCCTGGCAGCAGTATGCAGGTCACTGGAGGAGTTGTTAGGGGGTGCAGTGGACTTCAGGCAGGTGGACCCAGGCCCATCCCCCCTACCTGTTACAATTGTGCTGCTTAATGCTTATTAGTCGTCCAACCCCCCCAAACCCACTGTACCCACATGTAGGTGCCCCCCTTCACCCCTTAGGGCTATAGTAATGGTGTAGACTTGTGGGCAGTGGGTTTTGAGGGGGATTTGGGGGGCTCAACACACAAGGGAAGGGTGCTATGCACCTGGGAGCTCTTTTACCTGTTTTTTTGGTTTTGTAAAAGTGCCCCCTAGGGTGCCCGGTTGATGTCCTGGCATGTGAGGGGGACCAGTGCACTACGAATCCTGGCCCCTCCCACGAATAAATGTCTTGGATTTATTCGTTTTTGAGCTGGGCGCTTTCATTTTCCATTATCGCTGAAAAACAAAAACGCCCAGCTCACACATTGTTGAATAAAACATGGGCGTCTATTTTTTTTGAAAATATGGTTTGGTCCGCCCCTTCACGGACCCGTTCTCGGAGATAAACGCCCATGGAGATAGGCGTTTTCGTTCAATTATGCCCCTCAATAAGAATATCACATAAAGCAGCACCAGTGAACATTTCTGGGATAAGCAGCGTAAAATGTATTGAACTTTTTCGGGATCTTGCCAGGTATTTGTGACTTGGATTGGCCACTGTTGGAAACAGGATACTGGGCTTGATGCACCTTTGGTCTGTCCCAGTATGGCAAAACTTATGTACTTAGGATTCTGATTGAAATCTTGCTACTCTTTGGGTTTCTAAATGGAATGTTGCTACACTTTGAAATTCTGCATGGAATCTTGTATACCCTGGAGGAAAGAAGAAACAGGGGTGATATGATACAGACGTTCAAATATTTGAAAGGTATTCCTCTGCAAACAAACCTTATCTGGAGATGGGAAGGCGGTAGAACGAGAGGGCATGAAATGAGATTGAAGGGGGGCAGACTCAAGAAGAATGTCAGGAAGTATTTTTTCACGGAGAGGGTGGTGGATGCTTGGAATGCCCTCCTGCGGGAGGTGGTGGAGATGAAAATGGTAACAGAATTCAAACATGCGTGGGATAAACATAAAGGAATCCTGTGCAGAAGGAAGGGATCCTCAGGAGCTTACCCTAGAATGGGTGGCAGAGCTGGTGGTTGGGAGGGGACGATAGTGCTGGGCAGACTTATACGGTCTGTGCCGGGGCTGGTGGTTGGGCGGCGGGGATAGTGCTGGGCAGACTTATACGGTCTGTGCCAGAGCTGGTGGTGGGAGGCGGGATTGGTAGTTGGGAGGCGGGGATAGTGCTGGGCAGACTTATAGGGTCTGTGCCAGAGCTGGTGGTTGGGAGGCGGGGTTGGTGGTTGGGAGGCGGGGATAGGGCTGGCCAGACTTATACAGTCTGTGCACTGAAGAGGACAGTACAAATAAAAAAGTAGCACATATGAATTTATCTTCTTGGGCAGACTGGATGGACCGTGCAGGTCTTTTTCTGCCGTCATCTACTATCCTGCTTATAATCGAATGAGAAAAACGCCCAAGTTCCAACCTAAATCGGGAGATGGACGTTTATCTCACAAAAACGAATAATGCGGTATAATCGAAAGCCAAACTTGGACGTTTTCAACTGCACTCCATCGCGAAAGCGTACAAAGTTGACGGGGGCGTGTCGGAGGCGTGTCGGATGCGTGTTGGAGGTGTGTTGGAGGCGTGGCGAAGGTGGAACTGGGGCGTGGTTATCGGCCGAGGAGAGATGGGCGCCTTTCGCCGATAATGGAAAAAAGTATGCGTTTGTAGCTAGAATTTAGGGCACTTTTCCTGGACCCTGTTTTTTCACGAATAAGGCCCCAAAAAGTGCTCTAAATGACCAGATTACCCCCAGAGGGAATCGGGGATGACCTCCTATGACTCCCCCAGTGGTCACTAACCCCCTCCTACCACAAAAAAATGATGTTTCACAACTTTTTATTTTCACCCTCAAATGTCATACTCACCTCCCTATATTTCAATAAGCACCACAATATTTATTAATATAGAAGGGAGCTCACAGAATAATAGGTAAAAAATGCTCAGCTTCAATCCTTTTTCAATACATATATCAACATAGCTTCCTGAGTTCGAAATCACAGTGTATATTCATATAAATATTTTACTTATACATATATCTATATGAAAGGATTTTCAGATTAGCGCACTTACCCCTAATAAGGCTAAATGAGCCTAGCATATGTCTCAAAGGGGAGTAACGCACTCGTCATTGATCCTAAGATATTCCTCATAACTTTTTTTGTAAAGAATTTTTTATATTATTCTCATTATCACATCTAGTATTTTTCAGTCAGTTCAATAACTTTCTTTAAGTACTTAGCTTATCTCATTTTTCTCCTACTTGGTATACAGTTATTTTCAATATTCATAAGCTGGAGACCAGATGGACACAGATCCATGTTTCGTGTATTATAACGCTGTTTCAAGGTAGTCTCCTCGCTCTTGTCAAATAGTCTCCATCTAAGATGATAATTGATAATTGATCTTAGATGGAGACTATTTGACAAGAGCGAGGAGACTACCTTGAAACAGCGTTATAATACGCGAAACATGGATCTGTGTCCATCTGGTCTCCAGCTTATGAATATTGAAAATAACTGTATACCAAGTAGGAGAAAAATGAGATAAGCTAAGTACTTAAAGAAAGTTATTGAACTGACTGAAAAATACTAGATGTGATAATGAGAATAATATAAAAAATTCTTTACAAAAAACGTTATGAGGAATATCTTAGGATCAATGACGAGTGCGTTACTCCCCTTTGAGACATATGCTAGGCTCATTTAGCCTTATTAGGGGTAAGTGCGCTAATCTGAAAATCCTTTCATATAGATATATGTATAAGTAAAATATTTATATGAATATACACTGTGATTTCGAACTCAGGAAGCTATGTTGATATATGTATTGAAAAAGGATTGAAGCTGAGCATTTTTTACCTAATACTCACCTCCCTGGCAGCAGTATGCAGGTCCCTGGAGCAGTTGTTAGGGGGTGCAGTGGACTTCAGGTAGGTGGACCCAGGCCCATCCCCCCTACCTGTTACAATTGTGCTGCTTAATGCTTAGTCGTCCAACCCCCCAAACCCACTGTACCCACATGTAGGTGCCCCCCTTCACCCCTTAGGGCTATAGTAATGGTGTAGACTTGTGGGCAGTGGGTTTTGAGGGGGATTTGGGGGGCTCAACACACAAGGGAAGGGTGCTATGCACCTGGGAGCTCTTTTACCTTTTTTTTTGTTTTTGTAAAAGTGCCCCCTAGGGTGCCCGGTTGGTGTCCTGGCATGTGAGGGGGACCAGTGCACTACGAATCCTGGCCCCTCCCACGAACAAATGCCTTGGATTTATTCGTTTTTGAGCTGGGCGCTTTCATTTTCCATTATCGCTGGAGACAAAAACGCCCAGCTCACAAATTGTTGAATAAAACATGGACGTCTATTTTTTTTCGAAAATACGGTTTGGTACGCCCCTTCACGGACCCGTTCTCGGAGATAAACGCCCATGGAGATAGACGTTTTCTTTCGATTATGCCCCTCCACGTTTACTATGTTTAGAATTCTAGAATCTTGCTACTCGTTGGGGTTCTAAATGGAATGTTGCTACTGTTTGGGTTTCTCCCAGGTACTTGTGACCTGGATTGGCCACTGTTGGAAACAGGATGCTGGGCTTGATGGACCTTTGGTCTTTCCCAGTGTGGCAATACTTATGCACTTAGGATTCTGAATGGAATCTTGCTACTCTTTGGGGTTCTAAATGAAATGTTGCTACTGTTTGGGTTTCTCCCAGGTGCTTGTGACCTGGATTGGCCACTGTTGGAAACAGGATGCAGGGCTTGATGGACCTTTGGTCTGTCCCAGTATGGCAATGCTTATGCACTTAGGATTCTGAATGGAATCTTGCTACTCTTTGGGGTTCTAAATGGAATGTTGCTACACTCTTTGGAGTTCTAAATGGAATGTTGCTACTGTTTGGGTTTCTCCCAGGTATTTGTGACCTGGATTGGCCACTGTTGGAAACAGGATGCTGGGCTTGATGGACCTTTGGTCTGTCCCAGTATGGCAAAACTTACGTACTTAGGATTCTGAATGGAATCTTGCTACTCTTTGGGGTTCTAAATGAAATGTTGCTACTGTTTGGGTTTCTCCCAGGTGCTTGTGACCTGGATTGGCCACTGTTGGAAACAGGATGCAGGGCTTGATGGACCTTTGGTCTGTCCCAGTATGGCAATGCTTATGCACTTAGGATTCTGAATGGAATCTTGCTACTCTTTGGGGTTCTAAATGGAATGTTGCTACACTCTTTGGAGTTCTAAATGGAATGTTGCTACTGTTTGGGTTTCTCCCAGGTATTTGTGACCTGGATTGGCCACTGTTGGAAACAGGAAGCTGGGCTTGATGGACCTTTGGTCTGTCCCAGTATGGCAATGCTTATGCACTTAGGATTCTGAATGGAATCTTGCTACTCTTTGGGGTTCTAAATGGAATGTTGCTACACTCTTTGGAGTTCTAAATGGAATGTTGCTACTGTTTGGGTTTCTCCCAGGTATTTGTGACCTGGATTGGCCACTGTTGGAAACAGGATGCTGGGCATGATGGACCTTTGGTCTGTCCCAGTATGGCAAAACTTACGTACTTAGGATTCTGAATGGAATCTTGCTACTCTTTGGGGTTCTAAATGGAATGTTGCTACACTTTCAAATTCTGCATGGAATCTTGTTATTCTTTAGAATTCTAGAATCTTGATACTCTTTGGGGTTCTAAATGGAATGTTGTTACACTTTGAAATTCTGCATGGAATCTTGTTATTCTTTAGAATTTTAGAATCTTGCTACTTTTAGGGGTTCTACATGGAATGTTGCTACTGTTTGGGTTTCTCCCAGGTACTTGTGACCTGGATTGGCCACTGTTGGAAACAGGATGCTGGGCTTGATGGACCTTTGGTCTGTCCCAATATGGCAAAACATATGTACTTAGGATTCTAAATGGAATCTTGCTACTCATTGGGGTTCTACATGGAGTGTTGCTACAAATTCTGCGTGGAATCTTGTCATTCTTTAGAATTCTAGAATCTTGATACTCATTGGGGTTCTACATGGAGTGTTGCTACAAATTCTGCGTGGAATCTTGTCATTCTTTAGAATTCTAGAATCTTGATACTCTCTGGGGTTCTACATGGAATGTTGCTACTGTTTGGGTTTCTCCCAGGATACTGGGCTTGATGGACCTTTGGTCTGTCTCAGTGTGGCAATACTTATGTACTTAAGTGAAACACTTGCTGAGGGGTCATTTCCCAGGAGAGCCCTTACTGCCAGCTATTTTGGAGCCAGTAAGGGCTCCCGCGCTACCCCTGTCCAAAATGGCACGCATTGGGGCAGGCAGTACCACCAGGCTCCTGCAGGACTCCAACGGTAGTACAGGATTGGAGCATAGCAAAGCAGCAGTACAGATACTTCCTCTTTGTCAAAGGGGCCCTAAATAAGCTACATAAATCATGTTAATAAAAAAAACTATATCAACTTTAATATGAACATTTTTTTTCTTTTAAAAAATATTATAAATTCAGTTCAATACAAACATTCACGGTGACATACTGGAGAGACATCGACTTTCACCAGAGCGCTGATATATGTATTTTACCATGTATGTATGCAACTTAACGCATTATTTTTTTATTAATTTTATTTTATTTATTGCACTTGTATCCCACATTTTCCCACCTCTTTGCAGGTGCAATGTGGCTTACAATACATCATGGATAATGGAAATGAGAAGAGAATATACATTTGGTGTTACAGAAGGATGTTGGATTGCTTGGTGATGGAATACATGATAGTAATATAATAGAATGCATTAATAACATTTCTGGGTATATGTATGAGTTTTACATGATTTGATCTTTGTGGTATATCTTGTCGAAGAGATGGGTCTTTAGTAGTTTACGGAAGTTGGTCAGTTCATAGGTCGCTTTTAGGTTGCATGGCAGTGCGTTCCAGAATTGCGTGCTCATATAGGAAAAGGTTGATGCGTGCATTAATTTGTATTTTAGACTTTTACAGTTGGGGAAATGAATATTGAGGAATGTGCGACATGATTTTTTAGCATTCCTGGGTGGTAGGTCTATCAAGTCTAACATGTTACCCGGAAATGGCAACCGCCATTACGGCAAATGTAAGCCACATTGAGCCTGCAAATTGGTGGGAAAATGTGGGATAAAAATGCTACAAATAAATAAAATAAATAAGAAGATTTAAATCTCCTAGTCAACAAACATATACATGATGACCTATGAGGCTGGAACTAACGAGAGATTATTGTTCAATGGCCTTATTCAATCTATGTGGTGAAATGGCATCCCATAAATGAGCTTTTGTTCCTTATATAAGAAACATGAAGAAATGTCTCCCCCTTGTGGAGAATTAACTTTGAAAATAACAACAATTTTTAAATCAGATAGCACATGCTTGACATTGCGCCAATGTTCTACTAAAGGCGCTTTGATTCTCCCTGTCCGTAAATAGCCTAGATATTGAGCAATCCAATACTTAATAGCTCTGCAAGTTTGACTAATATGATACTTTATAGCAAGGACATCTTATATAATCAATGACTGTGAAAAGTGTTTCCTTAAATTAAAGATACTCTACACTGTTCACTGATTATTCACTACTTCAGCTCTTCAAATTCTTGTCCAGGCACTAGTACTCTTCAGTCTAGACTAATGTAATGCTTTGCTTTGTGGTATTACTCGGAAGGAAACTCATCATTTCAATTGCGCCTTCTTACAGGGTCATTTTGATCATGCCATCCACTGCTACAGGTTGAGCATTGGCTCCCTGTTCCTTATCGAGGTTCCTTGAAATTACTGATCTTAGTATTTATTATTATTAGCATTTGTATAGCGCTACCAGACGCATCCAGCGCTGAACACCTGACACAGAGAGACAGTCCCTGCTCAATAGAGTTTACAATCTAAAATAATATAGACAGACAAGACAATTAAGGGCGAGGGAAGAACTGGGTGAGAAGGAACAAGGGGGGGAGGTTATCCGATCGATCTCACTCAACTTATGTTGCCTTATCCCTCAAGGACACTTCATTCCTCATAAAACTATTTCTTTCAGGTTCCCTCTTGTGCATCTGTCCACCTTTCAACTATTAGAAGTAAACTATTTAGCATGCAGGGTCCCACTGTGGAATTCTATCCCATTAACTTTACTACTACTACTACTATTTAGCATTTCTATAGCGCTACAAGGCATATGCAGCGCTGCACAAACATAGAAGAAAGACAGTCCCTGCTCAAAGAGCTTACAATCTAATAGACAACAAAAATAATAAAGTAAGCAAATCAAATCAATTAATGTGAACGGGAAGGAAGAGAGGAGGGTAGGTGGATGCGAGTGGTTACAAGTGGTTACGAGTCAAAAGCAATGTTAAAGAGGTGGGCTTTCAGTCTAGATTTAAAGGTGGCCAAGGAAGGGGCAAGACGTAGGGGCTCAGGAAGTTTATTCCAGGCGTAGGGTACAGCGAGACAGAAGGCGCGAAGTCTGGAGTTGGCAGTAGTGGACAAGGGAACAGATAAGAAGGATTTATCCATGGAGCGGAGTGCACGGGAAGGGGTGTAGGGAAGGACGAGTGTGGAGAGATACTGGGGAGCAGCAGAGTGAGTACATTTATAGGTTAGTAGAAGAAGTTTGAACAGGATGCGAAAATTGATAGGGAGCCAGTGAAGGGTCTTGAGGAGAGGGGTAGTATGAGTAAAGCGACCCTGGCGGAAGACGAGACGGGCAGCAGAGTTTTGAACCGACTGGAGGGGGGAGAGGTGACTAAGTGGGAGGCCAGCAAGAAGCAGATTGCAGTAGTCTAAACGAGAGGTGACAAGGGTGTGGATGAGGGTTTTGGTAGAGTGCTCGGAAAGAAAGGGGCGGATTTTACGGATGTTGTAAAGAAAGAAACGACAGGTCTTGGCAATCTGCTGGATATGAGCAGAGAAGGAGAGAGAAGAGTCAAAGATGACCCCAAGGTTTCGAGCTGAGGAGACAGGGAGAATGAGAGAACTACCAACAAAAATAGAAAACGGGGGGAACAGGGAGGTGGGTTTGGGGGGGAAAATGAGAAGCTCGGTTTTGGTCATATTTAATTTCAGGTGGCGTTGAGACATCCAGACAGCATTGTCAGACAAGCACGCTGAAACTTTGGTTTGGATGCAAGGTGAGATATCAGGGGTAGAAAGGTAGATTTGGGAGTCATCAGCATAGAGATAGTAGGAAAAGCCATGGGATGAGATTAATGAACCAAGGGAAGAAGTGTAGATAGAAAAGAGGAGGGGACCAAGAACAGAACCCTGAGGTACGCCGACAGGCAGAGGGATAGAAGTAGAAGAGGATCCACCAGAGTGAACACTAAAGGTGCGGAGGGAGAGGTAGGAAGAGAACCAGGAAAGGACAGAGCCCTGGAATCCAAGTGAGGACAGGGGATTGAGAAGTATGCTGTGATCGACAGTGTCAAAAGCAGCGGAAAGATCAAGAAGAATGAGGATGGAATAGAGACCTCTGGATTTAGCCAGTAATAGGTCATTGGAGACTTTAGTAAGCGCAGTTTCGGTTGAGTGGAGAGGGCGAAAACCAGATTGTAGTGGGTCAAGAATAGCATGTGAGGAGAGAAAATCAAGGCAGCGGCGGTGAACAGCACGCTCAAGTAATTTGGAGAGAAAAGGTCGGTAATTAGAGGGACAAGTAGGGTCGAGTGAAGGCTTCTTAAGGAGAGGTATGACCACAGCATGTTTAAAGGCAGCAGGGTCAGTCGCAGTGGAAAGGGAGAGGTTGAGAATCTGACAGATAAAAGGAATAAGAGCAGGAGAGATGGCTTTAAGAAGGTGGGTGGGAATGGGATCAGAGGAACAGGTGGTACATTTTGAGGAAGAAAGGAGAAGTGTAGTTTCCTCAATAGTAACTTCAGGAAAGGAGGAAAGGGAATGAGGGGAAGGAGAGAGAGGGGAACGGACTAGTGGAGGGAGAGGTGGTGAGGTAGAGAAAGCAAGGTTTATCTTTTGAACCTTGTTGTGAAAGAATTCAGCAAGGGTCTGAGGAGATAATGAAGGGGGAGTTGGGGGAGGGGGCACCTTGAGGGGAGAGTTCAATGTGGTGAAGAGAAGTCGAGGATTAGAGCCAAGAGAGTTGTTCAGTTGGATATAATAATCCTGTTTGGCACGTAAAAGAGCAGATTGGAAGGAGGTCAGCATGAACTTAAAGTGTAGGAAGTCAGCAAGGGCCCGAGATTTCCGCCAGAGGCGTTCGGCGGAGCGGGTACAGGAACATAGGTAGCGAATATTAGAAGTCAGCCAAGGTTGGGGTTTTGTACGCCTTACAGGGCGGGTCATCAAAGGTGCAAGAGTGTCTAAGGCAGAGGATAGAGTATTGTTGTAAGAAGAAACAGCCTTTTTGACAGACATGGATGGTGCCACACAGGGGCGTATCTGGAATCCGGCGGTAGGGGGGGCCAGAGCCAGAGAGGGGGGGCACATTTTTGCCTCCCCCCCCCCCCTCCCCCCGCCGCCGCCGCCTCTGCCTCTCTCCACCCCCTCCCCGCCGTCAACCCTCCCCCGCTGCTTACTTTTGCTGGCGGGGGGCCCCAACCCCCGCCAGCCGAGGTCCGACCCGCAATCTCCATATTTCGTCTTCCGAAGTTCCTCCGTGGCCATGTGCTTCAAGGAAGTAACGCTGCAGTGCTGATTGGTTGAATCCAGTTCGGCGTCTGACGTCGCAGCACGTCAGACGCCGAACTGGATTCAACCAATCAGCACTGCAGCGTTACTTCCTTGAAGCACATGGCCACGGAGGAACTTCGGAAGACGAAATATGGAGATTGCGGGTCGGACCTCGGCTGGCGGGGGTTGGGGCCCCCCGCCAGCAAAAGTAAGCAGCGGGGGAGGGTTGACGGCGGGGAGGGGGGCCAGGGCGAAATCTGCGGGGGCCCAGGCCCCTGTGGCCCCACGCAGATACGCCCCTGGTGCCACAGTAGAGAGGAGGTTTGAAACATGGGAGGATAGAGATGAAGGGTCAATATCGTGAAGATTCCTAGATAAATTAGATAAGATAGGACGGGACTGGGAGGGAGGAGATTTAAGTGTGAAAGTTATAAGATGGTGATCAGAGGAGGGAAGATCAGAGGCAAGGAAACTAGAGGGTGAACAGTTGGAGGAGAAGATGAGATCAAGACAGTGACCATTTTGATGAGTGGGGGAGGTGGAGCATAGTTGGAGATTAAAGGAGGACGTTAAAGCAAGTAACTTGGAAATATAAGAGTTGGAAGGATCATTAGCAGGAATATTAAAGTCACCAAGGATGAGAGAGGGGGAGGAAGGATCATGGAAGAAGGCAAGCCAGGCATCAAAGTCACTGAGAAAGGATGAAAGGGACTTATCAGGGGGACGATAAATGACCGCTATTCAAAGAGGCAGAGGAGAGAAAAGGCGGATAGAGTGGACTTCAAAGGAGGAAAAACAGTGAGATTGATGTGGAAGAAGGGGTTGAAATATGGAGGAGGGAGAGAGAAGTAGTCCAACACCGCCCCCACGGCCAGCAGGGCGAGGAGTATGTGAAAATAGATAACCACCATGGCACAGGGCTGCGACTGAAGCAGACTCATCAGGGCAGAGCCAGGTTTCTGTTATGGAGAGCAGATGGAGGTGACGTGAGATAAAGAGGTTACAGATAGAGCGGGCATTCCATAGGGCGCAAGAGAAGGGCAGAAAAGAGGAGGGGAGTAGAGAAACAGAGATGAGGTTAGAGAGGTCGCGGTGAGATCTGTAGAGTTGGAATAATAGTTAGTGAGGGGGGCCAGGATTGGGATTGATGTCACCGGCTGAGAGTAAATGAAGGAGTAAAAGAGAGCGGAGGAGAGTAGGAGAGGTGTGGCCACGAAGGCGTCGAAGGCGAGAGGTATTTAGGTGGAATGGGGAAAGCAAAATGAACGGAAGAAAGAGGCGGAGATTAAAAGCAAAGAGGGAGGAAGAGGGTAGGAGAGAAGGTGAGGTGATGAAGTCGATGGATGGTCAGTGAGTTCCTGTATCGAAGAGAGGTAGGGGGTGAGGGAAAAGATTAGGAAGGGACAGGGCTAGGAAGAGAATGTGAATAGGGGCCATAAATGACTGAGGTACTTTAGCAACTGGGAAGAAGATTAGATGTAAAGAGAAAAATGCCCCGCGCGTCATTAGGCGCGAGGCACCTAGTGCGGAGGCCCTGAGTGGATCGGAGTGGACCTGGGTGTCACCCCGGAGAAGGCTGTAAGGATATGCAGATGAGCTGCAAGTCCTCCATAGCACCTGAAAGGCAGCCGGTGGTAGAGCTGGGCACCTCTCAGCTGAGGAAAGGCTTACCACTCTATCTGATTTTAAGGTCAACTTCAAGACATATTTGCTTTCTCAGGCATTTGGGTCTTAGGTGCCCTTCACTGCTGAGCTGGGATACGGGCTTCCGACGTGACTTTTTTAAACCCTGCTAAGCTAACCGCTTTTACCACATTCTCTGGCAATAAATTCCAGAGTTTAATTTTATGTTGAGTGAAGAAAAATTTTCTCCAATTTGTTTTAAATTTACTACTTTGAATTTTCATTGAATGCCCCCTAGTTCTAGTATTTTTGGAAAAAGTAAACAGACTCTTCACATCTACCCTTTCCGCTCCACTCATTATTTTATAGACCTCTATCATATCTCCCCTCAGCCACCTTTTCTCCAAGCTGAAGAGCCCTACCCGCTTTAGCTTTTCCTCATAGGGAAGTCGTCCCATCCCTTTACCATCTTAGTCGCCCTTCTCTGCACCTTTTCTAATTCCACTATATTTATTTATTATTTATTTATTTGTAGCATTTGTATCCCACATTTTCCCAACAATTTGCAGGCTCAATGTGGCTTACATTTGCCATAATGGCGGTTGCCATTTCTGGGTAACAGAATTACAAATGGTAATGTGTTAAGTTGCATACATACATGGTAACATACATGTAACATAACATACGTGAACAGATCATGGTATAGATATATATCATGTGCATATATATGTTAAGGAAGAATAAATTATGGTAATACATGAACGTTCCTGAGTACGAAATTGGGTTGTATCATTCTTTAGGTCATCGACTATGGAGAGACCATATTCGACATAGAGATTGAAGTGGTTATGCTTATTCATTAGTGGTAAGGAGGTTGATCAGTCAAGTGATAAGATTTCAATTATGTCGTGTAAAGTCCTATTTTTTGGTGTTTAAGATGGGTGTTTATGGTATGCCTTCTTGATCAGATCTGTTTTCAGTAGCCTTTGGAAGATAGTTGGGTCTTGCGTTATTTTTATGGCCTTCGGTAGTGCGTTCCATAGCTGTGTGCAGATGTATGAGAAACTGGTCGCGTATGTGGATTTATATTTTAGTCCTTTGCAGTTAGGGTAATGGAGATTGAAGAATGTGCGTGCCAAACCTTAGACCATTCTTCTAGCTTTCTCAGATCCTTTTTCATGTTTTCCACTCCCTCCCGGGTGTCCACTCTGTTACAGATCTTAGTATCATCCGCAAATAGGCAAACTTTACCTTCTAACCCTTCGGCAATGTCACTCACAAATATATTGAACAGAATCGGTCCCAGCACCGATCCCTGAGGCACACCACTACTCACCTTTCCCTCCTCCGAGCGAATTCCATTCACTACCACCCTCTGGCTTCTGTCCGTCAACCAGTTCCTAATCCATTTCACCACTTCGGGTCCTATCTTCAGCCCATCCAGTTTATTTAAGAGCCTCCTGTGGGGAACCGTGTCAAAAGCTTTGCTGAAATCTAAGTAGATTACGTCCATAGCTCGTCCCTGATACAATTCTCCTGTCACCCAATCAAAGAACTCAATGAGATTCGTTTGGCACGATTTCCCTTTGCTAAAACCATGTTGTCTCGGATCCTGCAACTTATTGGCTTCCAGGAAATTCACTATCCTTTCCTTCAGCATCGCTTCCATTACTTTTCCAATAATCGAAGTGAGGCTTACCGGCCTGTAGTTTCCAGCTTCTTCCCTATCACCACTCTTGTGAAGAGGGACCACCTCCGCCGTTCTCCAATCCCTCGGAACCTTTCCAATGGTTCACCCCCCTTGATTCAGTGAAGATCAAGGTGGGTGCAGATCATCCAGCAGGCAACGTCCAGGGAGAAGAGAGGAAAGAGAGGGGGTGGACTGTGTTCCAGGTTTTATAATTTCTTGTTAGGCCAATAGGCTGAAGTCAGGTGGGGTGTACTGATCCATTGAAAACTCAGGGGTAGGATCTCTTCTGTTTGTTGAAAATGGAGCAGGTTAGCTAGTCCCATGTTTAAGTGACATCATAAGGATTCCTGGCTGGCCATCTGCTGTGGTATACACCCATACTTGACAGGATTAAAAGAGTCATTGTCTGGGAGTAGATGGACTTTCTTTTCTCAGATTAGATGGGTTATGGTCTGGGAGTTTAACTGTCTTTTGCTAACTCCAGTCTCTGTGATTGCTGGCCACTGTTTGTAGAACAGGATATTGGTCTAGATGGACCACTGGTCTGACCCAGTATGGCTACTCTTATGTTATGTTCTTATGTTATGTTATGACTTCTGCTCAGTGTGCTGCTGCAGCTAAGAAATCAAATAGAATGTTAGGTTTTATTAGGAAAGGAATGGAAAACTAAAATGAGGACGTTATAATACCTTTGTATCACTCCATGGTGCAACCGCACATCAAATATTGTGTTAAATTCTGGTCGCCGCATCTCAAAAAAGATATAGTGGAATTAGAAGAGGCGCAGAGAAGGGCAACGAAAATGATAAAGGGGATGGGACGACTTCCCTAATAGGAAACACTAAGGTGGCTAGGGCTCTTCAGCTTGGAGAAAAGATGGCTGAGGGGAGATATGATAGAGGTCTATAAAATGATGAGTGGAGTTGAATGGGTAGATGTGAAACATCTGTTTACGCTTTCCAAAAATACTAGGACTAGGGGGCATGCGATGAAGCTACAATGTAGTAAATTTAAAACGAATTGTAGAAAATTTTTCTTCACTCAACGTGTAATTAAACTCTGGAATTCGTTGCCAGAGAATGTGCTAAAGGCGGTTAGCTTAGCAGAGTTGAAAAAAGGTTTGGACAGCTTCCTAAAAGAAAAGTCCATAGACCATTATTAAATTGGACTTGGGGTGGGGGGGAATCCACTGTTTCTGGGATAAGAGGTATAAAATGTTTTGTACTTTTCTGGGATCTTGCCAGGTATTTGTGACTTCGATTGGCCACTGTTGGAAACAGAATGCTGGCTTGATGGACCTTTGGTCTGTCCCAGTATGGCAATGCTTATGCACTTAGGATTCTGAATGGAATCTTGCTACTCTTTGGGGTTCTAAATGGAACGTTGCTACACTTTGAAATTCTGCATGGAATCTTGTTATTCTTTAGAATTCTAGAATCTTGCTACTCTCTGGGGTTCTACATGGAATGTTGCTACACTTTGAAATTCTGCATGGAATCTTGCTATTCTTTAGAATTCTAGAATCTTCCTGCTCTTTGGGGTTCTACACGGGATGTGCTACTATTTGGGTTTCTCCCAGGTACTTTCTCTCCTCACATGCTATTCTTGACCCACTACAATCTGGTTTTCGCCCTCTCCACTCAACCGAAACTGCGCTTACTAAAGTCTCCAATGACCTATTACTGGCTAAATCCAGAGGTCAATATTCCATCCTCATTCTTCTTGATCTTTCCGCTGCTTTTGACACTGTCGATCACAGCATACTTCTCGATACCCTGTCCTCACTTGGATTCCAGGGCTCTGTCCTTTCCTGGTTCTCTTCCTACCTCTCCCTCCGCACCTTTAGTGTTCACTCTGGTGGATCCTCTTCTACTTCTATCCCTCTGCCTGTCGGCGTACCTCAGGGTTCTGTTCTTGGTCCCCTCCTCTTTTCTATCTACACTTCTTCCCTTGGTTCATTAATCTCATCCCATGGCTTTTCCTACCATCTCTATGCTGATGACTCCCAAATCTACCTTTCTACCCCTGATATCTCACCTTGCATCCAAACCAAAGTTTCAGCGTGCTTGTCTGACATTGCTGTCTGGATGTCTCAACGCCACCTGAAATTAAATATGACCAAAACCGAGCTTCTCATTTCCCCCCCCCCCCCCCAAACCCACCTCCCTGCTCCCCCCGTTTTCTATTTCTGTTGATGGCTCTCTCATTCTCCCTGTCTCCTCAGCTCGAAACCTTAGGGTCATCTTTGACTCTTCTCTCTCCTTCTCTGCTCATATCCAGCAGATTGCCAAGACCTGTTGTTTCTTTCTTTACAACATCCGTAAAATCCGCCCCTTTCTTTCCGAGCACTCTACCAAAACCCTCATCCACACCCTTGTCACCTCTCGTTTAGACTACTGCAATCTGCTTCTTGCTGGCCTCCCACTTAGTCACCTCTCCCCTCTCCAGTCGGTTCAAAACTCTGCTGCCCGTCTCATCTTCCGCCAGGGTCGCTTTACTCATACTACCCCTCTCCTCAAGACCCTTCACTGGCTCCCTATCCGTTTTCGCATCCTGTTCAAACTTCTTCTACTAACCTATAAATGTATTCACTCTGCTGCTCCCCAGTATCTCTCCACACTCGTCCTTCCCTACACCCCTTCCCGTGCACTCCGCTCCATGGATAAATCCTTCTTATCTGTTCCCTTCTCCACTACTGCCAACTCCAGACTTCGCGCCTTCTGTCTCGCTGCACCCTACGCCTGGAATAAACTTCCTGAGCCCCTACGTCTTGCCCCATCCTTGGCCACCTTTAAATCTAGACTGAAAGCCCACCTCTTTAACATTGCTTTTGACTCGTAACCACTCGCCTCCACCTACCCTCCTCTCCTCCTTCCTGTACACATTAATTGATTTGCTTACTTTATTTTTTGTCTATTAGATTGTAAGCTCTTTGAGCAGGGACTGTCTTTCTTCTATGTTTGTGCAGCGCTGCGTACGCCTTGTAGCGCTATAGAAATGCTAATTAGTAGTAGTAGTAGTCTCTTGTAACCAGAGCTAATATTGTGATGTCATAATGCCTCAGGCCACCAATAAGAGCCAACCTCATCAGTGATGTCACAATGGCTTGATTGTCCTATACTTGGCTCACTTTTATTACATAGCTCTTTGAGCAGGGACTGTCTTTCTTCTATGTTTGTGCAGTGTTGCGTACGCCTTGTAGCGCTATAGAAATGCTAAATAGTAGTAGTAGTAGTGACCTTCAGGGGGATGGGACCAGTTTCTGTTACTGCTGAAGTTGCCATTTATATATCATTATATATATTTTTTTTTAAATATATATTTGTATCTGATTCCAGCAAAATCAATAACTCTGACAATTAAAGCCATATCAAGCTACATAGCAAATTCACGTGCCGATGCAGTTGAAAATATCATTTTATATTTAGGCAGATTACATTACTTTATTATTACCGATTGGGCTTCTACATTGAATAGTCTGGAAAAGTGGTTATTGGATTGCCAATAATCGTTTGAAAGTAAATCGGGAAAAAACTATGTTTGTTTGGTTAGGACCTGGGTGCCTAAGTTTCCTGCAAAGTTTCTAAATAGGAGCAGGTTCCTTTGTTTTTAAGAAAACTTCATGAATTTTAGGAGTTTATTGACTTTTTCAGATCCTGTTAAACAGATTATTCAAAACTCTTTCTATACTATGTTCAAGTTTTTTAGTTTGAGGCCCTTTTACAAAGGTGCGTTAGGTTCTATGTGCATTCAACGTGTGCCCAAATGAGGCTACCGCACCCTTCTGGCGGTAATTTCAAATTTGGCATGCACCCATGATGCTTGGATGATTTATATACTTCCTCCCATGCGCAGTTGGCACACAATGACCAGTCACTGCGTGTGTGGTGTGTGAGTCCTTTCCACTAGATCAATGGGTAACATAGTAACATACTGGATGATGGCAGAAAAAGACATGCATGGTCCATCCAGTCTGCCCAACAAGATAAACTCATATGTGCTACTTTTTGTGTATACCTTACCTTGATTTGTACCTGTCTTTTTCAGGGCACAGACCGTGTAAGTCTGCCCAGCACTATCCCCGCCTTCCAACCACCAGACCCTCCTCCCACCACCAGCTCCGGCACAGACCGTATAAGTCTGCCCAGCACTATCCCCGCCTCCCGCCACCGGCTCTGCCACCCAATCTCGGCTAAGCTCCTTAGGATCTATTCCTTCTGAACAGGATTCCTTTATGTTTATCCCACGGGTGCTTGAATTCTGTTACCGTTTTCATTTCCACCACCTCCTGCGGGAGGGCATTCCAAGCATCCACTACTCTCTGCGTGAAAAAATACTTCCTGACATTTTTCTTCAGTCTGCCTCCCTTCAATCTCATTTCATGTCCTCTTGTTCTACCTCCTTCGCATCTCCGGAAAAGGTTCGTTTGCGGTGTCGTCGTCGATAATACGCTGAAACCTTCTGCTCAGTGTGCTGCTGCGACTAGGAAAGCGAATAGAATGTTGGGTATTATTAGGAAATGCATGGAAAACAGGTGTGAGGATGTTATAATGCCGTTGTATCGCTCCATGGTGCGACCGCACCTTGAGTATTGTGTTCAATTCTGGTCGCCGCATCTCAAGAAAGATATAGTAGAATTGGAAAAGGTGCAGCGAAGGGCGACTAAAATGATAGCGGGGATGGGACGACTTCCCTATGAAGAAAGACTAAGGAGGCTAGGGCTTTTCAGCTTGGAGAAGAGAAGGCTGAGGGGAGACATGATACAGGTATATAAAATAATAAGTGGAGTGGAACAGGTGGATGTGAAGCGTCTGTTCACGGTTTCCAAAAATACTAGGACTAGGGGGCATGCGATGAAACTACAGTGTAGTAAAGTTAAAACAAATCGGAGAAAATATTTCTTCACCCAATGTATAATTAAACTCTGGAATTCGTTGCCGGAGAAAGTGGTGAAGGCGGTTAGCAGAGTTTAAAAAGGGATTGGACGGTTTCCTAAAGGACAAGTCCATAAACCGCTACTAAATGGACTTGGGAAAAATCCACAATTCCAGGAATAACATGTATAGAATGTTTGTACGTTTGGGAAGCTTGCCAGGTGCCCTTGGCCTGGATTGGCTGCTGTCGTGGACAGGATGCTGGGCTTGATGGACCCTTGGTCTTTTCCCAGTATGGCATTACTTATGTACTTAGTAACCTACTTTGGCTTCCAGTTGAAGCAAAGGCTCAATTTTAGCTCTGTTCTTTTGTTTACAAGATCGTAAATCGGTTACTGCCTTTTTACCTTGCTAACTGGGTTGATTTATTTCATTCGAACTCTGCTTATAAAATGTGCAATATAATGTTGTTACAGTTTCCTTCTTCCAGACAACTTAGATATACATCTATATTTAATTCCTCGTTAGATATACTAGTGATTATGGGTTATTTCGTCATTTATTGAAAAGCTACTTTTTTTTAGCTCACTCGTCAACAATGTTAGAACTCACTGCTGAATATTATTTAGTTCCTTATATTTCACTTCTTCCTGACTCCCCACTGAATTTGTCTATATCACTTCCTATATAATACTTTTATGTTGCATTCTTTAATTGTAACTCTAATTTTTTGCTTTTCTTTTATGCTTATATTGTAAGCTCCGCTTGGGCTAATGTAGGATAGAAATGCTATAAATAAAAAATATTACCAGGCTCCAGTAGTGTGGAATTCGTTACCTTTGATCATTTATGTTAGTTCAAATTATTTGGCTTTTTGTAAAACTTTAAACACCTGGTTATTTGAGAAATTTTATGGAGTTTAATTTTGCTGTTCTTCATTTTGAAAACTAAATGTATTTTCCTGGAAGATCTGATTCAGTTTCTTTTTTTGTAATTTGCAGGTGTTTGCGGACTAAAATCACAGTATATTACCCCAGCTTGGTACAAGAGGCCCATAGTCCTATCTTCATCTTGATGTATTGAAGTGGAGTGGAGGAGTGGCCTAGTGGTTAGGGTGGTGGACTTTGGTCCTGAGGAACTGAGTTTGATTCCCACTTCAGGCACATGAGTGGGAAAGCGCAGGGTACTAATATAACAAAAAAAAAAAAGTAGGATCTTCATTTAACTCTAAATAAGTGGTGGTATCAGAAGGTTTTCTGTATCCTTCATTCCAATGAGCCAATTTATACGTAATAACCACTCCCCCCCCCCCCCCCTTATCCGCTCTAGTGATTATAATTGTATTATCTTCTGATAAAGAATTTATAGCAAATCATTTTGTTCTGGACAAATTAAATTACTTGTCTATAATGATTGAATGTGACCATCTTCTTGTCATTTGTTCCTTCCACCTGATATGATGCGTTTGATACTTGAGCATATTTATTTAAAATGTTTATATCGCTTAAATTGCAATTATATTTTCAAGAGCAAGAAGGGTTGCAAGCCAATGAAGATACTCTATGCACATGTTCTGAACCTTGCATATTCCATTTAAAACATTTAAAGTAAAATGCTTTTTTTCCTTCCTTTATTGTCTGGACATTTTATTTTTCTATTATGTTTGTTGCAGTTTCTCTTTTCTGCTTTCTGGTCTGTCTTCTGCTAATTATCCTTCAAGCTCCTGTCTTGTTCCATTCACTAACTACCTGCCTCTGACATACTGATTGTTCCTTTTTATCTCTTTCCTCTCTGTCCACTCAAATTTCACCCTCTTCCTCACCCTTCTTCTCCTCTTTAATTTTCAGCTACCTATCAAATTTCCATCATCTCTCATCCACCAGCTCTCTCATTCCCTGTCTCACTACTTTCTCAGCTTTCCATAAGTACATAAGTACATAAGTAGTGCCATACTGGGAAAGACCAAAGGTCCATCTAGCCCAGCATCCTGTCACCGACAGTGGCCAATCCAGGTCAAGGGCACCTGGCACGCTCCCCAAACGTAATCCCTTTCATCTTTAATCTATTCCCCATTACATAATCACTATCCTCTTCTCATTCATTTCTTTGCCACCCCTCCCCCTCCTCTTCCTGGCCCACATGATTCCACTATTCCCAGTGTCTTCCTCTCTCCACCTTTGTAGCCTAGCATTGGCTCCCTCTTTTTCCCCTTGCTACCCTTTTAGCCTGACATCGGAGAAAATATTTCTTCACTCAACGTGTAATTAAACTCTGGAATTCGTTGCCAGAGAATATAGTAAAAGCAGTTAGCAGGGTTTAAAAAAGGTTTGGATAGCTTCCTAATAGAAAAGTCCATATGCCATTATTAAAATGGACTTGGGAAAATCCACTGCTTATTTCTAGGATAAGCAACATAAAATGTATTGTACTGTTTTGGGATCTTGCCATGTTCTTGTGACTTTGACTTGCCGCTATTGGAAAGAGGATGCTGGGCTTGATGGATCTTCGGTCTGTCCCACTATGGCAATACTTACGTCCAACAATTCTTCCTCTCTTGTCCCTCTCTGCTCATCCATGCAGCGTCTTTCCTTCCTTTCCCTCCATCCCCATGCCCAACAATTCTTCCTCTCTATTCCCCTACCCCGCACAGTATTTTTTTCCTTTCTTTCCTTCCCTCTCCTCCCATCCACCCCGTCCAATAATTCTTCCTCTATCTTCTCTTCTTCCCTCCCATTGTCCAGTACTTCCATGGATCTTTTCTCGTCTAAACATAGTAAACATAGTAGATGACGGCAGAAAAAGACCTGCACGGTCCATCCAGTCTGCCCAAGAAGATAAATTCATATGTGCTACTTTTTTATTTGTACTGTCCTCTTCAGTGCACAGACTGTATAAGTCTGGCCAGCCCTATCCCCGCCTCCCAACCACCAACCCCACCTCCCAACCACCAGCTCTGGCACAGACCCTATAAGTCTGCCCAGCACTATCCCCGCCTTCCAACTACCAGTCCCGCCTCCCACCACCAGCTCTGGCACAGACCGTATAAGTCTGCCCAGCACTATCCCTGCCTCCCACCACCGGCTCTGGCACAGACCGTATAAGTCTGCCCAGCACTATCCCCGCCGCCCAACCACCAGCCCCGGCACAGACCATATAAGTCTGCCCAGCACTAGTCCCGCCTCCCAACCACCAGCCCTGGCACAGACCGTATAAGTCTGCCCAGCACTAACCCCGCCTCCCAACCACCAGCTCTGCCACCCATTCTAGGCTAAGCTCCTGAGGATCCCTTCCTTCTGCACAGGATTCCTTTATGTTTATCCCACGCATGTTTGAATTCCGTTACCGTTTTCATCTCCACCACCTCCCGCGGGAGGGCATTCCAAGCATCCACCACCCTCTCCGTGAAAAAATACTTCCTGACATTCTTCTTGAGTCTGCCCCCCTTCAATCTCATTTCATGCCCTCTCGTTCTACCGCCTACCAAACCAGATAAGGTTTGTTTGCAGAGGAATACCTTTCAAATATTTGAACGTCTGTATCATATCACCCCTGTTTCTTCTTTCCTCCAGGGTATACAAGATTCCATGCAGAATTTCAAAGTGTAGCAACATTCCATTTAGAAACCCAAAGAGTAGCAAGATTTCAATCAGAATCCTAAGTACATAAGTTTTGCCATACTGGGACAGACCAAAGGTGCATCAAGCCCAGTATCCTGTTTCCAACAGTGGCCAATCCAACTTTAACAAGCGTCTCTCTCTCTCACCAGCAGCAGCAGAAGGAAATCCCACATGCTGCCCACTGCTGACCAAGAAACCTCTTCTCTGCTTCATTCCACTCAGGTAGAAATAGGAAGTTATATGGGGGGGGGGGAGGGGGGGACATACAGAAGAGGAAAAAGGCTCTGTGTCAGCTGCAGACAGTGTGTGGAATTTGCTGATGCTGTCAGCGACCCTGTCAAGAGAGACACTTGGAAACGAGGGAGGGAGATGCTGGACCACAGGAGCCCCCTTGCCAGCACTCTCAAGGGTGCACTGCTGATTGGTGGGCCCATAGCTACACTTCTGCATTTAGGGGTGTCTATCATATTACAGATTCTGGTATCATCCGCAGAGAGGAAAGGCTTGGCAAGCAGCCCTTCCAGAGTATTGCTCACAAGCATTTTAAAAAGACCTTTACCCAGGCAATGCAGTCAATGGCTGAAGAAACAAGAAAGTCTTAGGGGTCGATATTCAAAGTGATTGAACTGGCTAGAAAGGGCTACCTGCTGACAGGGGCGTAGCCAGACTTCGGCGGGAGGGGGGTCCAGAGCCCGAGGTGAGGGGGCACATTTTAGCCCTCCCCCAGTGGCGCCGCCCCCCTGCCGCCATTTTTGACCCCCCCCCCGCCACCACCACCTTTGACCCCCCCCCCCCCCCGTCGCCAACCCTTTCGACCTCCTCTTCCCGCCGCCGCCAATCCTCCCCCACCACCGCCATCGGGTACCTTTGCTGGCGGGGGTCCTCAACCCCCACCAGCCAAAGTCCTCTTCTCCAGCGCGGCCGCGTTGCTGATCTGCAAGGGCAGGCTTCTGTTTCTGTAAGTCTGACGTCCTGACATCAGACTCACAGAAACAGAAGCCTGCCCTTGCACATCAACAACGTGGCCGTGCCAGAGAAGAGGACTTCGGCTGGCAGGGGTTGGGGACCCGACGGCGGCAGGAGGGGGGGGGGGTCTAAGGGGTTGGCGGCAGGGAGGGCAGGGCCAAATTTACGGGGGCTCATGCCTCCGTGGTCCCACGTAGCTATGCCCCTGCCTGCTGATATTCTGCAACACTGATCAGTCATCATCACAGACAGCTAAACTCAATGCCGGCTATTTTGTGGTGGTCTGGGGCAGAAACAGCCAATATCCAGCCCTTAACCACCTATGTTTAGTGGTTAAATTGGACCACATAAAAGTCAGTCCTAAATTTATGCTGTATCACTTATGTGGCTAAGAGGTGAATATCACATATAACTGCATCGGCCGCATAAACCCAGATATTCAATGGTCTGTCACTGAAAATCTGGGAACAATGGCGGCAGCAGCAGCAGCAAAACAAAAATGCTCACCCCCGCCAGCTGAATATCGACCCCGTACTTTTTAGCAAAGGCTTGCACGATATTCAAACTTTACTCATGCAGAGGAATACAGCTGTGCATCCGGCTCCTCCATCTATAAAACAAAATACTGATTTGCATGAAATAAACTTCATGAAATGAAAGAGTTACAGTCATTAAAGGGACAAGATCTGTATAATGCAGTGTATTTAGGGGATCTTTCTACCTTGCTTGTAGGAGCATGGCATTCCTACCCACATGGGATATGCAGTGGCTCCCCATCACTCTGGCGTCTACCCAGTACATCTTCAGCTCTACGAGGCCTGGAAGAAGGTTTGGGAAATCAAAGTCACCAGCACAGAAGAATATCCTCATTTGAAACCGGCACGCTATCGGCGTGGCTTTATCCACGAGGGAATCATGGTAAGCTGCATGTGGAAGTGCAACCGTGGCTTGCTAATGCATGACTAATGCAACATTATCTAGAGAAAAATGCCAGCTTCACACCACCCACGCCAGTAAAACAACTTTACCAAAATCATATGTTTACCACATGTAATCCCCCATTATAATGGGGATTACTGAGCTGCTGAGCAGCCCCTCTCTAGAGTCACTGGGGGGGAAGGAAGTGGTTGGTAATGGTGGTATGAGACGCCCAGCAGGAGTGTTTATGGGAAATATTCCTGGTTGTTGAATGATAGTAGGGGAGGAGTTTGAAGTTTCTAAATATTGTTGTTGGAGAAAGCATGAGGTCTTTGGTTGCCTCTACCCCTGCAGGAACCCTTGTGGAGAGAGGGTGACCTGGATGGGTTCAAGAAACTAAGGCTGCCTGAAGTGGAAGTTTCTGCTGGTAAAGCATTAACCGTCAAGTGGGAAGCAAGGGATCCCAGCCTGGGAGCAGGAACAGGAAAGAGCCAATGATGGCAGCCCTGAGAGGGACTTCTTTGGGAGAAACCTATGGAAATTTGGAAGGCTAAGTGCTTTGAAAATATGCCTATTAGTGAGGTTATGGGTTCTCATTGTAGGCCTTGTTGAAGAAGAATGTTTTCAGAGATTTTTGAAAGGTAGCTGTTTCTTTGATTGCTTTCAGGTCTGTAGGTAATGCATTGATAGTGGTTTCAAAAGAGAACATGTACTGGAAACAGTAGATCTTCCAGGTGGTTTGACCAATGTCTTACAGATTTTAGACAAAAGATAAATTACCAGGGTTATTGGACGCGTGACATTTAAAAACTCAAACTCAAAAAATCTCTATCATATACCATTTGGGTCAGATCTTTCACTCTTTCTTGTAATATTGGAGTTGGATCTGTTTCCAATTCTTTAGAATCTGTTGTAGTCAACAGTTGATGGAACAATTCAGCCCCATATTCGTTGCTGTTCAAAAGAACCACTGCCACTCCTTTATCAGCATGGCGAATTATCAAATCCTTATTAATTCTCAATGAACGAAGAAGGGCTGATAATGTTCCTTCAGTATGGTTAGAAACCAAATAATAGTTCTTGTCACTCCCATTTCTTTATATTCCTCAATACCAGTTGTTTATAAACTGTTAATAAACGACTCACTGGTATTGGAGGTGACCATTTAGATTTATTTTTTACTACAAAAGCAATTGAAGAAGAATTTATAGGATGTGAAGCAAAAATAATTCATTCAAATGAAGAGAACAACAAAAAAAGCTTCTCTATGTCCAATCTCAGCTGTAAATAATTAATCCCCCACCTTCTACAAAGCAATGCCAAGTGGCTGCTGGTGCAGTAATGCAGACACAGCCCATATCGGCATTGCTGCACGGCTTTGTAAAAGGGGGTGGGTGGGGGGGGACCATTTCATTGGAACAAATGATAACCCTCTAGACAAAACAGAAAGCTTATCACCAGTAAGAGAATGTTGACAGCAATAAATTACTGCTACCTTGCCCCTCTCTGTGATCATATTGTTGGTCTCCCTTCCACTTCCTTTTGGAGTTTTTTTCTGAGAATGTTTTTCTAAAAAATCTGATTCTGTGTGGGATTCATCATACGAATCAGAGGATGAATTCTGCTCCAAGTTCTTACCTTTGTTCTTATGCATAATCAGGATTAAGCCAGGAATACACTAGTTGATTGCCATAATCACTCGCATCTTGTTTATATTTCTTCACTTTTTAATGCTGCAAATCAATATGATTTCAGATTGAAGGTTATCAAATTCCTATGGCTCTGAAGACTTTTTAAGCTCATAATTTAACAGTCAATTCAATTCTAACCGCAACTCAGGAATGGGCAAACAACAACAAACTCTGCCTGAACCCAAGCAAAACAGAGATTCTTTGGGTACCTAACACAAGTGGACAAATACCGGACTTCAAAATACCTTTTGGGAAGTATGAACTTCCTCTAAAATCACAGGTCAGGAATCTTGGGATACTGCTAGACTCATCACTCACTCTGATTCCACAAATTAAACAGCCTTTAAAATTTGTCTCCTTCACCTGCGGCAGCTACGAAATCTCTCTCCATATATTGAAAAGACGATTCTGACCACTACTGTAATGCCCTGTGCACTGGTCAAACCAAAAAGAGTTTGTATCAGCTTCAACTAATTCAGAATTCTACAGCACGATTGATAGAAGGTTGCAAGGGAATGACCACATCACACCCTTCCTGCAAAAACTACACTGTCTACCAGTACCTGACAGGGCTAAGGGGTCCTTTTACTAAGGTGCTCTGAAAAATGGCCTGCAGTAGTGTAGACGCATGTTTTGGGTGCATGTAGAATTATGTTTCAGCTCACCTACAAAAAATGCCTTTTTTAAAAATTTTTGCCGAAAATGGACGTGCGGCAAAATGAAAATTGCCGCGCATCCATTTTGGGTCTGAGACCTTACTGCCAGCCTTTGACCTAGTGGTAAAGTCTCACATGGTAACCGGGCAGTAATAAGCTACGCACGCCAAATGCCACTTGGTGCACATCTGCTACACACATCCGAAAATATCGTATCGGAAACCCGCCAAAAATGAAATTACCACAAGAGCCATGCGGTAGCTGGGTGGTAACTCCATTTTCACGCATTGGGTGCGCGTAGACCCTTACGCGGCTGAGTAAAAGGGCCCCTAAATCTCTAAGTTTTATTTTCAAGGTCCTTAAAGAATAAGTTACCCCTTTAACACACCTTTGAGACCTCTAAGGTCCTCTCAAGGAGCATCATTATCTCTACTCTCATCAAAAGAAATTTTACAAAGTGATACCCACCAGCGAGCCTTCGCAGAAGTAGCCCCCACGCTCTGCAATTTACTCCCAGAGGGGCTTCATATAACTCAAGACTACCTCTACTTCAGGAAGCAGATGAAAGCCTGGCTCTTCTCCCAAGTCTTTGATACTGAGGGTGATTGACCATACACTCATTCTGCACCTGGACTAGCTTTCTACACTGACTGTAACTTAGACCAGTTCCTTATCTCGTGTTTAACTGTAAAAAAAAAAAAACTTGCCTTGAGTTTAGACGCTCATCTGTTTATCCCAACAGACTCCGTACCATCCACCTTATCCCCATCTATATATCTGCATTTGGCCCCTCGACTATATGGTAAGATGAACTATAGAAAATCATTAGCATCATATCTATGTTATTTGAATGTTCTAATGTGTGAGCTTATTAGATATTTCAGTAGTATTATGCTGACATCGCATTATATCTCTGAATTTCAGTGCTGTTAAATGTATATATTTTTGATACTGTTTATGGTGGTCCTATTATTAAGTTTTAATTCGCTGTTACTTCATTTATTGTATTTATGTTTATATTTGGTCATTTTTACTATTGTTTTGCTGTTAACAAAATTGTAAGTTTTATGTTAAACTGTACCTGTTGGACACCGCCTTGGGTGAATCTCTTCATATAGATGGGTACTAAATCCGAATAAATAAATAAATCTTTAGAGCTTCAGTTCCAACTTGGGCTCTTTCAGTTATGAGCAACATCAAATTAAGAGAGCACTTGCTTAAGATAGATGCCCATCTATTTAAAAAATCTGGATCATCCAACAAGAACCCTGGCTCTTTAACCATACGCAAACCTTGGGAATCAATTTTTTCTTACAATATTCCAAAAGTGTTGCTCCAAGAATATCAAATTTTATACACTTTTTAGAAGTTTCCAAAAAGTACTAGGGGGCATGCAATGAAGCTGCTAAATAGTAGATTTAAAACAAACCGGAGAAATTATTTTTTTCACTCAACGTGTAATTAAACTCTGAAATTCGTTGCCAGAGAATATGGTAAAAGCAGTTAGCTTAGCAGGGTTTAAAAAAGGTTTGGCTAATTTCCTAAAAGAAAAGTCCATAAGCCATTATTAAAAAGGACGTGGGAATATCCATTGCTTATTTCTATTCTGTTTTACTCTTTTGGGATCCTGCCAGGTACTTGTGACCTGGATTGGCCACTGTTGGACAGTAGCAGTGATCTAAGGAAGGTGAACCAGCAAAGGTTCACTCAGATGTAACTTTAATGGAAACTAGACCTAAGCTGGTCAAGTTTCGGATAACCTTCACCAGAGGTCACACTGGTTTCCAAATACATTCTCTGGTAAATGCCTCTCTGCATTTGAACTGATTCGTCTTCAGTGCAGTAATCACAGTATATATTGGCTACTTATGCATTTACCACAGAATATATTTGGAAACCAGTGAGACCCTTGATGAACGTTATCCTAAACTTGGCTAGGTTGGGTCTAGTTTTCATTGAAGTTACATTTGAGTGAACCTTTGCTGTTTCGTCCTTCCTTGGATCACTGCTGCTGTTTGTACTGTCTGTGTGGATTCTGCTGAGGGTTGTCTCCTGTTTTGTCTCTGGCCACTGTTGGAAATAGGATATTGGGCTTAATGGACCTGTGAACTATCCCAGTTTGGCAGTACTTAAGTTCTTGTATTCTTATATAATCCCAAATTGTTGCTTCACTATTTAGAATTGTCTCATCAAACTGGAAAGTGGAGGGCCTTTTCCAAACATCAGACACAAAGTCCAAGTCATAGTTGATGCCACTTTGCCAGGATTAGGCTGCAATACGCTCTAAAAATATATATTCTACAAATACCAACAATAGGGAGCTGATGGAACCAATAAACCACCAAACATTCAATCATGAATAGTCCATCAAAAATGAACCAAGGTCCCCAGGTTTTTGGCTTACTGCACTACTCCAGTAATTAACGGATGGTGTGGTTTAATATTAAGATAGGTGTGGAGAGGGTTCATTAAAAACTGAAGGATCTAGACTTCGAAAAAACTAACTTTGTTCAGACGAAGGATTTCCTCAAGGAATTGTTATCTGGATGGCAACATCTGGATGAAGTGGACAAAACTGGAAAGGAGCTACAAAGCTTTTTGTATGGAACATAAGTAAAAGTAAGAGGGAAAAAGAAGGGTGCTTTGGTTGTCAAAAATAGTAGCTGAAAAAGTAAGGAAGAAGAAATTGGCCTTCATAAACTATTTATTTATTTAATTGCATTTATATCCCACATTTTCCCACCTATTTGCAGGCTCAGTGTGGCTTACAATACATTATGAATCATGGAAATACAATTTGTTACAACTCGGTTATGGATTACATTGTGATGAGTTATTCGAGTCAAAGTCAAAGTATCGTTAAGGAATATAATAATGGAAAAAGCACTGAAACATTTGAAGGAAACAAGGGAGACAACAAGGAGCAATATATAATAACAGGAAAACATTTGGTATACATTTATATACAAGAGTAACACAGTAACATAGTAGATGACGGCAGAAAAAGACCTGCATGGTCCATCCAGTCTGCCCAACAAGATAAACTCATATGTGTATACCTTACCTTGATTTGTACCTGCCTTTTTCAGGGCACAGACCGTACAAGTCTGCCCAGCAGTATTTCCCGCCTCCCAACCACCAGTCTCGCCTCCCATCACCGGCTCTGGCACAGACCGTATAAGTCTGCCCTCCACTATCCTCGCCTCCCAACCAACCACCAACCTCTCTTCCCCCACCTGCTCCGCCACCCAATTTTGGCTAAGCTTCTGAGGAACCATTCCTACTGCACAGGATTCCTTTATGCATATCCCACGCATGTTTGAATTCCGTTACCGTTTTCATCTCCACCACCTCCCGCGGGAGATCTCAGAAAGACGAAGATAGGCAGCAATATCTGGAAAAGCGAAGAGAAGCTGGTAGAGTAGTCAGGAAAGCAAAGATGCAAATAGAAGAAAAAGTAGCCAATCTGGTAAAATGGGGGGGACAAGACATTTTTTAGATATGTTAGTGATAGAAAGAAGTGCAAAAGTGGCACCATGAGACTCAAAGGTGAAGGGGAGGAATATGTACAAGCAGATAAAGATAAGGCAGAACTGCTTAACAAACATGTGTTTTCACAGCTGAAGAGCAGTGAGCAGGACTGCAGAAGACAAACACAAATAGGAATGGAGGGGTGGTACAACCTGAATGATTTTCAGAGGACTCTGTCAGGAGCTAGCTAAAAGTGGATAAATTGATGGGGCCGGTTGGCATACATCGGAGAGTTTTGAAGAAACTTAGGGAAATTCTGGTGGCTCCACTGGCTGACCTTTTCAATGCTTCTCTACAGTTGGGAGTGGACCCAAAGGACTGGATAAAGATGGATATGGTCCCTCTTCACAAAAGCAGAAATAAGGAAGAGGCTGGGAACTACGGGCTGGTAAGTCTGACTTCTGTGGTAAGCAAATTAATGGAAACACTTTATAAACAGAAAGTAGTGAAGTTTCTGGGAGATTACGGGACCAGAGGTAAAATGGTTTCAGTAAAGGCAGGTCTTGTCAGATAAATCTGAGTAATGTCTGTGAGTGTGTGACCAGAGAGCTGGATCAAGGAAGAATGCTAGATATGGTGTATTTAGATTTTAGTAAAGTGTTTGACACAATTCCGCATTGATGACTTCAAAACGGAGTGCCCTTGGTATGGGCTTTAGAGTGAATGATTGGGTTAGGAACTGGTTGACTGGAAGGAGACAGAGGGTACTGATAAATAGAGTTCACTCTGAGGAAAAGGATGTTACCAGAGGTGTGCCACAAGGTTCAGTTCTTGGGCTGGTTCTTCTTTAACATTTTTGTGATATTGCTGAAGGACTGTCTGGTAAGGTTTGCCTCTGTGCAGATGATACCAAAATTTGCAATAGGGTAGACTCTTCTGATGGTGTGGGTAACATGAGGAAGGACCTAGCGAAGTTTGAAGAATGGTCCAGAATTTGGCAGCTAAATTTTATTGCTAAAAAATGCAAGGTCGTGCATTTAGGCTGCAAAAACGCTCCTCGTTTAGTGGGAGACTAACTTTTCTGCATGAAAGAGGAGTGAGACTTGGGTGTGATCATATGTGATGATCTTTAGGTGGCCAAACAGGTAGAAAAGTTGCAGGCAAAAGCTAGAAGGATGCTTGGGTGCATAGGAAGAGGAATGGCCAGTAGGAAAAAGGAGGTGATGATGTCCCTGTATAAGACTCTGGCAATCTGGTGAGACCTCATTTAGAATATTCTGTACTATTCTGGAGACTGCAGCTTCAAAAGATATAATCAGGATGGAGTTGGTCCAGAGGGCAGCTACTAAAATAGTCAGCTGTCTTCGTCATGGGAACAGACTTGAAGATTGGTACCATGAAATGTTGCTACTATTTGGATTTCTGCCAGGTACTTGTGACCTGATCAGCTACTGTTAGAAGCAGGATACTGGGCTAGATGGACCATTGGTCTGACCCATTATGACTATTCTTATGTTATTATGCTCTTATTCCAATATGTATACTTTAGAAGAAAGGCAGGAGAGAGGAGATACGATGTGCCCTGATCATGGCTGAATAGATTTGGATGGGCTGCAGTGGAGCTTTTTAGGGGCTTCGGCAACTTCAGAAATTTAGAACAAGGACAGTGTCAGGCAGACTTCTACAGTCTGTGCCCTGAAAATAGCAAGGACCAATTAAGATCAGTGTACATATCAAGTATCACATCATACCATATGTAATGAGTTTATCTTGTTGGGCAGACTGGATGGACCATACAGGTCTTTATCTGCCATCATCTACTAGGTTACCATGAAGATTTTTAATTATCTACATAGCATATGTGCACATAAGATGAGCCTCTTTCAATTGAAAGGAAGCTCCGGAACGAGGGGGCATGATGAATTTGTAGAATGGTCTGCTAGTGGAGGTGGTAGAGACAAAAACTGTATCCGAAATAAAGACAGCTTGAGACAAGTAGATAGGATTTCTACTGGAGAGAAAGGGATAGTAGAATGCATGGATGGGCAGACCTGCTAGTCCATATGGTCTTTATCAGCCTACATTTTTCTATGTTTCTAAGTTTCTATATGGGTTCTTGTTGCCTAAAACTAGCTGGGTTCCTTCTAGAATTGCCCTCAATACAGTCTTAAGTGAATCTCTCATTCTGATTTGTGCTGATGCTTTACTATAACTTGGTGTATCTCTCTCTGGCCTATTTTCATGTATTTCAGGTTCTTCCCCGACAGACCTGTGGCTTGTTCACTCATACCATCTTCTACAAGGAGTACCCTGGAGGCCCTGAAGAACTAGACAGGAGCATCCATGGAGGAGAGCTATTCCTCACTCTTCTCCTGAACCCTGTATGTATCCCGTGTCCTTATGCACACACAGTAAAAATAGTAAGAGTGAGGTAGAGGCTGTGCATCAGAAAAATGATGTGATGCTATGAAAACTTAGTTCAGTAGCAGAATCAAATCCTTTCCTTTGCCTGTGACCTGGAATAACCACTGAAGGATCCTATAGTTTGTATTATAAACAGTAAATTGTGTGGAGAGAGAAGAAAATTCTCAAACATCAAGAAATGCAGTCTGAGACCAAGAAAACGTGACAGAAAGATACTGAAATATTTCCCATTGTTTTGGGTGCCGCAGGCTTAATTAAAAAGAATTTTCAGGCACACCTGGTAGGTACAGGTTACACCTTGTTCAGCCCCATTCTTTGTACATTCACCTAGGTGGCTGCTTGTGTAAACCCAAGAGAGGGGAAGAAAGGGCACACATAATTCTTCATTTGGGACCATGGCCAAGCTCAGGTATAAACTGGCAGACCAGACTATGTTCTGTGAATAACTTAGTCCACACCTGTCGTCAGCTTGAACCAACAAAACTTTACTTGGACTTCAATTGCTGAAACCAAAAGAAATGTTTTCTATCTTTTAACCAGTTTTTAATCCACAATAGAACACTACCTCCTATCCCATGACTCTCCAATTTCCTCTGGAATCTTTCATGAGGTACTTTGTCAAACGCCTTCTGAAAATCCAGATACACAATATCAACCGGCTCCCCTTTATCCACATGTTTGTTCACCCCATCAAAGAAATGTAGTAGATTGGTGAGGCTTTTCTCATTAATCCATGCTTTTGAATATGCTCTGTAATTTTGTTCTTAATAATAGTCTACCATTTTGCCCGGCACTTACGTCAGACTCACTGGTCTATAATTTCCTGGATCTCCTCTGGAACCTTTTTTAAAAATCTGCGTTATATTAGCCACCCTCCAATCTTCCGGTACCATACTCGATTTTAGGGATAAATGACATATTACTAACAATAGCTCCGCAAGTTTATTTTTCAGTTCTATCAGTACTCTGGGATGAATACCATCTGGTCCAGGAGATTTGCTACTCTTCAGTTTGTAGAACTGCCCCATTACATCCTCCAGGTTTACAGAGAATTCATTAAGTTTCTCCAACTCGTCAGCTTCGAATACCATTTCTGGCACTGATATCCCACCCAAATCTTCCTTGGTGAAGACCAAAGCAAAGAATTCATTTAATCTCTCTGCTACGGCTTTGTCTTCCCCGATCACCCCTTTTACTCCTCGGTCATCTAGCGATCCTACCAATTCTTTTTCCGGCTTCCTGCTTTTAATATACCTAAAAAAAATTTTACTATGTGTTTTTGCATCCAACGCAATCTTTTTTTTCGGAGTTCCCTCTTAGCCTTCCTTTTCAGCACTTTGCATTTGACTTCACATTCCTTATACGGTTTCTTATTATTTTCAGTCGGTTCCTCCTTCCATTTTCTGAAGGATTTTCTTTTAGCTCTAATAGCTTCCTTCACCTCACTATTTAACCACGCCGGCTGTCATTTGGTCTTCCGTTCTCCTTTTTTAATACGCGAAATATATTTGACCTGGGCTTCCAGTATGGTGTTTTTGAACAGCATCCACGCCTGATGTAAATTTTTGACCCTCGCAGCCGCTCCTCTAATTTTTTTTTCACTGTTCTTATTTTCTCCTGGTCTCCTTATCAAATCTGATCATATTATATCATATTAAGCGCTCCACTAAGGACTAGGTCTAGAATTTTTCCTTCTCTCGTTGGCTCCTGTACCAGCTGCTCCGTAAAGATGTTCTTGATTTCATCAAGGAATTTTACCTCCCTAGCATGCCCCAATGTTACATTTACCCAGTCAATATCGGGGTAATTGAAATCACCCATTATTATTGTGTTGCCCAGTTTGTTTGTGTCCCTAATTTCCTTTAACATTTCTGCATCCGTCTGTTCATCCTGGCCAGGCGGACGGTAGTACACTCCTATCACTATCCTTTTCCCCTTTACACATGGAATTTCAATCTACTGTGATTCCAAGAAGTGTTTTGTTTCCTGCAGAATTTTCAATCTATTTGATTCAAGGCTCTCGTTAATATACAATGCTACCCCTCCACCAATTCGATCTACCCTATCACTACGATATAATTTGTACCCCGGTATGACAGTGTCCCACTGGTTATCCTCCTTCCACCAGGTCTCGGAGATGCCTATTATATCTAATTTTTCATTTAGTGCAATATATTCTAACTCTCCCATCTTATTTCTTAGGCTCCTGGCATTCGCATATAGACATTTCAAAGTATGTTTGTTGTTCCTATTTACATGATGCTTAGTACTTGACAGTAGTAATTTGCAATCTTTTGTCTGATTTTTATTTTTATTTAAGGACACCTGATCTACTACGGTCTCTTTTGCAACCTCACTATCAGGATACCCTATCTTCACTGTTTTGGTGTTATCTTTGAAAGATACTTTTTTCTGAACCATGCGCTTTTGAGCGACTGTCGGCCTCCCCCCCCCCCCCCCCCCCCCCCCATTTCTACTTTAAAAGCTGCTCTATCTCCTTTTTAAATGCTGATGCCAGCAGCCTGGTCCCAGCCTGGTCCCAGCCTGGTCCCACCCTGGTTAAGGTGGAGCCCATCCTTTCGGAATAGGCTCCCCCTTCCACAGAATGTTGCCCAGTTCTTAACAAATCTAAAACCCTCCTCCCTGCACCATCGTCTTACCCGCGCATTGAGACTCCGGAGCTCTGTCTGTCTCTTGGGCCCTGCGTGTGGAACGTGTAGAATTTCAGAAAATGCTACCCTAGAGGATCTGAATTTGAGCTTTCTACCTAAGAGCCTAAATTTGGCTTCCAGAACCTCTCTCCCACATTTTCCTATGTCATTAGTACCCACATGTATCAAGACAGCCAGCTCCTCCCCAGCACTATCTAAAATCCTATCTAGTTGATGCATGAGGTCCGCCATCTTTGCACCAGGCAGGCAAGTCACCAGGCGATCCTCACGTCCACCAGCCATCCAGCTATCTATATGCCTAATGATCGAATCACCAACTACAACAGCTGTCCTAACCTTTCCCTCCCGGGCAGCACTTGGAGAAATATCCTCGGTACAAGAGGATAGTACATCCCCTGGTGGGCAGGTCCTGGCTACAGGAGTACTTCCTACTTCACCAGGGTGATGCTCTCCTTCTAGGAGACCTCCCTCCTCCAAGGTAGCACAGGAACTACCAGACTGGAGGTGGCCTCAGTCATGTCTCCCCTCAGTCGTCTCTTTTCCAAGCTGAAGAGCCCTAACCTCTTTAGCCTTTCCTCATCACTTTTAACATTTTGATCGCTCTTCTTCGAACCTTTTCTAATTCCGCTTAGATGTGGCAACCAGACATGAATGCAATACTCAAGGTGAGGTTGTAACATGGAGTGATACAGAGGTATTATAATATTTGTGGTCTTATTTTGCATTCCTTTCCTAATAATTCCTAGCATCCTGTTTGTGTCACGTCTGTGGTCGTGACCCCTCTCAGGCTTACCTTATTTCTGGCGGTCATCTTACTACTACTACTACTACTTAACATTTCTAAAGCACTACTAGAGTTACGCAGCACTGTACAATTTAACATAGAGGGATGGTCCCTGCTCAAAGAGACAAATGAACGGTCAGTCTGATAGGGGCAGTCAAAATGGGGCAGTCTGGATTTACTGAACGGTAAGAGTTAGGTGAAAATGCAGCATTAAAGAGGTGGGTTTTAAGCAAAGACTTGAAGATGGGCAGGGAGGGGGCTTGGCGTAAGGGCTCGGGAAGGTTGTTCCAAGCATAGGGTGAGGCGAGGCAGAATGAGCGGAGCCTGGAGTTGGCAGTGGTGGAGAAGGGTACAGAGAGGAGGGATTTGTCCTGTGGACGGAGGTTACGGGCGGGAACGTAAGGGGAGATGAGAGTAGAAAGGTAGTGAGGGGCAGCAGACTGAGTGCATTTGTAGGTAAGAAGGAGAAGCTTAAATTGAATGCGGTATCTGATTGGAAGCCAGTGAAGTGACTTGAGGAGAGGGGTGATATGAGTATATCGGTTCTGGCGGAATATGAGAAGTGCAGCAGAGTTCTGAACAGATTGAAGGGGGATAGATGGCTAAGTGGGAGGCCGGTGAGGAGTAAGTTGCAGTAGTCAAGGCAAGAGGTAATGAGAGTGTGGACGAGAGTTCGGGTGGTGTGTTCAGAAAGGAAAGGGCGAATTTTGCTGATGTTAGAGGAAGAAGCGGCACGTCTTGGCTATCTGCTGTATATGCGCAGAGAAGGAGAGGGAGGAGTCAAAGATGACTCCAAGGTTGCGGGCAGATGAGACGGGGAGGATGAGGGTGTTATCAACTGAGATAGAAAGTGGAGGAAGAGGAGACATGGGTTTTGGTGGAAAGACGAGGAGCTCAGTCTTGGACATGTTCAGTTTCAGGTGGCGGTTGGACATCCAGGCAGCAATGTCGGATAAGCAGGCTGATACTTTAGCCTGGGTCTCTGCGGTGATGTCTGGTGTAGAGAGATATAGCTGGGTGTCATCAGCATAGAGATGATACTGGAAACCATGAGATGAGATCAGGGAGTCCAGGGAAGAAGTGTAGATTGAGAAGAGAAGGGGTCCAAGGATAGATCCCTGGGGAACACCAACAGTTAGGGGGATAGGGGTGGAGGAAGATCCATGAGAGTGAACTCTGAAGGTGCGGTGGGAGAGATAGGAGGAGAACCAGGAGAGGACAGAGCCCTGGAACCCAAATGAGGACAGTGTGGCAAGAAGTAAGTCATGATTGACAGTGTCAAAAGCGGCGGATAGATGAAGGAGGATGAGGATGGAGTAGTGGCCTCTGGATTTGGCAAGGAACAGGTCATTACAGACTTTAGAGAGTGCTGTTTCTGTCGAGTGAAGAGGGCGAAAGCCGGATTGAAGTGGATCGAGGATGGCGTGAGAGGAGAGAACATCAAGGCAGCGGCTGTGAACAGCACGCTCAAGTATTTTGGAGAGGAAGGGTAGGAGGGAGATGGGGCGGTAGTTGGAGGGACAGGTAGGGTCAAGTGATGGTTTTTTTGAGGAGAGGTGTGACTACGGCGTGCTTGAAGGTGTCAGGGACAGTTGCAGTGGAGAGGGAGAGGTTGAGGATATGACAGATGGAGGGGGTGACAGTATGAGAGATGATGTTAAGTAAGTTGGTGGGGATGGGATCAGAAGAGCAGGTGGTGCATTTCGAGGAGGAAAGAAGGCGAGCGGTTTCCTCCTCGGTGATGACAGGGAAGGAGGAGAAAAAGGCCTGGGTTGGTTGGTTGAGGGAGAGGGTTGAAGGGTGAAGAGGAGATGGCTTGGTAGTGAACTCAAGGTTGATCTTTTGCACCTTGTCGCGGAAGTAATCAGCCAGTGATTGAGGATAGAGCGAGGGGGGGGATGGGAGCAGAGGGCACTTTGAGGAGGGAGTTAAGGGTGGAGAAGAGACGACGGGGGTTGGAGCTGAGAGAATTGGTCAATTGGGTGTAATAGTCCTGTTTGGCAAGGAATAGGGAGGAGTGGAAGGAGGATAGCATGAATTTGTAGTGAAGGAAGTATGAATGGGTGCGAGATTTCCTCTAGAGGCGTTCAGCAGATCGGGCGCAGGAGCGAAGGTAACGGATGCAAGGGGTCAGCCAGGGCTGAGGATTAGTACGCTTTGTGGGATGGGAGGTGGATGGTGCGAGGGTGTCCAGAGCAGAGGAGACAGTGGCATTGTAAGCGGAGACAGCCTTGTCGACAGACTCGGAGGACATGATGGAGGGGAGGAGATTAGAAATATTGGAGGATAGGGTGGGAGAGTCAATAGCCTGGAGATTCCTGGAGGTAGTGGTTAAAGTTGGACGGGGCTGAGGTGGGGGGTGAAGAAGTGTGAAGGTGATCAGGTGATGATCGGAGAGAGGAAGAGCTGAAACGTGGAAATTGGAGGGGGCCGGAAGAGGAGAGGACGAGGTCAAGACAATGGCCGTCTCGGTGAGTAAGGGTGGTGGAGCAAAGCTGGAGGTTGAAGGAGAAAGTTAGAGTGAGGAACTGAGAAGCGTGAGGGTCGGACTGGTCATCAACGTGTATGTTAAAGTCTCCGAGAATGAGGGACGGAGATGAGGGTTCAAGAAAGACGGAAAGCCAGGCATCGAAGTCGGTGAGGAAGGAAGAGAGGGATTTATTAGGGGGGAGGTAAATGACTGCCACTCTGAGTGATAATGGGTAGAATAGCCGGATGGAGTGAGCTTCAAAGGATGAGAAGCAGTGAGATTGCGGTAGGAGGAGGGGTTGGAAACTACAGGAGGGCGAGAGTAGTAGCCCGACGCCTCCACCGCGGCCAGCTGGGCGGGGAGTGCAGGAGAAGAGATAACCACCATGACAAAGGGCCGTGACTGAGGCAGAGTCGTCAGGGGAGAGCCAGGTTTCAGTTATGGCGAGCAGTTGAAGGGAACGAGAGATGAAGAGATCGTGGGTGAAGGGCAGTTTGTTGCAGACCGAGTGGGCATTCCACAAGGCACATGAGAAGGGGAGGGAAGAGGGGGGAGACATCACGGAATCGTTTGCATGGGTAGGAGGAGGACAGGTGAGGGGGGCCTGGATTAGGATTAATGTCTCCCGCGGATAGCAGGAGGAGGAGCAAGAGAGTGCGGAGGAGGGTGGGGGAGGTCGGGCGATGAAGACGGGGTGCACTTAGGAGGAATGGTGATGGGTTAATGGCAGGAAGGAGGTGTTGAAGGTTAAGGGCTAGGAAGGCTGGCTGGCTGGCTTCTGTCTGGTCTTTCTGAGTTAGTTCTGTCTCTGTGTGCTGGCTGCTTCCAGCATGGCTCTGATTACTCCACTATACTGCACCTGTGTTTGTTAAGCCTTTCTGTGATTCAGTATGCTGTCTGCCTGTGTTTTGGTTTGTGTTCCTCTTGCCCTCTGTTGGCCAGACCGGGTGGCTGCATTGGATTGTCTGTGTGCTGTTTCCCGTTCCAGACTTCAGCGCAGTCCAGTCCGGATCTTCAGGCCTGCCAGACTTGCTTGTCTTGTTTGAGCCTGCACAGCACCCATAGCTGCCTGGTGATTGCTGCAGCTGAATCTCAGCTGCTGCTGGGCTTATTAGCCATTTGGAAACTCTCTGCTTTGCCTTTGCATCGCCTAAGGCCCTGGTTTGTTGGTGCTTGTTGCACTTCTGCCTAGTTCAGTTTATAGTCTGTATTCTTGCCTGATTCTAGTTTAGTCTTTGTGTAGCTTCTTGCACTTTATTGCTTGTTTCCCAGTCTTATTTCTTGTTTGTATGTCTTTGTCTAGTTCTAGGTTGTCCGTGTTTCTTGTTCAGTGGCTGCCTGGCAGCTTTCAGTTCTGTCTCTTATCTATCAGTGTTTTTTCCCTGTTTCAGTGGCTGCTTGCAGCTTTCAATTCTGTCTCTTGTCTATCTGTGTGTGTTCCCTGTTTCAGTGGCTGCTTCCAGCTTTCAGTTCTGTCCCTTGTCTGTCTGAGAGTCCTAGTCTAGTATTCTGCCTAGCCTCCCTGTGTATTCTAGACCCTGTGTGTGTCCGGCTGGTTTCCAGTTCCTGCCCTGTCCGGTAAGTCCTGCCAGCCACCTGCACTCAGGGGCTCAACTCCGGAGGAACGGTGGTCAATTGCAGGTGAAGTCTAGCTGGCCCTGTTAGAGTTCTGCCTTATCCCTGTGTGGGGTGGTTTTGCCTGTCTCTGCCGCTCCTCGGCAGTGGCCCAAGGGCTCACAAACCTAGTTCCTGCTTTTTGGAAAACGTGACAGTTTGCTTTTTTGGCTGCTTCCTCACAGTGGGCACAATGGGGACATTCCAAACAGGATATTGGGCATGTAGACTTTATCTGCCATCTCTGTTTATCAATTTGTGCTAATACATTTTTCAGGTCCATTTATTTATTTATTGCATTTGGATCCCACATTTTCCCACATCTTTGCAGGCTCAATGTGGCTTACAATACATCATGAATAGTGGAATTACATAGAGAATAGACATTTAGTGGTACAAAAAGATCATTTGGCAAAATGATAATGAAGAAACATGGTAGTATTATAACAATCAGATATTATAAGACAATGCTGAATATATGTGGAGGAGTTGGGTATGTTTACATTGGTTGATCTTTGTGGTATGCCTTGTTAAAGAGATAGGTCTTCAGCAGTTTGCGGAAGTTCATTAGTTCATCAATCGTTTTTAAGTTGCGCGGTAGTGCATTCCATAACTGTGTGCTCAAGTAGGTAAAGTTTGATGCGTGCATTCGTTTGTATTTTAGACCTTTGCATTGAGATTTGTTTCATTTTCTCCTTTAAATATCATATCTGGCACAGGTATCAAACTTACCTGCTGCTCAGAAAAGACCAAACTAATGCATTCGTATAGGCTTGTCACTATGGGAAAAGGAGCAATTAGTGATCACTTGCCAGTGGAATTGTATATTTTATTGTTCTGCAGAGTTTTCATGATTTTAGTTTACTCTAAATCGCTTCAAGTTTAACGAAAGAGGTTTTAAGTCTGAATAAATGGGTGGATGAGGCTTCGGTACAACAAGGAGAACAGGGCTCCTTGGTAGATGGGATTTAGAGTCCAAACTGAAAATAGCTTTGTGTAAACCTTTGCAATTTATACCCCTCTGTTCCTCTTTTTAAGAATGTTGCACTTATTTCAAATTTAGTAGTCTCTGAGCATCGAACAGACCCTTCCATATTTCTGATAGAGCAAAGGACTGTTTATCTGCAGTTTTCTGTTGCCAACTGAATTGTATTCAAAGTTGCTTTATCAAAATTAGTCCAAAAACATTGTCAGTTGATGACAGAAGTAAGAATGAAGGTAGGAATCAATCACGGGACTGAACGGCAGAACAGACCAGCCTCCAGGCACCACTGGGAGGAGATTCATTACAATGCCAGAAATCACCCTGTAAAAATAAAAGCAGTCTTTGCAACTTTCTAAGATTGTGAGACATGAATCCCAAAACACAGAAAGTCGACAAGAACCAAATTACCACCACTGTCTGTAAAACTTCACATTAATTGGAAAATGGCCGATTTAGAACATCTTACTTCTTCTTTCTGAAACTGAGAATTGCAAATCACATTCAGCAGAGCTGCAGAATAGACCCATTAATCACCATTTCTTATTACTGTGGGAACAGAGAGTCAGTCTTTTGTAAGAATTCAAGAGAACTATTGCCAGTGTGCAAACAGTGAGAATTAATGGCACATCTGTGTCTCTGGTTTGTATCAGCTGATCCCAGGGCTTTTCTATTCTGAAGGCTCCAATGGACAGCACTGTTATATAAGTACATAAGTACATAAGTAGTGCCATACTGGGAAAGACCAAAGGTCCATCTAGCCCAGCATCCTGTCACCGACAGTGGCCAATCCAGGTCAAGGGCACCTGGCACGCTCCCCAAACGTAAAAACATTCCAGACAAGTTATACCTAAAAATGCGGAATTTTTCCAAGTCCATTTAATAGCGGTCTATGGACTTGTCCTTTAGGAATCTATCTAACCCCTTTTTAAACTCCGTCAAGCTAACCGCCCGTACCACGTTCTCCGGCAACGAATTCCAGAGTCTAATTACACGTTGGGTGAAGAAAAATTTTCTCCGATTCGTTTTAAATTTACCACACTGTAGCTTCAACTCATGCCCTCTAGTCCTAGTATTTTTGGATAGCGTGAACAGTCGCTTCACATCCACCCGATCCATTCCACTCATTATTTTATACACTTCTATCATATCTCCCCTCAGCCGTCTCTTCTCCAAGCTGAAAAGCCCTAGCCTTCTCAGCCTCTCTTCATAGGAAAGTCGTCCCATCCCCACTATCATTTTCGTCGCCCTTCGCTGTACCTTTTCCAATTCTACTATATCTATTTAAGGAATGTGTGTTCTCTCTCTAACATGTTAAACATGAGGGTACGGACCCATGGGCGCATCCCTTCCACCCAGAAAACCACGTCCTACCCCACCCCATCTTTCTGACTATCTAGAAACAGAGCTGAATTTCTAGGAATCTGTTAATTTCTCACAGCATGGGAGTTAACAGTTACATATGTGATTACAGGTAAATATTTACAATACTAGCAGATATGAACAAATTTATACCAGCACGCCAACTGCAAATACCTACGTAACTTATACGGTGTGTATTTACAGGGGGATGTGCAGGAACAGAGCATGAGCAGAACCTGGATGGGGCTCTGGGTGTAACATACAGAATAGTGTAAGTTAGCAGGTCTCATACTGACACAGCAAGTGTGTGAGCCTCAGTGTTAGGTGTGATTAGACCAGTGACCATAACTATTGCACAATGGAACATAAGAGCAGTCATACCTGGTCAGACCAATGGCCCATTTAGCCCAGTATCCTGTTTTCCAAAAAGTGGCCAAGCCAGGTCACAAGTACCTGGCAGAAACCCAAATCGTGGCAACACTCCATACTACAAATCCCAGGGCAAGCAGTTGTGTCCCATGTCTGCCTCAGTAGCAGACTATGGACTTTTCCTCCAGAAATTTGTCCAAACTTTTTTTTTAAACCCAGATACGCTAACCACCGTTACCACCTCCTCCGGCAAAGAGTTCCAGAGCTTAACTATTCGTTGAGTGAAAAAAATATTTCCTCCTATTTGTTTTAAAAGTATTTCCATGTAACTTCCTCAAGTGTCCCCTAGTCTTTGTACTTTTGAAACGAGTAAAAAATCGATTTTCTTCTACTCGTACTACACCACTCAGGATTTTGTAGACAAATCTGACGAAACTGAATGGAAAGTAATGGCCAACCTTTCTTTAGAAAACAGAGCTCCTACTCCGCACCCTTCACCCTTATTCTAGTTGTCCTGTTTAATATTACCCCCATATAGTGCCTGAAAATCCGCACGGAAACCTAAGCGTATTCTATAATAATATGCATAGCTTAATTGGTTACCTAGTTAATCAGTGCTGTTAATTGGATGTTAACAAGCAATAATTGGCATTAATTGAGCGTTATGTGCACAACTCGCTAAGTGTATTCTATAATGTAGAGCGCCTAAATTCTAAGTCACATAGTTGAAAAGGGGATGAGGACACATGTAGGGTGTGGGTATTTCTCAAATTTAATTGCATTATTATAGAATACACATGATCTGTGGCTAAGTAATACATGGCCAAATTTGGTAGTGTTGAGAGCCACTCGGTGTATTCTATATACCATGTGGAAATTTAAGCCTATTATGTACTTTAGAGAATATGCCCAGGCGTACATTTTTTCCATGCAAAGTTTTCAGGCACCATATATAGAATCCAGCCCTATATGTGCAAGTGGATTGTCAAGCCAAAATACTGGTGAACCAATCAGAATAACACAGAGGATCTCTAAATGAATGGTATTAAAAAAAAAACAAAAAGCTTAAATGGCTGCACATGTGTTTGATGTTTCCAACGGCGCTTTAGATGGCGACTCTGGCTGTGAAGTGCTAAGACTGGTGCTGGGCAGGTTTGTACAGTCGAAGCCCTATATGTGGCTGGAGATGGCTTTGATGGAAACTTCAGTAATTTGGAATGTGAGGACAGTGCCAGGCAAATTTTTACGGTCCGTGTTCTACAGTTGACAAGACGGATATGGATAGGCTGGAGTGGGCTTCAACGGCAACTTCAGTCATTGGAAATTAAGGACAAGGCCAGGCAGACTTCAGTGGTTTGTGTCCCAGAATGGACAGAGAGACAGTGATCAAGTATTTTATATCATATTCATTGTTGGTTTAATCATGACTTGATAATGAGTTTGACTGTTGGGCAGACTGGATGGACATTCAGATCTTTATCTGCCGTCATTTACTATATTAATATGTTACATTCAAAACCCGTGGTTTTCAAGGAATCACTTCCCAAACATTTCAAAGCAATTAGTCACCTGAAGACCAATTTTGAAATCCACTGCAGGTCTACTCAAAATTGTCTTCTAGCTTGCACAGATCAACAGATTCCTCAGATCCAGTCTGGAGGTTTTCTGAGATCTGTAGGAAAAACAAGCAGATTTATTCCACAGATCTCACGTTAGTCCAAGGACTTTGTTAAGCAGGAATCACAATCAGATTAAAAAGACACGATTCTGGAAATATTGGCAGTGTGGCATTTGGCCCTGCCCCACGATTGCCACAATTTAAATGCGTCTGAGACTTCATTGGACTGTTATCTACCAACATTTGTGCCCTGCTCTATTTTACTCACTATTAGCTCCTCAGCTGGTGAAGACATAATTCTGGGAAGATCGGTACTTTGGCTTTTGGCCCTGCCCCTTTAAGACATCATCAGAATGAGATGCAATTTCCACATTTTAAGGGTGCCTGTTTTGCGACACACTGCCTCAGGGACACTGCCAAAGGGGCAGGCCCTTCATGGGCTGCTCTGTGGACCAATTCATGAGCTTTGCATTGTTTAGTATAGATTTAGCTTTTTATTTACTGTTTTGGAGTTAACCTGTTATAAGTTTGAATTCTTATGGGTAGATGTCTTCTTCAACATTTAGAATTGAATTTGTTCTCCTTTTGACATTGTTAGGGCTTAGGATACCATTAAAACTGAATGGAGATAGTTGCTGCCTACCTGTCCAAATACGTAGATGTCCAATAATATCTCTCTTCTTTAAGTAGTGCAGTTTTAATAACTTACTTGATTATCATGCGATTTCTGGAGGTGATCATATACCAGTTCTTGTATGATGAGGACCTTATAGAAGTTTACATGGGAATAAAAAACATACTTTCAGATGGGACCAGGAAGTAGAGAAGATTCGGGCAGTCCTGCACCCAAGAGGAAGAAGAATCAGGTTTGCAGGGAGGGAACTTGCCTCTAGCAGGTAAGGGTTTGGAACCTGGTTGAGAGGTATTGAATCAGTCAGCCAGTCAGATTTTACCTTCAGAAACTGTGAGTAAACTCTCCCAGATTAAAAACCGACCTACTCTTGCAGTAGCACCTCGGGTTTTGTTAAACCAGCCATCATGACTTTGCAGGTGTTTTGGGACATGTACGCTTCTTTGCAACCGTTAATAACGGAAAATACTAAAGCTATTAAAATGTCTGAAGCAGTTTTTCTCCAGGTACAGGCTTCTGCCCAGCAGTCCTCTAAATTGGATTCCCTAGAGGCTAAAATTCAGACATTGGAAACTTTGGGTACAGCCTCAGTTAAAGATAAGAATTTTAAGGAGCTGATTACCAGAGCGATGTCCATGTTGCTGGTGAGCCCTTCTTCTACTTTCTGTCATCCTGCAGAAGTGAGGTGAATCCTGGTGAAGGGGCTTATTTGCCACGACTATCCGGCACCCTCGAGTTCACTTGCTGATGTCATGGGGGCTTGATTCCCTACAAGAAGCCAGCACTTTTCATTTCCACTTGGAGCTGATTACCTGAGTGGTGCCCATGTTGCTGGTGAGCTCTTCTTCTGCTTTCTGCAATCTTGCAGAAGTGACGTGAATCCCGATGAAGGGGCATCTTTGCTGCGACCATCCGGCACCCTTGAGGGCACTTGCTGATGTCACAGGGGTTTGATTTCCTATAAGAAGCCATAGCTTCTGTGCTGTGCATGCAGGGCGTGACCAAATGGGGCTCACCATGCCCCTTGGGAGTCCCTTGAAGCACCGAGGAGCATTGAGGAAACAAAGCTATTTTTATTTGTTATGGGGAAAAATAAAGTAAAGCCTAAGACTTCTACACCTACTGTGGGACCTTTAGATAAGCATTTGGTGCCTACCGTACCTTTAGCATCTCAGGCACTCTATCAATCAGGGTCTTCATTATCCTCACCAGATCATACTCCCCCTCTTCCTCCTTTGCCCTGTGAAGATGAAAATTCCCAACAGGATTCCCTACCTCAAGTTTGTGAACATGGTGAAGCTGCTAAACCATCTATTGTAGTTCTTTCCTGGTTCTCCTCCTACCTCTCGCTTCACACCTTTAGTGTACATTCTGGTGTATCCTCTTCCACTTCTATCCCACTACCAATTGGAGTACCTCAGGGTTCTGTTCTCAGTCCTCTCCTATTCTCCATCTACACTTCCTCCCTTGGCTCTCTGATATCATCCCACAGCTTTCAAAACCATCTCTACGCTGATGACTCCCAAATCTACCTCTCTACCCCTGAAATCTCAACCAGCATCCAGACTACTATTTACTACTACTATTTAACATTTCTAAAGTGCTACCAGGGTTGCGCAGCACTGTACAATTAACAATGTTTCAGCCTGTCTGTCTGATATCGCTGCCTGGATGTCTCAACGTCATCTGAAGCTTAACATGGCCAAGACCGAGCTTCTCATCTTTCCCCCTAAACCCACCTCTCCTCTCCCCCCTTTCTCTATTTCTGTGGATGGCACTCTCATTCTCCCTGTCTCATTAGCTCATAACCTTGGGGTCATCTTCGACTCCTCTCTCTCCTTCTCTGCTCACATTCAGCAGATTGCCAAAACCTGTCGTTTCTTTCTCTATAACATCAGCAAAATCCATCCCTTCATCTCTGAGCGCTCTACCAGAACCCTCATCCACAATCTTATCACCTCTCGCCTAGACTATTGCAACCTGCTTCTCACCGGCCTCCCACTTAGCCATCTCTCTCCTCTTCAATCAGTCCAAAACTCTGCTGCACGACTCATTTTCCGCCAAAATCGTTATGCTCACATTAGCCCTCTCCTCAAGTCACTTCACTGGCTCCCTATCCGTTTCTGCATTCAATTCAAACTTCTCTTACTGACCTATAAGTGTATTCACTCTGCTGCTCCCCAGTACCTCTCCACTCTTGTCTCTCCCTACACCCCCCCTCGGGCACTCCGTTCTCTTGACAAATCTCTCGTCTGTCCCCTTCTCCTCTACTGCTAATTCCAGACTCCGTTCCTTCTATCTCTCTGCACCACACACCTAGAATAGACTTCCCGAGCATGTACGTCTAGCCCCGTCTTTGGCCGTTTTCAAGTCCAAGCTAAAAGCCCACCTCTTTGACGCCGCTTTTGAGTCCTAACCACTGCTCACTTGCCTGTACCTTTATCCCCTCCTCTTTAATTCCCCTTACCCCTTAGTTGTTCTGTCTGTTACCTGTCTTATTTAGATTGTAAGCTTTTTGAGCCGCGACTGTCTTTATATGTATGGTGTACAGCACTGCATATACCTTGTAGCGCTATAGAAGTGTTAAGTAGTAGTAGTAGTAGCCATCAGCTTTTCAATTAGCAGAATCACCTGGTGGGTCTCCAACTAGTGAGGATGAAACCAGACATAATGTTGAAAGATTTGTGGGACTTCAGTTTAAGAGTGGAGGATATTCTTAAATCTGTGGTCTCTCAGTCTTTAAATTTTTCCCAAAAGGTAGTGTTAAAATTGACAAATGTTGATTAAAATACTGATTTTTTTGAATAAGAAGGTAGTTGCTGTTGTTCCTCCTTGCAAGCTGTCTCAGTGTCTCATGTTAAGGATTCTTATTTCTTATACATGAGATTAGAAATGTTTAAGAATGATAATAGGAGTAGAAACCTACGTTTCTTAAATTGTATAGTCACTTCCCATGATGTGGGCTTGTTGGTTTTCTTTATTTTGGTTTCCTTTTCTTATTAATGTGATGTTTCAATTTTCTTGTACTCTTTTGTATTGAATTTATAAAGAAAAAGATAAGAATTTTCTACATCGGTGTTTGGCGTACTTGGAGAACCAGGTTCGGAAACATAGCTTGAGACTTCTTCATTTTCCTAAGTCTCCTTTGATTGCATCAGTTGATATGGTCAGGAAGTATTTAATTGAGTTTATGGGAATGGCTAGTGATTCATTGCCCCCTATTACTTGTGCTTGGTATATTCTGGGCCTGGGGAGATCAGTCGGAGAAGCATCTTGGGGTCCTGAAGGAGATGAAATGAATCTGACATCCTTCCTGGCGTACTCTTTGGAAGTAATTATTCAGAGAACTACTTTGGTGGTCTCTTTTGCTGAAACTTTCCTTTAGACATACGCAGTTTCCTGATCTTTCAGTGGAGTAGAGGAGTAGCCTAGTGGTTAGTACGGTGCACTTTAATTCTAGTGGACTGGGTTTGATTCCCACTCTGGGCAACTTACTTCACCCTCCATTATCCTACGTACAAAATAAGTGCCTGCATATAATATGTAAACTGCTTTGATTGAAACTATAGAAAGGTGGTATATGAAGTCCCATCCCCTTCCAAGAGTGATTCAGATGAGGCACAAAGCTTTCCTGGTCCTTCTGCATGGGGTACAAGCTTTTGTACTTAAATTTCCTTGTTTGTGTTTGTAATTTTTCAGAGTAAACATTTCAGTTTTTTCACCCAAAGGAGCTGAAGAATTTTCTAATTGCTAAAGAAGAGTTAAATGTCATTGTATAGACACTGTAGTGATGGGCTGGAGAGGGTATCATGCATGAACAATAGCCTATTTGAATATTATTTCTTTTATTTTGATATATTATTTCTAATTCTTTGGTTTTCTTTATCTATAAATTGGTGGACGAATGTTCTGTTATTACTTCTGACTGTAGTTTTCTTTGTTGGATTTGTAATATTTTCTTATTTTCTGTTTATCTCAGAATGTTTTCTTTTGTTTGAGATATGCTATTGAAAAATGTAATAAAGATTATGTTAAAAAAAAGAAGAAAAGAACAGATACCCCAGCCAGGTCTAGAACTCTTAAAAGGGAAACGGGAAAAGGATGGGATTTAATATACCATCTTTCCGTGGTTACAATCAAAGCGGTTTACATATTATATACAGGTACTTATTTTGTACCTGGGACAGTGGAGGGTAGAGAATGACATGGTAACCGTTACCATGGATATACTGTGGTAAATCTGCGGTAAGGGCCACATCTTGACTAAAATCACTGCGGATACAGGAACAAAGCTTTTTACTGCCCCTTAGGAACAGTAAAAAGCCTTGTTCCCGCGTAATAAATCCTTTCCTCTATTCCCATCCTTCTCCCCTTGGGCATCACTTACATTTTCCTGCAGCCAGCAGCGATTCACAGTCACAGGCCAGCTCCATGTTCTTCCTCCTGCTGCATCCCACCCTCTCTACTGCAACTTCCTGTTTAGTGTGAAAACAGGAAGTTGCAGTAGAGAGAGCAGGACATGGCAGAAGGAAGCCCATGGAGTCGGCTTGTGACTGTGAATCGCTGCAGGAAAATGTAAGTTTCTGGGCTTGCTTTTGTTTTTGTAGTTCCTCAAAGTACATAGAGGAGGGTTGGGGTGTCCTGCAAAAGAGAGAAGAAAAATAATAATATTCACCTTAGCTGTTCATATGTTAAGCTTTGGGTCTACAGAGATTAAACTCATCCCTCCCAAAATGTATCCAGGATGGTAAGACGTGATCATTGCACAGATACCCAGAGTCATAAGGAGCTGCAGTGGGAATTGAACCCGGTTCCCCTGGTTCGCAGGCCACTGCATTAACCATGAAACATTCCCCCTTCTTTTCATTTTCCTACGATTTCTCTTATTCCAATACCTTGTGTTCTCTTTCATGCTAGAGCAACTTGTAAAAAATGACACTATAAGTGAACTTGTAGGTGATTCTGACTATGGTTTTGCTGGAAGTTTTGGCAGCCATTTTGACTGAAGAGACAACATAGGCAGGAGAAACTGGGCAGTTTGGGAGGGAGGGGCTATGGGTGTGTTCTGAAGGAGAGCTTCTTCCATTCCTGAGGGGGCCTCCTTTGCTTCAGGAAGAAAAAGGGGAGGAAGAGAACTGGACAGCCAGAGAGCCATGGAACATAGTACAAAAAGTTTCAGTTGAAAAATCACCAGTAGTGTCAGCCAAAACCAAAACAAGGCAAAATACAGATTATGAGCCAGTTTTGGCACTGAGGGTAAAACTGAAATTTGGTCGGCCTCTAAGATGCAGTAACATTTCTCGTTGTACTGCAGCTCAGTTTACAGTACGATTCCAAGGGAAATCAATTGTGCAGCTTGTGATCAATTTCACCAGCTGTGCTATTCTGGTCCCTGGGAGGATCCAGCCTGATGTGCCTGTGGAGCATTTTTTAAAGGGGGCAGAGCTCTATCAATATGACCCCCCCCCCCCCCCCCCCCACCCAAAGCAGTCCCTGAAGAACAATATATTACCCTGAGTATTGCGTTCAATTCTAGTCGCTCTATCTCAAAAAAGATATAGCAGAATTAGAAAAGGTTCAAAGTAGAGCGACCAAAATGATAAGAGGAAGGAACTCGTCCCATATGAGGAAAGGCTAAAGAGGTTAGGGCTCTACAGCTTGCAAAAGAGATGGACGAGGGGAGATAAGATTGAGGTCTACAAAATCCTGAGTGGTGTAGAACGGGTAGAAGTGAATCTATTTTTCACTGATTCAAAAAGTACAAAGGCCAGGGGACACTCAATGAAATTACATGAAAATAGTTTGAAAACAAATAGGAGGAAATATTTTGTCACCAAAACAATAGTTCAGTTCTGGAACTCGCTGCCGGAGGATGTGGTAAGAGCAGTTACTGTATCTGGGTTTAAAAAAGGTTTGGACAAGTTCCTGGAGGAAAAGTCCATAGTCTGTTTTTGAGATGGACAAGGGGAAACTACTGTTTGCCCCGGCAATGGTAGCATGGAATGTTGCTACTAATTGGGTTTCTGCCAGGTACTTGTGCTCTGGATTGGCTACTGTTGGAAGCAGGATACTGGCCTAGATAGACCCAGTACTGAACACAATACTCAAGGTGAGGTCGCACCATGGAGCGATACAGAGGCATTATAGTATTTTCTTTCTTATTCACCAACCCTTTCCTAATAATTCCTAGCATCCTGTTTGCTTTTTTGGCCGCCGTCACACACTGGGCAGAAGATTTCAGCATATTGTCTACAATGACTGCTAGATCTTTTTCATGAATGCTGACTCCTAAGGTGGACTCTAGCATCAAGTAACTATGATTTGGATTATTCGATGCCCAGTCTTCCAGTTTCCTAAGGTCTCCCTATAATGTTTTACAGTCCGCAAGTGTTTTGACAACTTTGAATAGTTTTGTGTCATCTGCAAATTTAATCACCTAACTCATCATTCTGATTTGCAGATCATTTCCCACTTCAGGCATAGGCAGATCCTTGTGACTCTGGGCAAGTCACTTAACCCTCCATTGCCCCATGTAAGCCGCATTGAGCCTGCCATGAGTGGGAAAGCGCGGGGTACAAATGTAAATAAAAAAAAAAATAGCACTGGCACTCCACTATTCATCCCTCTTCCATTGAGAGAAATGACCATTTAACCCTACCCTCTGTTTTCTGTCCAATAATCAATTCCAAATTCACACCAGAACCTTGCCTCCTATCCCCTGACTCTTTAATTTTCTCGAGTCTCTCGTGAGGAATTTTGTCACTGCATCAACCAGCTTTCCATTATTGACATGTTTATTCATGCGTTCAAATAAATGAAGCAAATTGGTAGAGGCTGTGTCTTGCTAAGGATGTAAAAAGACTTGAAACGGTGTATATCCTGGAGAAAAGGAGAGACAGGGCTGATACGATGCATACGTTCAAATATTTAAAAGCTATTAATATACAAACAAACCTTTTCCAGTGATGAGAAGGAGGTAGAACTAGCGGACGGGAATTGAGGAGGCAAGAGGGCTAACTCAGGAATAACATCATAAAGTACCTTTTCACAGAGAGGGTGGTAGATTCCTGAAATGCCCTCCTATGGGAGATTGTAAATGTTTAGGTCTTTTTACCACATCTCCAAATCTCCATATATCAGTTACCCATGATTTGTAGAGATAAAAGACCAAGGCTATGTGCTTATGAGAAAGTATTTTTATTCACTTACTAAGTATATTGATACAATTAATATTTTCTCATGGGAGGATAGAACTACTGCATAAATATGCTGGCTGTATCTATCGCTCCAACATACTGGACTGAAACAGCTATTTTTATACACTTGTGTTTGACAATGATTTACAAGCCTTCAGCCAGTTATCTTACTCGGGATCATCTGGTCTTCTTTCAGACCTATCTGGTTTCTCTCACCTGCTAAACCACATTCCCATGTTTGTTTATACTTCCTCCTTTCCCAGGTCTGTTTGCCCATAAGGATATCAGATCATAAGTTCCTGGGCCTCACGATTTATAGTCTTTGCCCTTTGACTCTACTCCAGGGTGCATAACTGTGTTTATTATCTACAAGATGAAGGAGATGAAAACAGTAATGTAATTCAAAAATGCATGGGATAAACACAAAGGAATCCTGTATGGAAAGAATGGAACCAAACAGGCTTAGTGGTGATTACATGGTAACTCCACAGACTGACAAGCAAAGCCAGTGCCAGGCAGACTTCTATGATCTGTGCCCTGAAAATGGCAAAGACAAATCAGGATCAGGTATACAGATGTAGTTTCACATCATATCTTATGCTATGAGTTATCTTGTTGGGCAAACTAGATGGACCATTCAGGTCTTTATCTGCCGTCATCTACTATGTTCCTTAGTAAAACATTATGAAAACTAAATCTTCTCCCAGAGGTTCTGGGGGAGTTCAGTCTGGTCTTTAAGAAAAATTTTTTGCTGAAATATTTCTCTTGCTTTGTTTTTGGTTTTGTTTTTTTACAGGAAGTGCAGGAAATTAAATCTGGAGATAAAAGATGTTAATTTTTAGAGGGAACTGACTTATAGAAGTTTTACAGGTATTGCCCAGCAGTTAATTTGGCTGAGACACTGTTGTACTAAACATTATAGAAGGGCCCTCTAACAGTGTGATTTGTATGTTGCTTTTTACTAGTTTGTCCTTATGAGGGAAAGAAAGCTTTTAGGAATTTATTTCGTTACATAATTTATCCAGTGCACATTGAAACACTGATGAAAGGTTTGGATTCTGCAGACTTATACGGTCTGTGCCAGAGCCGGTGGTGGGAGGCGGGGCTGGTGGTTGGGAGGAGGGGATAGTGCTGGGCAGACTTACACGGTCTGTGCCCTGAAGAGGACAGGTACAAATCAAGGTAGGGTATACACAAAAAGCAGCACATATGAGTTTATCTTGTTGGGCAGACTGGATGGACCGTGCAGGTCTTTTTTTTTTTTTTTGTTACATTTGTACCCTGTGCTTTTCCACTCATGGCAGGCTCAATGCGGCTTACATGGGGCAATGGAGGATTAAGTGACTTGCCCAGAGTCACAAGGAGCTGTGCCTGAAGTGGGAATTGAACTCAGTTCCTCAGGACCAAAGTCCACCACCCTAACCACTAGGCCACTCCTCCCCTACTATGTTACTATGTTATTTGAAATATTAAGGAAGACTCTGACATCTGGACTGAGAGCTGCAGCTGTGACAGGTTGTTGAGCAGAGAAGAGTTAATTAATTTATGACAGCTGGGCTTGGCTTGAAGTTGAGAAGAAGCCTAGCTCCATTCTGCTAGATAATGGGTAGTGGGGCTTGGCAGGAGGTTCCCCTCACAGCAGGTGCAGCCGAATGCAGCCAGGATACAGCTTAAAACAAGGTCTCTTGGATACATTAGAGCAATTAGAGGTGATCAGTTTCTGCCACCCTGCATTGATCAGGATGCCAGAGCAGCAGAAGCCCCTCCCCACCCCCACCCCCACCCCCACCCCCACACACACACACACATTGCTTATGCTACTCTTTGTTTTTTTCATGGACGTTTAATCACAGAAATCAAAAAGATCTCATCACCTTGGCCTGTTCAGTGAAGAAAATTTGTTTAGAAAATACAAAACTTGCAGTCAAGGACAGGAAAATAAAATAAATGTTGGCAAAAACAGAGAGGAAAAGCACAGAAAGGGTTTTCAGCACATTAATTCCTTTTCTTCAGAGACTGAAGGATCATGAATATCATTAGTGCTAAATTCTGGAGAAACAATTTGTCATTATTAAAATTAGAGCCTTGTCAACATAAAATCCAATGTCAGCAGCTGTGAGTCGCCTCTTAATCCAGAACAATAGACTTGTCATCCTGACAGCTATTAAACATTTGGAATCAAAAACCGTATGATGGACAGTAGCCAATCAAGACACAGCGGCACAGTACGTGTTTGCACAAATGTAAGATTTGTATATTAATTCTGCATTTTAATAACTATAAAACTGAAATCTAAGGGAGCTATTTATCACAGGGCATTAAACAGTTCACATGGGAAATGCAAGGCTGTCGGTGCATGACTGTCTTAACGGTTAATGCGTCAGCTTGAGTACAAGCTAATTCCTGCATTAACTGTATAGCTTGGAGAGGGAGGGACTGAATCTAGACATACAATCTTCCAAATAATCGCCATCAAAGAATGTTTCCAGCCTGGGTATTTCTCCAACATTCTCCCCAGTAAAAATCGAGGCAAAGAAATTGTTCTGGTTTTTTTGCTTTCGCCCTTTTAACCCTTGGTCAGCGAGTGTTTCAAGTGACTCCCTCACAGGCCTTTTGCTTTTTAATTTACATGAAACCTTTTTGGTAATAGTTCATGCCTCTATGAGTTTTTCTTGGCCTGTCTTATTGCAGAGTATTTCCCAGTGGTTGTTCCCATTTCTTACATTAATATCTTCTTTCCACTGACTGAAAGGTGTCCTTTTATCTTTCAACACATTCCATCTCACTATTAAACCGAGCTTACTCAGTCCCATGGGAAATTGGCATGTGGTAAAAGCCCGACTTTCAGTATACCTTAACTAATGCTCCCCTTTAATGTAAACAAAGTAGAGGTATACGATGTTGTAGAGTGGGGGTGTCAACATGAGCTACTGTTAAGATGTGTTATTTTACCACTAACTCTGCTTTTTGATCATAGATCCCATTTTATGCAATGAGACATAGTTACTAATAACTGGAGTTAACAGTAAAATAACGTGTCTTAACAGCAGTCCACATTGATAACGTCTCCCCCTCCCCCCTTAATTAAAGAAAAAAATTTCTCTAGAAATTGATATCACTGCTGTTCACAAGGAATGGATCCTCAGAAGCTTAGCGGAGATTGGGTGGTAGAGCTAGTGGTGGAAGGCGGGGCTGGTGCTGGGCAGACTTCTACGGTCTGTGCCCTGAAAATGGCAGTTACAAATCAAGGTCAGGTATACACATAAAGTAGCACATATGACTTTATCTTGTTGGGCAGACTGGATGGACCGTGCAGGTCTTTCTCTGCCGTCATCTACTATGTTACCACGTATATAATAAAAAGTGAGCCAAGTGTAGGACAATCAAGCCATTGTGACATCACTGATGAGGTTGGCTCTTAGGCATTGGTGGAATGAGGCATTATGACATCACAATATCAGCTCTGGTTACCAGAAACTGAAACTCTTCACACTATGGGGAAAGGTTATCAACTATTAAGATGGGTTAGTTTACCACTAACTGGTACTATTTAAGCACACATCCCATTTTATGCAGTGAGACTACTTTGATTCCCACTGCAGCTCCTTTGGACTCTATGCAAGTCACTTAACCCTCCATTGCCCCAGGTACAAAATAAGGACCTGTATATAATATGTAAACCATTTTAATTGTAACCACAGAAAGGAGGTATATCAAGTCCCATCCCCTTTCTCTTTCCTTTCTAATAACTACTACTATTACTACTACTGCTTATCATTTCTATAGCACTACTAGACGTACACAGCGCTGTACACTGAACATGTAAGAGAGAGTTCCTGCTCGACAGAGCTTACAATCTAATCAAGACAGACAAACAGGACCCTACGCTGACTATTAAAATGTTCCATTACATATTGTGTTGGCATTGTAAGTAGTCTATCAATTCAAAATCAGAGCTAAAAGAGCTACAAAAAAAAAACTCCACTTAACAAGTGCTCTTTATTTGTATAAACCGTGGACTTCGGATTGGCAGTCAAATTCTTAGAGAATTTGAAGTTATAAATTTAAATAAATAAAGCCTCAAGAGTCTAGGGTGCCTACATAGATGGCCAACCCCTTCAACAGACTCATCATCATCGGCTCCGAAACCAACCACAGTGTAAAACACTCCTATATGGAGAAAAAACACTGTTGCAAAAAAAAGGGAGGGTCTGATAATCAAAACCTTTCACTGATAATTCCACAAAATTGAAATCTCCGGTTTATAACCTTCTACCTGCCTGACAATGTACTGAAAACTTTTTAAGAGTAAACAGGTATTAACAACACCCAGGAATCAACAAATAGTCACTTAGCTTCTCTCATCAATGAAACACTTTCTTATTGTTCAACACCATGGAGCCTTGACTTCAACTGTGAGCTGGGATCATAAACCGCCATCAAATCCCCGACAGTGGGAATCCTCTGTTTCGCTACTGCCTCAGGAGGAAATATCCATGACTTACATAAGTGCATAAGTATTGCCATCCTGGGAAAGACCAAAGGTCCATTGAACCCAGCATCCTGTTTCCAACAGTGGCCAATCCAGGTCACAAATACCTGGCAAGATCCCAACAATGTACAAAACATTTTATACTGCTTATCCCAGAAATAGTGGATTTTCCCCAGTCCATTTAATAACGGTCTATGGACTTTTCCTTTAGGAAGTCGTCCAAACCTTTTTTTTAATTCCGCTAAGTTAACCGCCTTTACCACATTCTCTGGCAACGAATTCCAGAGTTTAATTACACGTTGAGTGAAGAAACATTTTCTCCAATTCGTTTTAAATTTACTACATTGTAGCTTCATCGCATGCCCCCTAGTCCTACTATTTTGGAAAGCGTGAACAGACGCTTCACATCTACCCGTTCAACTTCACTCATTATTTTATAGACCTCTATCATATCTCCCCTCAGCCGCCTTTTCTCCAAGCTGAAGAGCCCTAGCCGCTTTAGCCTTTCCTCATAGGGAAGTTGTCCCATCCCCTTTATCATTTCCGTCGCCCTTCTCTGCACCTTTTCTAATTCCACTATATCTTTTTAGAGATGCGGCAACCAGAATTAAACACAATATTCGAGGTGCGGTCGCACCACAGAGCGATACAAAGGCATTATAACATCCTCATTTTTGTTTTCAATTCCTTTACTAATAATACCTAACATTCTATTTGCTTTCTTTGCCGCAGCAGCACACTGAGCAGAAGGTTTCAACGTATCATCAACGACGACACCTAGATCCCTTTCTTGGTCCATGACTCCTAACGTGGAACCTTGCATGACGTAGCTATAATTTGGGTTCCTCTTTCCCACATACATCACTTTGTTAAAAAGCAGTGGTCTGAGCACAGACCCCTGGGGAACCCCACTAACTACCCTTCTCCATTGGGAATACTGACCATTTAACCCTACTCTCTGTTTTCTATCTTTTAACCAGTTTTTAATCCACAATAGAACACTACCTCCTATCCCATGACTCTCCAATTTCCTCTGGAGTCTTTCAAGAGGTACTTTGTTATGCCTTCTGAAAATCCAGATACACAATATCAACCAGCTCCCCTTTATCCACATGTTTGTTCACCCCTTCAAAGAAATTTAGTAGATTGGTGAAGCAAGATTTCCCGTCACTAAATCCATGTTGACTTTGTCTCATTAATCCATTCTTTTGAATATGCTCTGTAATTTTATTCTTAATAATAATGTCTACCATTTTGCCCAGCACTGATGTCAGGCTCACTGAGCTAAAAATATCCTGGATCACCTCTGGAACCATTTGTAAAAATCGGCGTTATATTGGCCACTCTCCAATCTTCTGGTACCTTGCTTGATTTTAAAGATAAATTAGTTATTACTAACAATAGTTCTGCAAATTAATTTTTCAATTCTATCATTACTCTGGGATGAATGCCATTCAGTTTGTCAAATTGTGCCATTACATCCTCCAGGTTTATAGAGATTTCATTCAATTTCTCCGACTCGTCAGCTTTGAATACCATTTGTGGCACTGGTATCTCTCCCAAATCTTCCTTGGTGAAGACAGAAGCAATCTCTCCGCTATGGCTTTGTCTTCCAAGAGTGCAGCTTTTACCCCTCGGTCATCTAGCAGTCCAATGATTCTTCTGCTGGCTTCTTGCTTTTAATATACCGGAAAAAAATTTACTATGTGTTTTTGCCTCCAAGGCAATGTTTGTTTTTCAAAGGCCCTCTTTGCCTTCCTTATTGGTGCTTTTGATTACTGGGTTAGCTTCAAAGGGTTTGTTTCAAGCAGTATCCTTAGAATTCAAAGTCTATACAGAGGAAAGGTCCCACTTAACTTTCTTTCTGAGGCATTCTGAGAGAAGAGGACATGTCTGAGTAAGTGACATTATTTTGCTCTGTGCTTGGTAACTTAAAGATTGGGTTTGAAAGAGGAATTGTAGGTAATGATAAACACGGAATTAAAAATAAATGAATCAAGCTGTATTAGCAGAGATAATGCAGAGATTAACGGAAAACACCCACCCTCTGCCCTAACACTATTCAGAGTGTTACACAAAAAATGGTTTTGGTGTGCATTAGGAATTGGTTATTGGACAGAAAACAGATGGTAGGGTTAAATGGCCATTTCTTTCAATAGAGGAGGGTGAACAGTGGAGTGCCTCAGGGATCAGTACCGGGACCGGTACTATTTATCTTTTTTATAAATGATATGGAAATCAGAATTATGAGTGAGGTGATTAAATTTGCTGATGACACAAAACTATTCAAGGTTATTAAAAACACATGTGAACTATGGAATATTGCAGGAAGGCCTTAGGAAATTGGAAGTCTGGGCATCCAAATGGCAGATGAAATTTAATGTGGACAAATGCAAAGTGATGCACATTGGGAAGAATAATCCAAATCATAGCTACCTGATGCTAGGGTCCACCTTAGGAGTCAGCACTCAAGAAAAAGATTGAGGTATCGTTGTAGATAATATGCTGAAATCTTCTTCTCATTGTGCGGTGGGAGCCAAAAAAGCAAACAGGATCCTAGGAATTATTAGGAAAGGGATGGTGAATAAGACCAAAAATACTGTAATGTTTCTGTATCGCTCCATGCTTCGACCACATCTTGGGTATTGCTTTCAGTTCTGGTTGCCGTATGTCAAAAAATATAATGGAATTAGAAAAGGTTCAAAGAAGAGCAGCCAAAATGAGAGTAACACAAAATAACCACCCTCTACCTTAACAGTATCAGGATTGTGCTAACAAAGTCTGTGAGAATATTTTGATACTGGCCAGATAGTGCCTTTGAATAAGATGAATAGAGAACGTATCCACATTGTGACTGCCCTGTACAAATTAATGCTTTTCAATATCTGGCCCTTAGGAGCAAAGGAAAATTTTTAGATGTTTGTAGCCAGTCTAAAGCAAACGTTATTAAGGGTTTTCTGTGTGCCAGTTAGCAGCTACTGAAAACCCTATGCACATGAGCATTCCTGGTAATGTACAGACAGTTCCGTGTACCATTAACATGCAGAAATTAATGACAGGTCTAGAGCTCTTGTTATGGGGAGCAGGCTGCTCCTGATGGTAGGCATCAGTGCACGGACACACACCCATCACAGACCCGACCCTGACCCCTACCCCCCCCCAAGACCGAAGGACACCCCCCCTTGTCCCCTGTAGCCCCCTAGAACCAAACAAAAATCCCTCCTGACTCCCCCAACAACACCCCTCACCCGTGAGGGGGTCCACAGGACCACCAGGGATTTTTGGGAGGTGGAGGGGGTCACTAGACCGCGCAGCTCAAAAATCTCACTGGTGGCAAGCAGTGAAATGAACTTGACAGGTCCGAGTTGTAAACAGCATGCTGAAAGGGGGATCCGTGCATCTCATTTACGTGCGATCCCCTTTGTGTGTTGTCCACTGTTCGCAACTCTGTAAATTTTCCCAAGGCAGCCATATATAACAGCTGCCTTTGTGCATCAGTCAGTATTTCAGACCTACTTAGTTCAGAAATTAGATTGAATTAAGGATTCTTTGAACGATCGCAATTTATTTTTAAATCTATTCAAATGTGAGACCATATGTGTCTCTGGATGACAGAGCCTTCTTTTATTCCTACAATCCAGCTCTAAGTGATTATGATTAGGAGTCATTGGCATATTAGGAGTGATTTGGGACACAGCTGAAATTTTCTTTATATAACTGTAAAGTAGTAAATCTTCTTTTTATTATTTCAGGAAAATTCATTCTTTGCATAAATTTCTAAAATCAAAAGTCATCAAGCAAGATAGAGTACAGCAAATGTTTTATTAGTTGGATGTCATTGTATCAGATTAAAAGGTTGCCATGAATTCAACACAGAGCCGTTTGACTGTTATATGGTGAAAAACCCACATATCACGTAATTCTTCTTTTAATGGAGCAACATTGGTACCTGTGTTCTGATTATAGTCCATCGGGCCTTCTATTCAAGGCTATAAGAGAATCAAGAAGTTGAGAGGGGAGAGTCAAGCTTTTTTGGGGGGGGGGAACCAGACTTTGAAGAGCATAGTGCATGGAGTTGTTACTGGGGGGGGGGGGGGGGGGAAGGTATTGGACCTCCAAATTGTACCTTTGAGATGTCTAGTGAGGGATTGAAGCACTACATTGTACTCTTGGGTGTTGGATGAGAAATCAGGGCACTACATTGACATGCAGGGTGAAAGATCGAAGCTATACTAATTACTGTTGGGGTGTTGGGTGAGGGATCCAGACACTACACTGGCATGTTGAGGTGCCGAGTAAGGGAGTGAGGAGTTAGTCTTCACTATCAGGGTTTCGGGTAAGGGATTGAGGTACCACATTTACATGTGGTTTTGTCAGGTGAGGGAGCAATGAGTTACTATGTGCTGTTGGGTGAGGGTTTGGGGCTATACTATTCAGTGTTAGGGCATCGATTGAGGTATCGAGGACTACATCGACATATTTGGGTGTCAGGTGAAGACCCTTGGCCTGGATTGGCTGCTGTCGTGGACAGGATGCAGGGCTCGATGGACCCTTGGTCTTTTCCCAGGGTGGCATTACTTATGTACTTATGATCAAGGTTCTACACTGACATGTCAGGGCATTGGGTGAGGGATTGAGGAGTTACTATTCACTGTTGAGGTGTTGGCTGAGGAATTGGGTCAGCGTACTGTGGTTGGCAACGCATCACATTAGGGCAACTGCATTTATTGCCTCCGCTTGAAGTGATAGTAAATTCAGTTGCACAAACAGCAGTCGTGACAGCTAGCGTGCAATACTGACCCTGTGCCAGCTGTCACAGCTGACCACTCTGTCCACCCAGATCCGCCCTCTCTCATGTTAGAGCAGCTATCGCAGGATTTACCGCAGTGGCTGCCTTTTAACACAGAAGTTAGTAGCGCAGTTCTGCGTTATTGTCCTACCGTGCGGTAACCCCCATGTTAGCTGCTTAACACAAAGTAGTTAAAGGGCCCCTTAGGCTCTAATATTGACTGAAAAGAGGGCACAAATAGAGGATCCTATTTACAGAGCTCAGAGGCAAATACAGTTGTAATTGTACATTGTCTTACATTCTCTCTTTGTGATTCTTTCTCTGCCTCTGATGGATGGGTCACGTTCTGTTTCAGATACAGCATTTTATGACTCATTTGTCTAACTATGGGAACGACCCGCCTTGGTTTATACACCTTCCTTAATCTGGTCAACTTTGTTCAGAGCTGGACTCACCTGAAGCTGCAGACGCTGCCCCCACTTCAAATGGCTCATAAATACTTTGAACTTTTTCCCTGAGCAGAAGGACCCCCTCTGGCAGGTATGTGACGCTGTAATACCCTATTCCTGGGAATGCATTCATGAATTAATATCCATGAGAAAAAGGGAAAATCCCCTCAAAAAGAGAAAAAAACACAATATTTTGCTATATAGTTTAATTATTTATTGCATTTGTATCCCACCCGTATGGCAGGTTCAATGTGGCTTACATATTGCTAAAAGGCGGTTCTTGTGCCCTATAAATAAACAACTTATATTAATATTCCAACTGTGTTAACCCTTATATATATATATATTTTTCTCAAGTACTCACAGTTATGGGTTATCGCTACTGACTTCTCAGTCTTATTTTCTCTTACGGTGCCACACAATGGCGCCGGTCACATGATTTTATGTCGTCAGACGCCTTTAAGTTAATTGTTTCATGAACTTTCTTGGAATTTTCGAGAAATCGCTTTCCAAAGATATTGAGGAAACGTTCTTTCAAGATGTTATAAAGAATTATAGGAACACGTTCCACTCAATTTTATTATTTAATCCTGTAGGGTTTAAAGATTCTAGTCGGTAAATCCAGCGTTGTTCTTTTTGCAGTAGTTTTCTGTCTCGATCTCCTCCTCGTATATTTAAAGGGACATGATCAATCACTAAACATTCATATTCCATGAATTCATGTCCATGATCTAAACTATGTTGCACCAAAGGGGTTTCTCTCTTTTTAAACTTTAAGTTATGTTTATGATCACTCAATCTTGTTTTTAAAGATCTTTTTGTCTTTCCCACGTATAATTTCTGGCATGGACATATTAAGATGTATACTACGTATATAGATTCACAATTCGTCTTGTATCTAAGGTCATATTCTTTTTCATTTAGAGGGTTTCTTAAACTTATCGGTGGTTCTCATGATGGTGCAGTATTTGCATTTCCCACATCTGGTATGCCCCTGTATAATAGTAGCCTTTCTTTTCCTCTTTTTCTTGAAGTAACTCTTTTAAGTTCTGGTTCCGCGTATAGGCTATTCTGAGGTTTTTATTGCTAAATGCTGGATGCATTTGCATCAGTCTCCAATTCTGCTTTATGCATTTAGTGACTTGATTGTTGGTATTTGTGTAATGAAGTACGCAGGTTTGTACATTAGATTCAATCTGTTCATTGCTCCTCTTTTTTAATAGTAGCAGGTCTCTATGGTTATATCTTGCTCTTTTATAAGCCTTTTCAATCAAGCCGTCAGGGTAGCCTCTGTGCGCAAATTTTTCTTTCAGCGTTTTAGCTTGTTCTTTGAACTTTTTGGTGTCTTTACATATTCTTCGATATCTCAATAATTGGGCTATAGGTAAACTTTCTTTCATTTTTTGCGGATGATTACTTGAAAAATGTAGCAACGTATTGCGATCTGTAGTTTTAACATATATGGAGGTATCCAACTCATTATGTTGTTTAGATATTAGAATATCCAAAAAATTGATTTTGGTATCTGATACTTGCATGGTAAACTTAATGTTTATATCCCTTTCGTTAAGCCAATCTTTAAATTCATTCAATTCATCTGGTGTTCCCTCCCATAGTACGAACACGTCATCTATGTATCTATACCATTTTTTAATTTGGACTTTCCATGGGTTTTGATATATCCATTTTTTCTCAAATTCTACCATATATAAATTTGCTACTGAGGGAGCACATGTGGCCCCCATTGCTACCCCTTTTAATTGTTGGTAGAATGTATCGTTGAATATGAAAAAATTATTAGATAAGGCTATTTCTGTTATTTTTACCAAGAACTCTGTGGGTACTTGATGAGGATGCTGTCTTTTCATCAAATTAAGTTCTACTATTTGTAAACAGTCTTGTTGTGGTAGAGACGTGTATAAAGAAACCACGTCTAATGTCACTAATAAAGTTGAATCACTAATATTCTGTATCTCTTCTAGAATATTTAAAAAATGGGTACTATCTTGTATGTAAGATTCACTGTTCTTAACTATTGGTTGCAAAAACCAATCTACGTACTGTGAAAGTGGTTCTAAAATCGAGTTATTAGAAGCTACTATTGGTCTTCCTGGGGGATACTGCTGATTCTTGTGAATTTTAGGTACCGTATAAAATAAAGGTACTGTAGGATGTTTTTTATTCAAAAATGCCATCTCTTTTTTTAGTAAGGAAACCTGCCTCTCCTCCTTCAAAAACTGTTTCCTTAATAATATTCTGTAACCTTTCGGTTGGATCTTCCTGGAGTTTTTTATAAGTTTGGGTGTCTGATAATTGTTTTAAGATTTCTGTGTCATAATATTCTTTATCTAATATAACTAGACCTCCTCCTTTGTCTGCTCTTCTTATTATTATTTCCTTGTCTTCTTGTAAAGATCGTAACGCTTTCTCTTCTCCTTTTGATAAATTGTATTTTATTTGTTGTTTTTTAGAGGTTTTTTTCACTTCTTCCAGTACTATTACTTTAAACGCTTTAACTAAAGGATCAACCTGTCCTGGGGGATTCCATAATGATTTGTTTTTTTTAATTGTCCTATCCATTGTTTCTTCTTTCCCGTGGAAAAATATTTTTAAATTTAAATTTCTAATAAATCGTTCTAAATCTATTTGAAATTGAAAAAAGTCAAAGGCTTTAGTTGGTACAAAGGATAATCCTTTTTGTAGTAGCTCTGTTTCTTCCTTTGTTAAGCTACGTTTTGATAAATTAAATATTATTTGCTCCATTGGTCTTGTGATCTGGTTGACTGAGAAGTTCAGTAGCGATAACCCATAACTGTGAGTACTTGAGAAAAATATATATATATATAAGGGTTAACACAGTTGGAATATTAATATAAGTTGTTTATTTATAGGGCACAAGAATTGGCACTTTAAAGATAATGCTCCAGACGAAGAAATTACGAAACAGAAGCGCACTGTAGAGCCGATAAAGAAAAGCCAAAAGATAAGTGCTTAGTTTATAGGACAAAGAAAAAAAACTTTAAAAAATCTTTTAGAACTAAGACTAATGAGGATTCCCGTTGTTAATATATTAAATTACAACGGAGAGGTGTAGTTTATGTCAGATAATGAACGCACCGGAAATCTGAAGTCTAAATTCTGAAATTCTGAAAAAAGAAAACTGGTGTTAACATACATAGAGTGCTTGAACGGTAATCATTGTTATAATTTCTCAACAAGCACAGAAATAGTTGTTTAATTGTAAAAAGGCGGTTACAAAATTTAGATTTGTAGAAGACTAGTGCGTAATACAGAAGTACAATAAATGCTTAGGTTGATATATTAGCATATTGTGAGAGAGGTTAATATTTTTGTTTTCCATTTCTAAACGTTTCGTGATGTATGGTGGTGTGGGATTAGGCAGATCCAGGGAGGAAAGACTTCTTGAAAACATGAGTTTTCAGGTTTTTTCTGAATTGTGGGTAATTTTCTATGAGTTTCAGGTCTTTAGGTAGTGAGTTCCAAAGTTGTGTGCCTGTAAAGGACAGGCTGGTGGCATGTGAAGATTTGTATTTTATAACTTTGCAATTGGGGTAGTGAAGGGTTAGGTAGTTTCTTGCTGTTCTCGTCACGTTTCTTAATGGTAGATCGATAAGTTCCGTCATGTAATCTGCTGCGAGTCCATAGATGATTCTGTGGATTATTGTGCATATTTTGAATGTTATGCGAGCGTTAATAGGAAGCCAATGTAAGCTTCTTAGGAGGGGTTTCGCGCTTTTGAAGCGTGTTTTTCTGAAGATGAGTCTGGCAGCCATGTTTTGTGCTGTCTGTAGTTTTCTTATGATTTGATCTTTGCAGCCTATGTACATACTATTGCAGTAGTCTACATGGTTTAGCACCCTGGTTTGGATCATGTTGTGGAATGAATCCCTGGGAAAGTAAGGTTTTATACATTTGAGCTTCCACATAGTGTGGAACATTTTCTTGGTCGTGTTCTTAGTTTGACTTTCTAGCATTAGGTTGCGGTCAATTGTTATGCCTAAGATTTTCAAGTGGTCTGAGATTGGGAGGGATGAACCCTGTGCGTTAATTGCCGGGAGGGGAACATTATTGTATTGGGATGAGAGAATGAGACATTGAGTTTTATCTCTATTGAGTTTTAACTTGAATGCCGATGCCCAGGATTCCATGATGGCCATGCTGTTTATTATTTCCTTGGTGATTTCTGTGGAGTTCTGTTTGAAGGGAATATAGATGGTGATGTCATTTGCATAGAGAAATGGATTGAGGCCTTGTTTGGATAGAGATTTTGCCAGTGGTGTCATCATTAGGGTGAATAATATAGGTGAGAGCGGTGATCCTTGTGGTACTCCACATTCCGCTTTCCAAGGTGGAGATATAGCTGAGTTTGATTTGACTTGGTATGTTCTGGATGTCAGAAATCCCTTGATCCAGGAGAGTACTTTTCCTGTAATTCCTATCTTGTCGAGGATTCTCAGTAGTATGTGGTGGTCGACCATATTGAATGCACTTGATAGGTCAAATTGGAGTAGGAGGATGTTTTTACCCCTTGCTATTTCCTGCTTGAATCTGGTCAGGAGTGTGGTTAGTATTGTTTCTGTACTGTGCTGAGGTCTGAAGCCAGATTGAGATTCGTGCAGTATGTTGAAATCAGTGAGGTATTCTGTTAGTTGTTTGGCGACTATGCCTTCTGTCAATTTGGTTGTTAGGGGTATGGATGCTATCGGTCTATAATTCGAGGTGTCTTCTCCTTTTTTTTTTTGGTGTCTTTTGAGATGGGAGTTAGTAGGATATTTCCTCTGTCCTGTGGGAATAGGCCTTTTTCGAATAGATAATTAAGGTGGTCTGTGAGTTCTGTGACGTGCTGATTAGGGGTTTTTTCATTATATAGTTGGGGCAGCTGTCTAGTTGGCAGTGGGCGGAGGAGAATTTTCTGAGTGCATGAGCTATTATTTCGGTGCTTAGATGAGTGAAGTTATTCCAAATACAGTCTGCCGGGTATTCCCTTGGGTTCAGATCTAGTTCGTTTATGAAGGTTTCTGGATTAATATTTCCCTGATGCAGATTCTTGCGTAGATTGGTAATTTTTTCTTCAAAGTATTTGGCAAGATTGTCTACATGTGGGAGGTTTGCATTTGGCGCAGTTACCGTTTTGGTGTTAAGTAAGTTGTTTATTAGTTTGTATAATTTCTTTGTGTCTTTGTAATCTGTGCCTATTTGTTCTCTGTAGAAGTTTCTTTTGGATTGTTTTATTTTATATTTGTATTTTGTTTGACTTTCTTTCCAGGTCTTTAGTGATTGATCGTTTTTGTTTTTTTTTCCAGTTTCGTTCTAATTTTCTAGTTTGCGTTTTTAGAATTTTTAGTTCTTCATTAAACCAGAGTATTTTATTGCATTTTTGTACTGATTTTGTACGTATGGTCGCTATTTTGTTGAGGATTTCGTTTCATCGTTCGTCCCAAACAGTGAAAATGTCAGTTGAATCGGTTTTTGGTGCCCAGTTGTAATCGTATATTTCTTGCCAAAATGTTTTGGGGTCTATTTTACCTCTTGTTTTGTATAAGGCCCTTTGATGTGTTTGAGGAAGACCTTTCTTCTTCCAGCATAAGGTCATAGTTAATTTAAAGTGGTCAGACCAAGGTACGCTTTTCCATTGCTGTTCCATTACCAAAAAGGTTCAGTCACTGGATAGTTTGCATGTTAATAGATCCAGTGCATGTTAATAGATCCAGTGCATGGCCTTTTATGTGTGTGGGGTTGACTTGTGACCAGTGGAAGTCCCGCATTTGTAAGAACTCTTTGCATTCTAGTGTGTCATTTGAGGTTGTGTCTTCTAGGTGAAGGTTTATATCTCCTATTATTATTACATTAGGATTTGCGAGACATGTTTTTGATATAAAGTCCATGAGAGTTGGTTGGGCATCTTTCCAATTTCCTGATGTGTGATATAATATGATGCAAGTCACGTGAGCTGGGAGGGATTTGTTTTGTAGCCTGATTGCGGCGATTTCAGTTGTGTATTAATGGATTCTTCAATGGGTTCTGAAATGAATTCGTCTTTATAGATTAGGGCTATGCCTCCTCCTCTTTTACCTGTTCTGGTCCAATGGTTGATTTTGTATCCTGGAGGGCAGATGTCAAGGAGTATGGGGTAATCTTGGTTATGAATCCAAGTTTCACTGATGAATATTAGGTCTAGATTGTCCTGAGTAATCCAGTCTGTAAAGGTTTCCGTTTTGTTTATTACTGACCTAGCATTTATATATCCTATTTGAATCTGTTTAAAGGTTTCATCTAAGGTGGGTATTAATGGAATATTTATTAGTTGACGTGTGATAAATGTGTTGGGTGTGTATTTATTTATTTGTTACATTTGTATCCCACATTTTCCCACCTATTTGCAGGCTCAATGTGGCTTACATAATACTGTAAAGGCATTCGCCAGTCCGGTAAGGAACAAATACAAATAGATGTTAGGGTCAATAGGGTAGATAAGGTTCTGGCACATTATGGGTTGGGGATAGAAGGGGTATATAATGACCGATAAGATTGTTGGTATTAATGTGTTGCAGAGTTGAGGCATTTATGTTGAATCAGTGGGGTATGCCTTACCGAACAGGTAGGTCTTTAGTGATTTTCTGAAGTTTAGATGGTTGAAGATTAATTTCACAGCTATTGGCAGTGTGTTCCATAGATGTGTGCTTATATAGGAGAAGTTGGACGCATAGGTTGTTTTGTATTTGAGACCTTCGCAAGTTGGGTAGTGGAGATTCAGGTAAAACAGAGATGAACTGGTTCAATTTCTGGTTGGAAGATCAATCAAGTCAGTCATGTATCCTGGGACTACACCGTATATGATCTTGTGGACCAGGGTGCAAATTTTGAAGGTGATACACTCTTTGATCGGAAGCCAGTGTAATTTTTCACGGAGGGGCTTGGCACTTTGGAACTGTGTTTTACCAAATATCAACCTGGCTGCTGTGTTTTGGGCTGTCTGGAGTTTCTTTATGAGTTGTCCTTTACATCCTGTGTAGATTCCATTGCAGTAGTCAGCGTGGCTTAGTACCATTGATTGTATTAGGTTGCGGAAGATTTTCCTCAGGAAGAAAGGTTTTATACGTTTAAGTTTCCGCGTTGATTAAAACATTTTCTTTACAGTTGAGTTTACTTGGGTCTCAAGTGTAAGATTACGTTCAATTGTAACACCTAGTATTTTGAGACTGTCTGAGATGGGGAGGGTGTGATCTGGGGTGGTTAAGGTTGTGGGTTTGTAATTATTATGTTGGGATGAGAGGATGAGGCAGTGTGTTATATCAGTGTTCAATTTTAGTTGAAATGAGTTTGCCATGAGTCCAAGGTGTTCAAACCACGCTCGATTTCAATGGAGATTTCTAGTAGATCGTGTTTGAAAGGGATGTAGATAGTGACATCTTCGGCATAGATGAATGGGTGGAGACCTTGGTTGGATAAGGACTTGGCCAGATGAATCATCAGTATATTGAAAAGTATTGGTGACAATGGTGAACCTTGAGGTACTCCGCAGTCTGATTTCCACGTTGGAGATAAGTTTGTATTAGATTTTACTTGGTATGTTCTGGTAATTAGGAAATTCTTGATCCAACGAAGTATCTTTCCAACAATCCCGAAGTGATTTAGAAGTTGAAGAACTATATTGTGGTTTACCATATCGAACGCACTCAACATGTCGAATTGGAGAAGTATGCTTTTACCTATGGCTATTTCATTCTTGAATTTTGCAGGAGAGTGACCAATACAGTTTCGGTACTATGAGAAAGGCGGAATCCTGATTGAGATCAATGTAATAGAGAGAACTTGTCCATGTAGTCAAAGGGCTGTTTAGTCACCAAGCTCTCCATTAGTTTGACTACTAGTGGGATAGATGCGACTGGGCGATAGTTGGTGAGATCATTTGTTTTTTTTTCTTTGTATCCTTTGGTAAAGGGGTGAGTAAGATATTGCCATGTTCTTCAGGGAAAAGACCTTGTTGGAGCATGTAATTTAGGTAGGATGTGAGGTCTTCTATGAAGCGATTGGGGGCGGATTTGAGTAAGTGGCTGGGACAGGTATCCAATTTGCAAGAGTTGCTTGGGTAACTGATTCAATGGTGAGAAGAGAGAATTTTGTCCAACTATGGTCTGCTGAGCATTCTCCAGGGGCTGGGTCCAGTTCATTGATGAAGCTTTCGATGTCAGTATTGTTCTGAGGAAGTGTATTGCATAATTTTATTATTTTATCCTTGAAGTATTTTGCAAGATTGTTTGCGGATGGAATGTCTGAGTTGGTTGGGGTGGTGTCTAGGAGCTTATTAACGAGTTGAAATAGTTTCTTCAAGTCCTTATAATCTGGTCCTATTTTAGTTTTGTAGTAGGATCTCTTTGACTGTCTTATTGCATATTTGTATTTTCTTTGTGCTTGTTTCCATGTAATAAGTGAGTGTTCATCTTTTGTTTTTTTCCATGCTCGTTTGAGTTTCCTGGTTTGTGTTTTGAGTTTTTTTAGTTAATCATTGAACCATGGGATCAAGTTTTGTCTTGTTACTCTTGTTCTTATGGGTGCAATTTCGTCTAATACGCTTTTGCATCTTTCATCCCAATCAGAGAGGTAATGTATGGAGTCAGTACGTGGTTGCCATTCCTGGTCGTAAATCTGTTGCCAGAATTCTATTGGGTCTATTTGGCCTCGAGTAGGTTGTGTGTTTTTGTGTATGGTATAATTCTTTCTTCTGCCAATATAGCAATAGGTTGAGCTTATAATGATCGGTCCAAGGTGTCGCTGACCATTTGGTATCTGTTACTGATATGTTGTGATCTGTGGATAGGTTGTAAGATAGGAGGTCCAGTTTATGCCCTTTAATGTGGGTAGCTTGCATTGGTGACCATTTAAGATCCCATGAGTGGAGGAAATCCATGCAATCTCGTGCATTAGTAGAGTTCGGGTCTTCTAGGTGGAGGTTTATGTCACCTAGTATTAATATGTTAGTGTTGGTTACGCAACAGTTAGAAATGAAGTCCATGAAGTTAGACTGGCATTCGTTCCAGTTTCCGGGTGGTCTGTAGAACAGGATGCAGATAGAAAGTGTGTAAAAGCCTGACTGCATCCTTCAAACAGAAAGGCTACAACCCCAGAAGAGAGGCGATCTGCGACTGCCGCTTTGAATGAAGGGGGCCCGGAGCCGTGGAGGCAGGCAAGTGAGACCGGGGACTGCAGCGCCGGTGGCCTGACCCCGGTGCCGGGCCCCCCTTGGAGGCCCCCCTGCCCCCTCTCAGTGGCCCTGGTTGTAAGAGACAGCTGTAAGTACTGATGTCTGGGTGTCCTCCACTATCCTCCCACATGTTCACTCCCCTGAAATCTACTGGCATGGTTTGGGAGTGTGAGGTCTGCTGGGGGACTTTATTCCCATCTTGAACCCTTAGGCAGGGAGGGAAAAAGTTACAAGTACCACAACTGCAATGACTGCAAGTATTACTCTGCAATTCTATCCACTTTGCTTTTAGTAAAACTAAATGTTTGAAAATGACTGTCACTGATACAAGTGTGCTTGTGAATCATTAATCCAGCACAGCTAAAAAGATGTTCAACAACTACATTAGTGGAAAGTGGATTATTCAGTCTGATGAAACTTCCTTTAAATCAGATCAGGCTGCAATATTACTAATGTCTTCTGACTTGGTCTACAGGTATTGATCAAGGGAATCTCTGGCTGAAACACTTGACTTCTGTATTGCAAAGAGCACTTTATCATCATTAGCATTAGAAGTACTGCTGTCTAATTCATCACTTGCATCTTCATCTTATCTTCGTTATCATCGTCATGCTGTCCAATTACAAAGAAAGCCTTCACAAAGTTGGCATTGTCGTTTGTTGTTCTAACAATTTTTCATCTGATGAGAAACTCTGTTAGAATATCTTCAAGAACTAATGCAAAAATATCAAATGTATGAGAATCCTTCAGTCTTAAGGTCAGACAAGCAGACTTCCTTTCTGAAGACTCTTTCAATCCAGTGAACAGTCATCCCAATGTAAACATTTTCCCATGTTGTGATATAGACATATGCATCACACATTTGTCTGTTCACTGAGAACTGCTATCAACTTCAGCTTCATCTCTACTTCAAAGTGACCCAACTCATCACTGTTCTACTTGGCTGGAGACCAATAACCAATTCAACAAACACAGGCAACTCTACTATTGTTATAGGCTACATTCACTGAACAGCAAAATTGAAGATGAGATGATGCACTGTTTGAGTGACAAGGTTAGCAATATCAAAATCCTATTCCCAGTTTTGCTGTTTTATTTGGCTTACTGAGGAATCGTTTTCAAGCCTCTTAAGACTTGTTATCTGTAAAGTCTCAATATCTTGAAGTATAACCTCGGCACATCAGCACACACCTGAAGCCTCTTTATTTTCTGAAATTTCCTTTATTGAGTACATATAGATAATTTACTCACAGTCAGATGTTCAGTAGTGTTGCCCCAAGGCACAGAGACTCCGTAATTCTAAGTGCTGTATCAGAGGTTGGAAGTAGAAATCTGAAGAAAGGCAGCTTTATTGCAGAGGTGGGAAAATAGTTAAACAGGTAGAAGTAGCTCAGAGCTGGGTGACTGAAAGTGCAATATCTCATTAGGGAGATATGCACAAGGTAAAACCTGAGTTCATTCCATGGAGCTTAGCAGGACAAGTGCTGTCTGAAGCAAGATGTACCTTTTCTAATTCCACTATATCTTTTTTGAGATACTGTGACCAGAATTGAACATAATATTCGAGGTGTGGTCGCACCATGGAGCGATACAAAGGGATTATAATGTCCTCATTTTTGTTTTCCATTCCTTTCCTAATAATACCTAACATTCTATTTGCTTTCTTAACCACAGCAGCACACTGAGCAGAAGGTTTCAACGTATCATCGACGACACCTAGATCCCTTTCTTGGTCCGTGGCTCCTAACATGGAACCTTGCATGATGTAGCTATAATTCGGGTTCCTCTTTCCCACATGCATCACTTTGCACTTGCTCACATTACACGTCATCTGCCATTTAGATGCCCAGTCTCGCAAGGTCCTCTTGTAATTTTTCACAATTCTCTCACGATTTAACAAATTTGAATAACTTTGTGTCATCAGTAAATTTAATTACCTCACTAGTTACTCCCATCTATGGATCAGTTATAAATCCATGTTGGTGTGGAGGGGCATTTTTTATATGATGTCTAAATCTGAATGTGGACGTTTTACACCAAACAAACCAGGGAATACTGATCACACCTTTACAGATGCAAACCAAATGGGGATAATAAACCTCTCGAACCATCAATTATCACAGCATGAGGTATCTGTGCTATCCAAAGGGCTCTCATTCTGCCCATCCAGGAAACTAGATGAACTCCAACTATACTCAGACCTAGAAGAATTCTTTAGAAAAATGCACCTTAAAACACATTTCTATAATAAAGGGACACCAAACAGACTGGAATACAGTCTTAAACAAAAGAACACTTATTTCACCCCACAAGAGGGACAAAACTACAAGCTGGATAATTACATAGAAAGTTTCAGAAATAGGGTGAAATCCCAACTTTCCAACAAACAAAAGAGAATCCTGTACAATCTTACCCCACAAGAAAGAGCGGCCATAAGAACCCTACAAACTAACGAACGCATTATCATCAAACCCGCAGACAAAGGAGGCGTAGTGGTAATTATGGACATACAAAAATACATTGAAGAGGGGCACAGACAGCTCTCAGACAAAAAATACTACAGGAAACTAACTGAGGACCCCACACAGGATTACACAAAACAGCTGAAAGACCTTATCAAAACATTTCCTACACAAGCGCAACCTCACTTGAAGAAACTCATACCAAACCAGCCTGCTGTGGGCACATTCTACATGCTACCCAAGATCCACAAACCGGAAAACCCTGGCAGACCAATCATATCAGGTATTGGCACACTCATGGAAGAAATATCTGGATTCATAGAGGGAATTCTGAAACCTCTCGTACACAAAACTAACAGCTTCATACAAGACACCACAGACTTTCTGAATAAATTGAAAAATATCAAGCAACTACCACCTAACACCCTTCTGGTCACGATGGATGTAGAATCACTATACAGCAACATTCCACATGCGGATGGCATAGCTGCATGTGGAAGACTCCTAAAAAAATCCACACTGGACCATCAATACTCACCAGAAACTATTACAAAATTAATCAAATTCATTTTAACTCACAACTACTTCCGCTTTAACAATGATATCTATCTACAAATAATGGGCACTGCGATGGGCACCAGGATAGCACCCCAATATGCCAACCTTTTTATGGCTGAGCTGGAAGAGACATTTCTGAATACACACCAGACCAAACCTCTAAAATACTACCGGTACATCGATGACATTTTTATGATTTGGACGGAGGGTGAAGAAACTCTGAAACAATTTTATTCTGCCTTCAATACATACCATCCTACAATCAGATTCAAAATTGACTACTCCCCAGAAAAAGTCAATTTTTTGGACACCACGGTTTCAATCAGTGATGGCTGTATACAAACATCTATATACAAGAAACCCATAGACAGATGCAGCTACCTCCACAACTCCAGCTTCCATCCTTCACATACAAAAAGATCCATCATTTACAGCCAAGCCACAAGATACCACCGTATCTGCTCTGACCCAAACCATGCCAGTAGATTTCAGGGGAGTGAACATGTGGGAGGATAGTGGAGGACACCCAGACATCAGTACTTACAGCTGTCTCTTACAACCAGGGCCACTGAGAGGGGGCAGGGGGGCCTCCAAGGGGGGCCCGGCACCGGGGTCAGGCCACTGGCGCTGCAGTCCCCGGTCTCACTTGCCTGCCTCCACGGCTCCGGGCCCCCTTCATTCAAAGCGGCAGTCGCAGATCGCCTCTCTTCTGGCCTTTCCTCCCTGTGTCCTGCCCTCGTGGAAACCGGAAGTTACATCAGATGAGGGCGGGACACAGGCAGGGAAGGCCAGAAGAGACGCGATCTGCTACTGCCGCTTTGAATGAAGGCAGCCGTGGAGGCAGGCAGGTGAGACCGTGAACTGCAGTGGCGGAGGCGGGGCGGCCTTGCCCCGGGCCCGGCCTAGTCTCTCGGCGGCTCTGCTTACAACAGGCACTTCTACGAGCCTCAAGCAGCTGAAAATGCCAACATTTTTCTTTTTCCAGTTCAGACGTGGATTCCTTATGCGAAATAGGGATGGGAATCCACTTCAGGACACTCCTCCCTGCCCTAACCATGCCTCCTTGAAATTGGTGCATAGTTTGCTTTCCCTCATTTGAATGGCCCCTGTTCTGAAATGATCTGTAAAGAAATAACATTTAAATGTCTAGGCCTATCTAGCTGGCCAATATTCAAAACCATTCAAATGGTACTTAGCCAGCTATCCGATGGTATTCAGCGGGTGGTTGCCAGCTGTCTCTCGTTAAATATCCCAGCTTAGTGGATACTGGTTATATTGCATGATATAACCATCAATCTGATGATGTTCAGCATATTGCGGGCTACGTTTGGCAGCCAAATCTGGCCACATCAATAGCAGGTTTATCTTTGGCTGCTATGTTCTTAGCAGCCAAAAATAAACTGGATATTCAACAGTCCACATTGAATTTGCAGGCTCAGCGTTGACTGCAGGAGCAGCCTGGCTACCTCCTGTGGTCTGAATTTCGGGCTCTAGAAGTTTAAATGCAGATATTTACATGTGGGATTACTTCTAAGAGCCATTGCCTGGCTTAGTACGTTAGTATGAATTGTGTTTCCTGCTGCCTTAGCTGGCACCGCAAATCTGTGTGTACTTTAACCTCTGGGACTGACTTGAACATGGGATTGACTCATCTGGATTAAGGATTCATCTCAACAGTGATTTTCTATTGGAGCTAGAAGGCTGGTAACTTGGTAATGTGAAAAGTATTTGGCTCCATTCATGCTTGGATTTTTGACTGATGGAGCTGAATTTACTATAGGGTCCACTTACTAAGCTGTGGTAAATTTCCAGTTTATTTGTGACTTTCTATCCCACTCACCCACCCGGCTCTCCCTGTCTCTCACCTAACCCATCCCACCCTCATCCTGTGAGACTGTCACTGAAATGCTTTGATGTTTCATTTATATACACTGTCATCTATCAACATTTGCTTTTTTCCGATCTGACGAAGAAGGGTAACCTTCGAGAGCTAATCAAAAAATGTATTGTTAGTCCAATAAAAAAAAGTATCAACTTATTTTCTTTTCTATGTTTTATTTTCTTTTATTTCTATTGATTATCCCACTTATCAAACAAATATCTGAGTGGCTTACAATCTAAGAGCTAGGGAAAAAGGGAGTCAAAGAGAGCTGAAAAGAAAGGTGAAAACAGGAAATGCAAAGTTATATAGGAAAGCAGGACAGCTACACGGATCTTGCCAGGTACTTGTGACCTGGATTGGCCACTGTTGGAAACAGGATGCTGGGCTTGATGGACATTTGGTCTGTCCCAGTGTGGCAATACTTATGTACTTATGTAGGCGCATCCCTGTAAGTCTCCATAAAAAGAAATGTTTTCAGTTCAGACTTAAATGTCTGATGAGATTTTAGAGATCTAAGCTACAGTAACACTTGTTCACCACAGGTTGAAAACCAGTACTTGGGGAGTGATGAGGGGTCCCGTAGCAGTTTTGGGATTGGTGCACACCCACACGCTAAAAAAATGTGTCTGGGGGCAGAGAGTAGCCATGAGCTGTGGAAATCAGTTACTGCATCTACATCACCATATCCTAACCAATTAGCATGTGGTTAGTGTGTCAGTCCTTACCACCTAGAAAATAGGTGTCGTTAAGGGCTCATGTGCAACTGGGAAAATTAGCGTGTGGCCATTAATGGGGATAATGAAAAATGTACCATTTTACTGCCTCAGCATGTGGAAAAGACCTGCACTGGGGATGTCACTGGCCACTTTTTAGTGCATCTTAGTGAAAGGGCACTATAGTTTGTGCATATCTTTGGTGAATATCTGAGCAAACATTCTGTAACCACAAGAGCAAACATTTTGATTGTATTCTATATCCTTTTCATTCATGGGATGCTGAGAGGTAGCAATTCTCCTTTAAATTGCAGAATCCTTGTGATGACAGACGACACCGGGACATCTGGTCTAGAGAGAAAACATGTGATCGCTTACCCAGATTCCTTGTGATAGGACCTCAGAAAACTGGTGAGAATTTGATGACCTTGCTGAGGCTTGTGGTAGGAGCAGATGTTCTCAAATGGAAACATGACCCCTAACAAAGCTACAGGTAGGGGACACTAGTGCCATTTTGGCAAAGGCTCCAGCTCGCTCATTAGAAACCAGACATTTCCAGTAAGATAATCGGAGAGGGGGGAGGGTAATGGCCTAAAGGAAGGTGGACCAGCTGGGGAAGGGGTTACTTACTGGGAAGGTGTGACTTAGGGGAAATGGACAATCACTAGGGAGGCCATTAGGGTTGGGATGGAACTGCTCAGGGAAGGGGCTTTGTGTATGGGGGGGGGGGGGGGGGTGGCACAGCCACATTTTCAACCACAGGTTCTGACCCATTTAACAAATGACCCAGTAGCACTTGGCTGTGTCTTGGCAGTCCAAGGCACATGACAGATAAAATAATCCCAGCTATAGCTGGTGCACACTGAAAGCTGTAGTATAGCATCTACATAGTAATGAGCTGCTTTATATCCATTTGCATGTTTTGCATCTCATTACTATATAACACGAGTTGACATATTAATCAATTCATTACAGCCCTTTAACACACACTAAAGGGCAAATAACACAGATTACTGTACCCCCTAAATTTCAGCATTTACATCCCCCCGTGTTAAAAGGTGTCAGGAACCAGCCAACCGTGTACCTGTAACCTTCACAATGGAGGAGAGCTGCCTTCTGGACATAAATATTCTGACTCTTAAGAGTTCGCTGTAGCCAGCCCCTGCCCTGTTGTCTCCTGCATTTCTGGCAGTCCCACGCCTTGTTTCCTGACCCTCTCTTTGCTTTCAGTAATCCTTGTGTGCCTTTTTGTGCCGGATGCACTTCTTGGAGGTAAAGTGACAACTAACTAAGACTTACCCTGAGCAATCCTAGTGTTCTGACCTGGTTTTGCAGCCTGCCTCACTGACACAGCATTAGCACAGGCTACTGAACAATTACTGTGGATTCTTTTGGATTCATATTAGGTAAATGAGACTTTTATTAGAGGTTCTAAAATACACAATGATTAAGCTATATAACTGAAAAGAAACAATACCTATAAACAATCATTACATCACTGATCACTACATCCAAGCAAAGCTAGCAGTTTCTAGACCAGGAAAATAAGCAATAATAAGCTATACATACATCACTGATAATTAATCTGTACATCTAGGCTCTTATCATCAGCTGGGGGGACCCTGTTCATAATGAAAGCCAGAAGCCTTGACCAGGAAATACAGTTCTTTGCGCAATACGTACGTTACTCAAAGACGAGCTCCCAATTTCACTGCCAAAAATTCCCCTTTTTATTAGGCTTAGAATTCATGTTCAGAGCGAAGGAAAATTACAGAATGCGTGGGAATATGGTCACATATTTCTCTGTTCAGGTGGCCAGCCTGGACTCGAAACATGCTCCATCTCCCCCCACACATAGCTATGTCTTATCTTCTTACACAATTCCAAATCATTTTCACACAAACAGAATTATACACTTTAATGAGAAAGTGCAGTCGGTCACTCCGATACAGTTGAAAAGCAATCTTTAAAATCCTTCCATTACACCTAGCTCTTCTCTTGTTTTATTCTAGTATTCAAATCTCAGGAGTCCCTGCTAGAGTCTTTGACAGACTGAACCAGACAAAGTAAAGGTACTAAAAGATAGACTGAGTCAAGCTAAACATTAATAATAACATTATTTTAAAAAAAAATTAAAAAAAAAGGGTAATAGAACTCATCTAAATTTTATTCTGATCTAAATAGAGAGAAAAAAAACTAAGGACCTGAAATTTAGCTGGCAGCTGACTGTCACCGGTATTGAGCTCGGAAATGTTTTGGCAGGCCATGTCTGGGTTTCCAGAGCTAGTGTGATATTCAGGACTTAACCATCTATGGGTTGCCACATAAAGATAAGCCCGACTTATGGGGTGAACCTGGCCAGTAAAGTGCTGAATATTGACTCTGAACACCCCCGAAATATCTGAGTTTCAGTTTGGTGCTAATCAGACATTTTCAGCCACAGTAATCGGTAAAGTGTCTCTGAAAATTAGCGGTTAACACCAAACAGGCAATTTAACCTGTCAGAGCCATTTCTGGCCAGTTAAATCAGGTTTCTTTCCAGTGACATTAAATTTCAGATACCACCCCTAAACATCCTGACAGACTGTGGGAGGGAATATCAGTTCTGTCCAGAAAAGTTTCTGTACTTGGCCGTATTAGCCAGATTTGATGCCAGCCACATCTAAATAGCGATGCACAATTTGGGGGTATTTGTTGATAACTCTGGCCAGGATTTAAAATAAGAAATAATGACCAAGTGGCTGATGCATTAACTCTTTTGTTAATAGTCATTAATTAAGTCATTTGTCATAAATCAGGTTTGATAGTTATAAGCTAAAATTAACCTTGCTCCGCTGTGCCACTGGTCTGCACATGTATGATGATTATATATGAATTAGTGGGTCAGACAGGATGGACCATGTGGGTTTCTCTACCATCATTTACTATGTAATATTCAAAGTATTTATCCAGAGAGCAGCACTTAGTCTCCAGATAGCTGCTGCCTCTGACTTTGGCTATCGGGAGATTTTCAGAAGTACTATCCAGATTGTGCCACTAAAAATCATTTGTGACTTCCCAGCACTGTCCAGATAGTGCCAAGGTAGAGCATTTGCGGATCATGGGTGGTCACTGGAGTTATCCAAATGACAGAGATATTCCATCCACATAAGCTATCCAGATAACCTAGTACAGCAAAAAGGATGATCTGGATAGAGTGTCTGGACTGAATAGTGCCTGTGTCTGGTCTGGATATCTTGTGTGGACCAAATATTGCCTTTGACTTGTCTGGATAGAAGAATTGTTCCTGTACGTGCTCCACATTGGGCCTAAAGACCAGGATGGCATTAGAGCCCATGGTGTTCAGGGGGAGAGTTGACTGCAGTTGTTCTACCATCAGACCACATCCAGTACACATTGGGCCTAAAGACCAGGATGGCATCAGAGCATACGGCATCCAGGGGGAAAGCTGACCTCTTACCGCCACACCCCCCCCCCCCGACAGCAAAGAAGCACTCCTCTACGTGCTGTGGCCACTACTACTACTACTTATCATTTCTATAGCGCTTCTAAGCATACACAGCACTGTACACTTGAACATGAAGGCTTACAATCTAATTAGGACAGATAAACAGGACAAATAAGGGATAAGGACAAAGTAGCAAGAATCCATGCAGAATCCCAAACAGTAGCAAAATTCCGGAATCCCATAGTAGCAAGATTCCGTGAGGAATCCCAAAGAGTAGCAAGATTCCAAAATCCCAAAGACTACTACTATTAGTACTTATCATTTCTATAGCTCTGCTAGACGTACTCAGCGCTGTGCACTTGAACATGAAGAGACAGTCCCTGATCGACAGAGCTTACAATCTAATTAAGACATACAAACAGGACAAACAAGAGATAAGGGAATATTAAAGTGAGGATGATAAAATAAGGGTTCTGAACAAGTGAATAAGGGTTAGGAGTTCAAAGCAGCATCAAAAAGGTGGGCTTTTAGCTTAGATTTGAAGACGGCCAGAGATGGAGCTTGACGTACCGGCTCAGGAAGTCTATTCCAGGCATATGGTACAGCAAGATAAAAGAACGGAGTCTGGAGTTAGCGGTGGAGGAGAAGGGTGCAGATAAGAGAGATTTACCCAGTGAATGGAGTTCCCAGGGAAGAGTGCAGGGTTAGATAAGAGTGGAGAGGTACTGAGCAGCTGCAGAGTAAATGCACTTATAAGTCAATAAGAGGACTTTAAACTCTATGCAGAAACGGACAGGGAGCCAATGAAGCGACTTGGGAAGAGGGCTAATATGAGCATAACGACACTGGTGGAATATAAGTCGTGCAGCACAATTTTGAACATATTGAAGGGGAGAGAGATGGCTTAGGGGGAGACCTGTGAGAAGCAAGTTGCAATAGTCTAAGCGAGAGGTGATGAGAGTGTGGGTAAGGGTTCTTAGTGTGCTTGGAAAGGAAAGGACAAATTTGTATTGTCAGTGTGGAAGGCTCATCTTAGCACCTAAACCACCTCCATAGAGCAGGAAGCTGCTCATCCACACACTGTGGTTAAGGTAAGCGGTTCATCTGAAGACCCAAGTCATGCCTACGCACCAAGAAGTTCTCCCTACATGATGTGGTCATCATGGGCATATGAGAACCTGAGCTGAGGCTATGGAGTGACCGCATGGGCTGGCAAGTCCCTGATGCAATGAGTACATAAGTATACAAGCACATAAGTGTTGTCATACTGGAACAGAGCGAAGGTCCATCAAGCCCAACATCCTGTTTCCAACAGTGGCCAATCCATGTCATAACTACCTGGCAAGATCCCAATCAGAACAGATATACTGGAGCATTCCCACTCATAATCTTAAAGATAATAGTACAGAGCTTAAACTCAGTCCTGGCTTCCACAAGGTAACTGAATCATGCCTTTGAACCATCTATATCAGCCAGGCCACCGTATTCTGTATGACAATCTAAAGCTCACTGGTTCAAAATATTACGTATCGCTCTCAGTTTTTGAGCATAAAAAAACACAAGAACATAAGAATAGCCATACTGAGTCATCTAGCCCAGTGTCCTGCTTCCAGCAGTGGCCATACCAGGTCTCAAGTACCCGGGAACAGATTTTAGTCTGATTTTTCTGGCCAGGAATATTTAAACAAGTGTAGCTCTTTTGCCATCCCTGCCCCACCTGCCAGTTGAGCAGTCCTGTGAAGGTTCCACCTGCCCCTGTCATGCCCATGCCCATTCGAATAGATATCAATGGATTTCATAGGACCCCTGGAACGCACCACCCATGGCCATAAGTATATTCTGGTTATTTTGGAATATGCCACTCACTATCCAGAGGCCATTGCATTGCATAACATGGAAATCACCAGAGTGGCTAATTCGCTGTGGGAAGTCGCCTGGATGGGGATTCCAGCTGAAATATTGACTTACCAAGGTACTACCTTTATGTCCAGAATTATGAAGCAAGTGTGTGCCTTGCTTAAAGTGAAAACTTTATGTACCATCCATAGACAGATGGTCTGGTGGAACACTTTAATAATATGCTGAAACAGATGCTACAAAAGATTGGAAAAACTTGGATTCGCTACTCCCGTATATACTGTTCACCATCCGGGAGGTGCCCTAGAGTTCAAAAGGATTCTCTCCATTTGAACTGTTATATGGAGGAGGACCTAGAGGAATCCTGGATATTGTTTGAGAAGCTTGAAAAGAGGAACTCAGCCCAGGGAGAAACTTGGTTGATTATGTGCTTATCATACAGGCAAGGCTAAAGAAAGCTGGTGAGGCCACCAAGCTTTGCCTAGAGAAGGCTCAAGTGGGTCAAGCCCAAGCCTACAATCAGAATGCATTCCAACAAACCTTCCAGTCGGGAAAAGAATCCTAGTCCTCTTATCCTTTTCTGAAAGAAAGCTGTTGTGCAAGTGGTAAGGTCCTTATGAAGTTGTGGACAGGACAGGACCTGTCAACCATAAGGTGGCACAACCTGACAAGAGGGACAAGGCAAAGGTCTTCCTTGTCAATTTGTTGAAGAACTAGGTCCCCGTGGTGGCAGCCCTAGTTCAAAGAGATGATTTTGGGCTGGAGGTCCTGACAAACTCTGGGCCCTTGCAACTCCCATTCAGCAACCAGCTCTCCAAACCGCAGAAGGGTGGCCTGGACAGGCTAAGGAGGCCCAGGGAAGGAAGAACTGAAGCCCAAGTCTATGCCTTTACTGAATGTGTTTAGCTGCTGTGACCTGGCTGAGGTAACCCAACTTTGTTTCTTGATAAGACTTGCAAGCTTGGCTGGGGTCAGACCTGAGTCTCAGAAGACCTGAGAACTTACGGGCTGTGTTTGGGAAGGGGCAGCCCCACCAGCCACAGACTGCTTGGCTTGCTAGCCAGAGACCTACTCAAGACCATTACTAAACCAGAGAAGCTGTTGCTTCTGAGGTTCCTGGCCTGTGAGGTAGCAGGTCCCAGGGCTCAGATGTATAAAACATTTACTTTCAACTTTATATACTTTGTCTGGCTGACTTATTCCTAGGGCCATCCCATAACCCTCACCCGAAGCCCCTATGAAAGGAAAAGAAAATCTAAAACTAGTAGGAACAAATGGTTTAACTCAGATCTTTGCTAAGAAATCATGTGGGCACCTAGAGGACAATCTGGAAGGAAGACTAAAACCAAGATGAATAGTTCAAATAGTTTCAAATATCTAGATATAAAAGTAATGGAAGCCATGCTGAAGGAAAGGATAGTGAATTTCCTGGAAGCCATAAGTTGCAAGATCCGAGACAACATGGTTTCACCAAAGGGAAGTCGTGCCAAACGAATCTCATTGAATTCTTTGACTGGGTGACGGGAGAATTAAATCAAGGACGTGCTATGGACGTCATCTACTTAGATTTCAGCAAGGCTTTTGACACGGTTCCCCACAGGAGGCTCTTGAATAAACTAGAAGGGCTGAAGATAGGACCCGAAGTGGTGAACTGGATTAGGAACTGGTTGACGGGCAGACGCCAGAGGGTGGTAGTGAATGGAGTTCACTCGGAGGAGGGAAAGGTGAGTAGTGGAGTGCCCTCAGGGATCGGTGCTGGGGGCCCATTCTGTTCAATATATTTGTGAGTGACATTGCCGAGGGGTTACAAGGTAAAGTTTGCCTTTTTGCGGATGACACCAAGATTTGCAACAGAGTGGACACCCCGGAGGGAGTGGAAACATGAAAAAGATCTGAAGAAGCTGGAAAAATGGTCTAACGTTGGCAATTAAAATTCAATGCGAAGAAATGCAAAGTGATGCACTTAGGGAGTAGAAATCCAAGGGAGGCGTATGTGTTAGGTGGGGAGAGCCTGATAGACACGGACGGGGAGAGGGATCTTGGGGTGATAGTATCTGAGGATCTAAAGGCGATGAAACAGTGCGACAAGGCGGTGGCCGTAGCGAGAAGGTTGCTAGGCTTTATAGAGAGAGGTGTGACCAGCAGAAAAAAGGAGGTTTTAATGCCCCTGTATAAGACGTTGGTGAGGCCCCACCTGGAGTATTGTGTTCAGTTTTGGAGGCCGTACCTTGCGAAGGATGTTAAAAAAATGGAAGCGGTACAAAGAAAAGCTACGAGGATGGTATGGGAGTTGCGTTCCAAGACGTATGAAGAGAGACTTGCTGACCTGAACATGTATACCTCTGGAGGAAAGAGAACAGGGGTGATATGATACAGACGTTCAAATATTTTGAAAGGTATTAATCCGCAAACGAATCTTTTCCGGAGAAGGGAAGGCGGTTAGAACGAGAGGACATGAAATGAGATTGAAGGGGGGCAGACTCAGGAAAGATGTCAGGAAGTATTTCTTCACGGAGAGGGTGGTGAACGCTTGGAATGCCCTCCCGCGGGAGGTGATGGGAGATGAAAACGGTAACGGAATTCAAGCATGCGTGGGGACAGGCATAAAGGAATCCTGTGCAGAAGGAATGGATCCACAGAAGCTTAGCTGAAATTGGGTGGCGGGGGGAAGAGGGGTTGGTGGTTGAGAGGCTAGGATGGGGGAGGGCAGACTTATACGGGGTCTGTGCCGGAGCCGGTGATGGGAGGCGGGACTGGTGGTTGGGAGGCGGGAAATACTGCTGCACAGACTTATACGGTCTGTGCCCTGAAAAGACAGGTACAAATCAAGGTAAGGTATACACATGAGTTTATCGTGGGCAGACTAGATGGACCGTGCAGGTCTTTTTCTGCCGTCATCTACTATGTTACTATGTTACTATGTTACAAACCAGCTGAAGCCAAAAAGCTTTACTACTTCAAACTGATTGACAATGATGCTACCAATACCAAACGTCTCTTCTCAATAGTTAACATTCTAACAAACATTGAGGGTAATTACTAACCCCACTTGGGAATCCACCCCAACAGCAGAACAACTGGCCCTCTATTTCAGAGAGAAAATTGCCAAAATAAGAGCAGAATTTAGCAACAATATCAATGAGGAACATATAATGACCAGACATATTGATACTATACTACCTACTGATATGGTATTGGATAGCTTCCACACTAGTAAATGGACTGAATTAGATTGACTAATTGGAAAATTCTCAAAATCTCACCCCCAATTGGACATATGTTCAACAAATCTCATGAGTTATATCTCTCCCAAGTTCAATCCATACTTTATGATTGGCTAACTGACTCCCTGTCCAGATGTTTCTTTCCATCATCACTAGGGAAAATTATCCTTACCCCTATACTGAAAAATAAACAAGAATCCTGGGCCAATGTGGATAACTACTGACCTGTAGTGTCCGTACCGCTTTATTTCTGGAGAGATTTAATATACCATACAACTTTCAATTGGGATTCCAAGCTAATTTTAGCACCAAACCACTCTATGTGTTTTGATATATGATATAATATTCTCTGGGCCACAGGAAGAAAGCACTCATCATGCAATTCGATCTCTCGAGTTCTTTTGATGTGGTAGATCACAAATTACTTTTAACAATCCTGAACAACATTGGTCTAACAGGTCATGTACTAAACTGGTTCCGCGGTTTCCTTACAAATAGATCTTATCCAGTTAGAATAAACAGAACAAACTCTGAAAGATGGTCTGCAGATAGTGGTGTCCCTCAGGGCTCATCACTTTCTCCCGTCCTATTCAATTTTCTCATGATCTCATTGGGATATGCCCTCGAAGCAGCGGGGTTCCCCATATTTATATATATGGACGATATCACTGTACTAATTCCAACCAAAGATAACACTCAAACAACAAAACACATAGAGGATTGTAGCTCTCTAATTACCATCTGGATGGCCAGTAACCACTTGAAACTAAACTGTGACAAAACATATTGTGTCCTGCAAGGAGGAATTTTAACTATAGAACAGAACAACTCCTTCGTAGTGAATGATCTATCCTACAAACTAGAACCCTCCCTTAAAATCCTGAGCATTACAATAGACCAGAATTTATCCTAGGAAACACAGATAAATAAGACCGTCAAGAATTGTTTCTTCCAAATGCATAACCTCAGGCAAATATGGAAATACTTTACACAAGAACACTTCAGACTCGTATTACAGGGTCTGATTCTAACCAAGCTAGACTACTGCAATATAATCTACTTAAGCTGCCCTAGAAACCTGATACGCAAACTACAGACAATACAAAACACAGCCATAAGACTCAATTATGGCCTGAAATATTTTGACAGGGTTTCTCATCTATATGCCCAGCTACACTGGCTGCCTGTAGAGGCCAGAATAGTTTTCAAACTCTTGTCTTTAAAATCATTCAGGGCTGTGCCCTGCCATACATGTTTTCTTTAATCTCATCTCCTTACTTAGGCTATTTTATTTATTTGTAGCATTTGTATCCCACATTTTCCCACCAATTTGCAGGCTCAATGTGGCTTACATTTGCCGTAGTGGCAATTGCCATTTCCGGTCAGTAGAATTACAAATGGTATTTCTTTCAAGTGCGTACATACATGATAGAGGAATACATTAAGGTATTGCAAATAGGACAAGAAACTCTCTGAAACTATCCTTCCCATCCTACAAGGAATTTCGCCTCAAGAGACATTTCTCAAGCCTATTCTCATATCAAGCCTCCAAATTCTGGAATTTTTACCAACATCTGTGCTCAACTTCAACTGCTATACTCAATTCCATAAAGCCTTAAATCTGCATTATTTAAGAAATATGTATTGCCAAAATCTACATAAAAACTGTCTTCCAAACATGACCAATTAAATATGTTAAACGTTAAACTTGAAGCTTTGTTCCTTGTAACAATATATTAGGCTACTGACAACACGATCTATATACATGAACAATTAAATATGTTAACTTGAAGACCTAATGGGAATGCATTAACATTAGTCGAATACAAAGATATAGACTAATGTTAACGCATTCCCACTAGGTAGAGATGTTTGTTTTCTAAAGATTGGTATGAAAGGGGAGGTGCTACTGTTGGGAGATTTCAATTTGTGTGACTTGGATTGGAACGTCCTGTCTGCAGAATCGGAAAGAAGTAGGGAGAGTGTGGATGCCTGTCAAAGTGCCTTGCTCAGACAAATGGTGATGGAACCCACGAGGGAAGAGTCGATGCTGGATCTAGTGCTTACTAATGGAGGTAGTGTTTCCAATATCCGGGTGGGTGCTCACCTATGTAATAGTGATTATCACACCGTATGGTTTGATATATGAACGATGGCGGAGTGCGGACTCACAAAACTCAAAGTACTGGATTTCAGACATACTGATTTTGATAAAATGGGGGAATACCTGAAGAAGGAGCTGTTGGTGTGGGAAGGCGTAAGAGAAGTGGAAAAACAGTGGTCCAAGCTAAAGGCTGCTATAAATATGGCGACTGATCTTTTTGTGAGGAAAGTAAACAAAAACAAGAGAAGCAGGAAGCCTATATGGTTCTTCAAACAAGTAGCTGAAAACATAAGAGCAAAAGAGGCTTTGTTCAAGAAATATAAAAGAATGCAATGAGAGGATCACGGAAAAGATTATCAGATTAAACTAAAAGAAGCGAAGAGGGAAATACGGCTAGTGAAAGCACAAGCGGAAGAAAAAATGACTAAAGATGTAAAGAGAGGTGACAAGACTTTTTCAGATATATTGGAGAAAGGAGAAGAGATAGGAATGTAATTGCGAGAATGAAAGATAATGAGAATGGCTATGTGGAGAGTGATGAAGATAAAGCATACATGCTAAACAATTATTTCTCTTCAGTGTTCATGGAGGAAAATCCTGGAGAAGGATTGCTGTTGGTTGCCGAGGGAACGTCTGGAAATGGAGTGGATACTGCACCGTTTACGGAAGAAAGAGTTTATAAACAGCTGGAGAATCTAAAGGTGATCAAAGCTATGGGGCCGGATGGGATACATCCCAGGATACTGAAGGAGCTCAGAGAGGTCCTGGTGGGACCTCTTCAAGATTTATTTAATAGATCTTTAGAGACAGGAAAGGTTCCGCGAGATTGGAGACGAGCGGATGTGGTCCCTCTTCACAAAAGTAGAGACAGGGAAGAAGTGGGAAACTACAGACCGGTAAGTCTCACGTCGGTGGTAGGTAAAATAATGGAGTCACTGCTGAAAGAAAGGATAGTTAACTTTCTAGAAACCGACGGGTTACAGGACCGGAGGCAACATGGCTTTACCAAAGGAAAATCCTGCCAAACGAATCTTATTGACTTTTTTGACTGGATGACCAAAGAACTGGATGAGAGACGTGCGCTAGATGTAATCTACTTGGACTTCAGCAAAGCCTTTGATACGGTCCCCCACAGAAGACTCGTGAATAAGCTGAAAGGGTTGAACTTAGGACCGAAAGTGGTGAACTGGATAAGAATCTGGTTGACCGACAGGTGGCAGAGGGTGGTGGTAAATGGAATTCGCTCGGAGGAAAGGAAGGTGAACAGTGGAGTTCCTCAGGGGTCGGTGCTGGGGCCTATTTTGTTTAATATATTTGTGGGAGATATTGTTGAAGGGTTGGAAGGAAAAGTGTGCCTTTTTGCAGATAACACGAAAATAGCCAATATAGTGGATACCCTGGAGGGAGTAGAAACGATGAGAAGGGATCTCCGAACGTTAGAAGAATGGTCGAGGGTCTGGAAGTTAAAGTTTAATGCCAGGAAGTGTAGAGTGATGCACTTGGGGTGCGGAAACCCAAAAGAGAGATACCGGATAGGAGGGGAGAGATTAGTAAGCTCGACTCTGGAGAGAGACCTTGGGATGTTGGTGTCGGAGGATCTGAAGGTGAAGAAACAAGGCAACAAGGTGACGGCTGTGGCCAGAAGGATGCTAAGCTGCATAGAGAGAGGCATTACCAGCAGAAGAAAAGAGGTGTCGATGCCCCACTTGGAGTATTGTGTTCAGTTTTGGAGGCCGATCTTGCTAAAGATGTAAAAAGACTGGAAGCGGTGCAAAGAAAAGCTACGAAAATGGTATGGGATTTGCATTGCAAACCGTACTAGGAGAGACTTGCTGACCTGAACATATATACCTTGGAGGAAAGGAGAAACAGGGGTGATATGATACAGACGTTCAAACATTTGAAAGGTATTAATGCGCAAATGAACCTTTTCCGTAGACGAGAAGGTGGTAGAACTAGAGGACATGAATTGAGGTTGAAGGGGGAGAGGGTGGTGGATATGTGGAATGCCCTCCCGCAAGAGGTGGTGGAGATGAAAACGGTAATGGAATTCAAACATGCGTGGGATAAACACAAAGGAATCCTGTTTAGAAGGAATGGTGCAGTGGAATCTTAGCGGAGATTGGGTGGTGACGCCAGTAATTGGAAACAAAATGGGAGCTGGGCAGACTTCTATGGTCTACGCCCTGATAGTGACTGAATAGATAGGGATGGGCTGGAGTGTAAATATTAAGGGGCTTCAATGTTAGCTTCAGAACTTAGTACAAGAACAGTACTGGGCAGACTTCTACGGTCTGTGCCCTGAGAGAGGCAAGGACAAATCAAACTCGGGTATACATATAAAGTATCACATACCATGTAAAATGAGTTTATCTTGTTGGGCAGACTGGATGGACTGTACAGGTCTTTATCTGCCGTCATTTACTATGTTACTATGTAATTAACATCCCAGTGTAATATTACTAGTTTATTTATAGTAACATAGTAGATGACGGCAGAAAAAGACCTGCACGGTCCATCCAGTCTGCCCAACAAGATAAACTCACATGTGCTACTTTACCTTGATTTGTACCTGTCCTTTTCTGGGCACAGACCGTATAAGTCTGCCCAGCACTATCCCCGCCTCCCAACCACCAGTCCCGCCTCCCACCACCGGTTCTGGCACAGACTGTATAAGTCTGCCCAGCACCATCTCTGCCTCCCGCCACCGGCTCTGCCACCCAATCTCGGCTAAGCTTCTTAGGATCCATTCCTTCTGAACAGGATTCCTTTATGTTTATCCCACGCATGTTTGAATTCCGTTACCGTTTTCGTTTCCACCACCTCCCGCGGGATGGCATTCCAAGCATCCACTACTCTCTCCGTGAAAAAATACTTCCTGACATTTTTCTTGAGTCTGCCCCCCTTCAATCTCATTTCATGTCCTCTCGTTCTACTGCCTTCGCATCTCCGGAAAAGGTTCGTTTGCAGATTAATACCTTTCAAATATTTGAACGTCTGTATTTGTTCTGTAATCCACTTCAAATCTCTTGAGATGTGTGTTGAATGTAAGTAAAGTTATCTAGACTGAATATTGCCTCTGTCTGGTCTATATAGCTTGACTGGGTAGGTTATCTGAAGTGAATATTGCCTCTGTCTGGTCTGGTTAGTTTATTTGGATAGTTGGTCCAGATAGGTTGTCTGGATAGCTTATCTATATAACTTATCTTGACTGAATATTGCCTCTGTCTTGTCTGGATAGCTTGTCTGGACTGAGTATTGCCTCTGTTGATCTGGATAGTTTATTTGGATGGTTGGTCCAGACAGGATAGCTTATCTATATCACTTATCTAGACTGAATATTGCCTCTGTCTGATCTGGATAGCTTTTCTGGACTGAATATTGCCTTTGACTGGTCTGGATAGCTTATCTACATAACTTATCTGGATTGAATATTGCCTCTGTCTGGCCTGTGTAGGTTATCTGAAGTGAATATTACCTCTGTCTGGTCTGGATAGCTTGTCTGGACTGAATATTGCAGGTTGTCTGGATAGATTTTGTGGATAGCTTATCTACCTAACTTATCTGGACTGAATATTGCCTTTGACTGGTCTGAATAGCTTTGCTGGATAGCTTATCTACATAACTTATCTGGAGTGAATATTACCTCTGGTCTGGATAGCTCAGTTGGATAGCTATGCCGGACAGGTTGTCTGGATAGATTTTGTGGATAGCTTATCTACTTAACTTATCTGGATTGAACATTGCCTCTGTCTGGCCTGGATAGCTTGTCTGGACTGGATAGCTTTTGTGGTTAGCTTATCTACGTAACTTGTCTGGACTGAATATTGCCTTTGAGTGGTCTGGATAGCTTTTCTGGATAGCTTATCTACATAACTTATCTGGACTGAATATTACCTCTGTCTGGTCTGGATAGCTTATTTGGATTGTTGATCTGGATAGCTGGTCTAGATAGGTTATCTGTACTGAATATTGTTTGTCTGAATGATGCCACCAGTCACCACTCTATCCAGATAATCAGCATCGGCCATTATCTGGATACTGGTTGTAAATATCCAGAATTTAACTGCCACAGCTGTTACTTAAAAAAAAAAAACGCCAATCATGATGGTTCTTTTTCAAGGGGTAGGTTTATAAGATTTATGAAAGTAGATGTTCATATCCTTTTTATACCTCACGTGCTAGTAATGTCTTCATTTCTTTCTTCCCTAAGGCACTACAGCACTTTCTGCATTTGTTCTGATGCATCCCTCTATTAGAAGCTGTGTCCCCAATGCCAAGGCGGTGGAAGAAGTTCAGTTCTTTAATGGGAAGAACTATCATCAGGGAATTGATTGGTAAGGATGAGAGCCTGTGTATGCATTAAGGTTATACATGCAGCGTCCAAGTCTTTCCATATGGGGAAACAAGGAAAAATAAATCTATAGTGAGGAATTTCAGCCAGCATGACGTGTACGTGACACAGCAGAGAGATTCATCATCACTCTTCATACGCTCAAAACAATGTCTTCAGCTACCTTCATGTAGAAGTTTCCCTTCAGGTCCAGTGTAACCTTTGGAAGAAACATTTATAAATTCAACCTTACATTCCTCAACATCCAGCAAGCACCAGTTTTAAAGAAAAATAAATCTTTAAAAACTAAGTAAAAGGTTAAAAATCAATATTATATATTATTGCAAAAAATAACATATAAAAACACTATGGGGTATGTCTACTGAAGGGTGTCAAGCCCTGACACTCGCTTAGAGCATGTTAAAATGCTTATGGCAAGACATGTTAAAGTGTTTTATGGTTTGTAAGGGCTTCACATACACATAGTGCTTGTTATTTAGTTTTTGCTACCTGGTTAACACTGACTTAACATGCAAGCCCTTAGTCCCTCCTAAATAGGAGACTGTAAGTGTTCCTCTAATTTTTTATCAGATAACACGCACATGACCTGAAAAAAATCATTGAAAATGCCCCATATCCTGGGTGCGCTAGAAAAAGCACTTTGCACACGGGAAAGTCTCACGTTATCCTGTGCTTATTCCATTCCCCAGCACCCTTTAGTAGGCCTTACCTTACAAAAACAAACCGATGCAACTTTATGTTCAAACCAACAATATGAAAAAATCTGTATGTAATACAAAGATCAAGGCAAGGAAAAACAGCCTAACGAATGCATCAACACATTAGTACTGAAAAATTGTGATATCGTTAGGAACCTACAAGACAATTAAAATAACACATATTATACATGCACATAGCACTTCAAAACATAAAAATAAAGATGCAGTGAAAATATATACAATGTCAGATTTCCAAATAAAAGAACGTACCATAGTCTCATTCGGTTATGCATGGAAATATTGAATGTGCTTGCATTAATAAAAGAATAAACATGGATAGTGGAATTTCATCTAATCTGATAACAGAATGCCTCCAACACGTGCAATATATTTTTAAAAAACCCTAATTCCTAATAATGTGTAGAGATTCATGTATATGAAGCTTGACCCTTGGTGTGGCAACTGCTGCATTTATGGAAGGAGAGTTAACAGTGCCACTGATGATCGCATATAAGAATCACAATCTTAAATCCATAATTAAGAAAATGGACAATAGCTTCTCATCACCTCCCATCTCATAATCCATGTGTCACTGAAGAGTTGAAGTGAAACAGTAGTAGTAAAAATGTTCACTATCTTATCTCTAGCAATTAAAATGCCAGTCAAAAAAACTCCAGAATTCATTAACTATATAATGTTCCTCACTTTTACTGAAATTTTCATACAAACCACTATCATGTGGAAATACTTCCTGTTATTGCTACCTAGTCTATCTAAATCCATTATAAATCAATCATACAACCATTCATACTTCAATGGAGCAATTATCACTGCTATATCCACTTTCAATACAAATGAAAATACAAATATGCTATGACGTTCCTTCGCACAACAAATGTCCTGATTTATAATGGATTTATTTGTACCTAGGTAGCAATAACAGGAAGTATTTCCACACGATAGTGGTTTGTATACAAATTTCAGTAAAAGTGAGGAACACTATATACTTAATGAATTCTGGAGTTTTTTTGACCGGCATTGGATGTATTGATAAAATTGTATGCTCAGTTTGGAAAGTTTACTCGATTAGTATCATAGCAATTAAAATGGAGGCATCCATGTCGTACATTCGCATTAAATACTATTCCCCGTGGCTCTGGTGGGAAACCTGGCTTTTGATGAGAACTCTAAAAGCGACTTTGTTCCATGAATGCCAAATTCTATAAAATATCAATAATAAAGAGACTCTTCAATGAAATAGTAGCTGACCGAAATGTTAAATCATAGTTCAAATTTAATATATTGCAAAATCATGACTTCTAAGAATGGGGGTAGTTTTCAGCAAAGCTCTTTCTGTTTTACATGCAAAAGGGGGCTTTTATAAAATTTCATCATCTCCTCATAAGTGTTCCCTGGGGCGTACTTTGGATAGAGCGGAGGCTGGGTTCTGATATGTCTGCATATTTTTTAATACTTGGCTTCATGCGTAGAGTTCACTCATGGTTATAGCACAAGTAAATGTGCCTCTCTCAGATGCTGTCCTTAACAAGCTCTTTATTAAAAAACCATAAACATAAAAGCGACCCAACACGAGTCGTGTTTCAGCCCTATCGGCCTGCATCAGGGGTCTATAAACAAATACATAAATAAAAAACATAAATAAAAGATAAATAATTAAAAACCATATAACTGTAAAGACCATACCTAGGAATATTGCAAAGCAGTATACTTTCCTAGAGCGGTTGGACAAATGCATGGACATTTTTAAACGTGATATTAAGAAGAGTAAAATTGATAAATTGCATAGAGATACAGAACATTATAGGAGAGGCCCAATATACCATGGTCCAGACCTAAGAAAGTTCAAAGGAACACTTTCTCTAGATCACGATCACGGTTCCGAGATAATCTTGATCCAAAAAAGTTTGTAGAAGACTTACATGAAAAGAATAAGAGACAAGCTGAGAATAGTAATTCACCAAGTAACAGGAATAGGAATAGAATTAGAAGTGACTCGGAAGAATAGTTTACATCCCCACCTTCTAGCCCCACCAACACACCGGTAGCAGGTCCATCTCATGCTTTCATAGACAAGATATGGCCCACAAAGAAAGGATATCAGGAGCAGACAGAAAACACAGACAGGTTTGTGTCGAACAGAGGAATATATATGAGAGGCCATTATTACAATCGCGGAAGAGGCAGGGGCGGAGCCAGAGGCAGGGGATACCACTTTCAGAATCAGTACAACCAACCATACTAGACACCAGTACGATGATTGAAGAGACTCCTGTAGTGAATCTTTCGAGCTTCAGTCTTACTCAATATCAGATCAATGTTCTAAGGAAAGGGCTTTCCTTTGTACCCACTGCCAGATACAACCCATTTCAAACAAGAACTGATGTTCCGTTTCTACAGAAAGTTACTCATTAAGAAGTTCTTTTCAGGTAATATGGCTATATCCAGTGATGTCTCAGTGATAAAAGATAGATCCAAATGGATTCCTCTTGGTCCCCCCGATCCTGTTGTTTTCACATTCTATAAATGTGTAGTTACGGACTTAGAATGTCTTAAAAAAAGAAACATAAAGTTTTTTTTAATCTCACAAAGGACAAACATTCTGCCCCATTAAGTTTATCACATAATCATGCTATTGTTTTGAAACCAGCAGATAATGGAGGAGCTATTGTTATTCAAGACATGGATAAATACATTACTGAGATGGAACGACAGATTTTAGACAAACAATATTATGTTGAATTACAAGAAGATCCAACTGTACAACTTCAGGATGAGATTTTGCAATTAGTTACTCCTAGCATTCAACGCAGGATACATTACATCCAAAGAGAAAGAATTTCTCACAGTTAGATTCCCAACCATGCCTACAATTTGTATGCTTCCCAAGATACACAAAGCACTAGATAACCCTCCAGGTAGCCAGATCATTTCAGCGAATGGTTCAGTACTTGAACCGCTTTCGAAATTTGTTGATTATTTCTTACGACTTTTCATCTCTCTCATTAAATAATATGTGAGGGATTCTTCGCAGATGATTACATGGTTGGAGAACTATGATGGAGACATAGAGGATGTTATAATGGTTACATTAGATATAGAGGCATTATATTCTAACATCCCCCAATTAGAGGCCCTGATGGTTATTGAAAATACCCTGACTAAAAGGACCCATACAAGACGTGTCCCAAACCATTTTATAATAACTTTGGCCATCATCGCTCTCACGAAAAATTATTTCGGGTTTAATGGGAAATATTTTCAACAGATAGGGCACAGCCGTGGGGTCGGCAATGGCCCCCAACATTGCCAATCTATATGTTGCGGAATTTGAACACAAATTTTTGAGTGATCATCCATACACAAATGAGATTGTTTTATAAACGCTATAGAGATGATATATTCCTTTTATGGAAAGGCGACGATGGGTTACTTTCATTTGTTAGTTGGTTAAACACAAGAGACTCTAACTTGCGTTTTAAAATGCATTACCATCATAGAGAAATTCCCTTCTTAGATATCCTGATTCAGAAAACTATATATTGTTTTAAAACCACGATCTATAGGAAACCCACTGATAAAAATAATTATTTACATTTCACCAGTTTTCACAATTGGTCACTCAAAGAAAATCTACCATACTCACAATTTTTAAGACTGCACAGGTTGTGTTCAGATTTTGATGATTTTCAAAACAAATCTATGCACATGTCTAGAAGGTTCAAAGGTAGGGGGTATCTTCACAAATGCATTGACCAAAGTCTTACCAGGGCGATAGAAAAAGACAGGCATGACCTTTTGAACTGTACTGTTGACAAGTCTAGACCAGATTTAGTGTGTACGCTCAGGTTTTCGCAATTTTCAGGAGGGATCAAGAAGATTATCAGGAAACACTGGCATATTCTTGAAACACATGAGTGCTTTACAAACCAGTTACCAGTAGTAGCTTATTCAAGCAACCAAAATCTGAAAGAATTTTTAGTACCATCAACTCTCCCAGATTTACAAGTCATGAGACCTAATGATAACGGCCATAAACCATGAAGACAGTGTTTAACTTTAAGTTTCTTTTTTTGCCCCAACATTGAGAAGGCTGTCTTTCTGAACCAGACCTCCGATTACAATACTGTTGGGGTTGTTTATGTTATCATGTGTCCATGTAATTTATTGTATATAGGGAAAACAAGAAGAGCAATCAAAACTCGAATAATCAAACATAGGAGCTGTGTAATGAGAGGCATCCAAAGCGCCCCATTAGTGATGCATTGGCAAGAGAAAGGACATACAATAGAAGACTTAAAATTCTTTGTATTGAAAAAGATACACACAACATGGCTTAGAGGCAATATTTATTTATTTTATTTATTGCATTTGTATCCCACATTCCCCCACCTATTTGCAGGCTCAATGTGGCTTACATAGATTTATTGACATTGTCATATCAGGATATCAGATACAGTTAGTCATGTGTAGCGATCAATGAAGGGAAGAGGGAAGAAGGTAGTGATTAGGATAGTTATAGAAGGTGTGCTTTCCTAATTGAGTGGGTTGGTGAGGTGACTTGCCAGCTTATTTTCGAAAGAGACCCAAATCGGGAGATGGGCGTCTTTCTCCCGTGGGCGAACAAATCGGTATAATCGAAAGCCAATTTTGGTCATCTTCAACTGCACTCCATCGCAGGAATGAACAAAGTTGATGGGGGCATGTCGGAGGCATGGCGAAGTCGGGACTGGGGCGTGATTATCGGCCGAGGAGAGATGGGCGTCTTTAGCTGATAATCGAAACAAGAAGGGCGTTTTTAACGAGAATTTGGTCCGCTTTATTTGGACCCTTTTTTTTCAGGTCCAAGTCCCAAAAAAGTGCCCCAACTGACCAGATGACCACCGGAGGGAATTGGGGATCACCTCCCCTGACTCCCCCAGTGGTCACTAACCCTCTCCCACTAAAAAAACCCCACTTTACAAACTTTTTTTCCCAACCTATATGCTAGCCTCAAATGCCGTACCCACCTCCATGACAGCAGAATGTGTTCTATCCTCTGACAGCCTTTCCCTGGTTCTGATGTGGGTCTCGGGTGAGTGTGACACCTTTTCTGTTAAGGGCACTGCAGAGTCACATCAGCAATGCATTGTGGTGGGTGGAGGGTATTGGGCTCCGTGATTCCACTAGCTTGTGTTACATGCTCACGATGTTGGTAGTTGGTAGGCTCTACTTCCATGGTGCTTTTCCGTCTGCTTACTGAGTCAGAGTGTGCCCTTTTTGTTTCCGGTAGTCCATGAGGTAGTGGCCATTTTTGTAAGCCAGTTTTAGATCCCTTTCATGTGTTAGCCACGTTACAGAACTTAGTTCTTACCTTGAATGTTGCTGAAAGAGGGCATTGTACAGCATTCTGCCAGCTCGGACCTACTGCTCATATCAGTACCAGGGAGACTCTTTGCCAGTGGGGCACAACCTCTGATCTGCAGTTAACTGTGAGTTAACGTGCTTATTCCGATAATCTTGGTGTGCCAAGATTATACAGCAGCAACAAGTCCTAGAGGCCTGCATGTATGCAGGTCCCTGAAGCACTTTTAGTGGGTACCGCAGTGCACTTCAGGCAGGCGGACCCAGGCCCATCCCCCCTACCTGTAACACTTGTGCTGGTAAATGGGAGGCCTCCAAAACCCACTGTACCCACATGTAGGTGCTCCCTTCAACCCTAAGAGCTATGGTAGTGTTGTACATTTGTGGGTAGTGGGTTTTGGGGGAGGGGGGTTGGGGGCTCAGCACCCGTGGTAAGGGACTTATGCATGTGGGAGCGTTGTCTGAAATCCACCGCACTGACCTCTAGGGTGTCCAGTTGGTGTCCTGGCATGTCAGGGGGGCGAGTGTACTACGAATCCTGGCCCCTCCCACAACCAAATGGCTTGGACTGGGACGTTTGTGAGCTGGGTTTTTTTAGTTTCCATTATTGCTAAAAAAACAAATGCCCAGCTCGGAAACGACTAAATCCATGGCATTTAGGTCCATACAAACCGTATTTTCGAAGCGGGAAGATGGACACCCATTTTTTTTCGAAAATACGGTCTGTCCCACCCCTTCACGTACCAGTACTCGGACATAGACGCCCATGGAGATGGGCGTTCGCTTTCGATTATGCCCCTCTTGGTGAGGTTATAGGTTTTCATTGTAGGCCTTGTTGAAGAGGAATGTTTTCTGAGATTTTTGAAATATAGACATCAGACTTTTAAGAGAGGAACAAAGGACAATATATACTTAGGGGAACAGTTGCACCCCATGGTCTTAATACTGACATAGAATTTGCATCTATTTTATAAGGTAGCACCTGGGTTTATCAGCCTATTGTTCCAATTATTTTATATTTTTACTTTTATCTTTATCATATTTTTATGTCCATATGGTACTATCAATGTTTTATTTTCAGTTTTATTATTTTTGTTTTTTTTTATTATTATTTTAATTTTTAATTTTTTTGTATTTTCTCATTATTCATTTTAAACAATCATCTTTTATGTTTTTTCATTATTCACCTTCTTATTCATTGGCATTGAAAAGTCTTTGATTATTTATATAATTTTTAAACATCCCCCCATTTTATGAAGAATTAGGGAGTCTATAGTGAGTTTTTATTCATATATATATATATATATGCAATTTATTTTTATTTTTATTTCTATCATTTTTAAATTAGGTTTTTAACTAGTTTTTCATTTCACTTTTTTCCATTAGCACACACCATGTTCTAATCTTGTTTCTGCCACTTTATTTATTTATTTGTAGCATTTGTATCCCACATTTTCCCACCTATTTGCAGGCTCAATGTGGCTTACGTTGTTCCGTAATGGTGATCACCAATTCCAGAAAAGAGAAATACATAGTAAAATGGAGGTAACAGAGTGGATTAGGTAGTTAGATGAAACGTCAATCGTGATAGATTAGCTTGAACAATCAGGAATAAAGAGTTACGATTTGTGTAATTCTGGTGTAAATTTTGTTACTGGTAGTTAGGATGGATCTTTGTGGTATGCCTTATTGAATAGATTGGTTTTCAGTAATTTTCAGAAATTATTTATGTCATGCATTGTTTTTATGGATTTTGGTAATTCATTCCATATTTGCGTGCTTATATAGGAGAAACTGGATGCATATGTTGATTTATATTTTAATCCTTTGCAGCTAGGGTAGTGGAAATTCAGGAACGTACGTGATAATCTAGTAGAATTCCTGGTTGGTAGGTCTATAAGGCCTGACATATACCCTAGAGCTTCACCTTGTATGATCTTATCAACCAGAGTGCAGACCTTGATCGCAATTCGTTCTCTTAGTGGAAGCCATTGTAGTTTTTCTCTTAGGGGTCTGGCGTTTTCATATTTCGTTTTACCAAATATGAGTCTGGCTGCCGTGTTTTGTGCAGTTTGGATTTTCTTGATTATTTGTTCTTTGCATCCGGCATAAATTGCATTGCAGTAGTCTAGCTGGCTTAGTACCATTGATTGTAGCAATCTGCAGAAAGTGTCCCTTGGGAAGAAAGGTTTAATTCTTTTGAGTTTCTACATTGAGTGAAACATTTTCTTTGTTGTGTTTTTCGCGTGGTTTTCTAGTGTAAGATTTCGGTCAATTGTGACTCCTAAAATTTTCAGACTGTCTGAGACAGGAAGGGTAAAGTTTGGGGTACTTATAATGGTGGGTTTGTACATGTTGTGTTGTGATGATGTGTTGTGATGAGAGGATAAGACATTGTGTTTTATCTGCATTGAGTTTTAGTTGGAATGCATCTGCCCATGAGTTCATTATTTGGAAGCTGTGTTTGATTTCTTTAGTTATTTCTGTTAGGTCATGTTTAAACGGGATATACTGTAGTTCGTTACATCGTCTGCATATATAAAAGGTTTGAGGCCTTGGTTGGATAGTGTTTTGGCTAAAGGTGTCATCATTAGGTTGAAAAGGGTCAGTGAGAGCGGTGATCCTCCGCATTCTGGTTTCCATGGTGGTGATATAATCGAATTTGATATCACTTGGTATGTTCTTGCTGTTAGGAAGCCTTTGATCCAGTTAAGTACTTTTCCTGAAATTCCAAAATATTCTAAAATATTTAGTAGTATTTTGTGATTTACCATGTCGATTCGCTGGACATGTTGAATTATAAGAGAAGTATGCTGTCACCAGTTGCGATTGCTTGCTTAAATGTGGTTAAGAGAGTGATTAATAATGTTTTGGTGCTGTGGTTGGATCGAAATCCTGATTGAGATTCATGTAATATTGAGAACTTGTTTAAGTAATCGGTAAGTTGCTTGGTTACCATACTTTCCATTAGTTTGACTACCAAAGAGATGGATGCTACTGGGCAGTAGTTCGTTATATCATTTGCTTTTTTTCTTTATGTCCTTAGGTATTGGTGTAAGTAATATATTTCCTTTATCATTAGGGAAGAGTCCATGTTGTAGCATGTGATTTAGGTACTTCGTGAGGTCTGTTATGAAGCGTTGAGGGGCAGATCTTATTAGGTTGTTGGGACATGTGTCGAGCTTGCAGTGGGACTTTGTGAACTTATTGATCGCTTGGGTAACGGATTCATCAGTAAGTATAACGAAGTTAGTCCAGATTCTGTCAGCCGGGTATTCCTCAGAAATTGGGCCCGTGCAATCGAAGAATTTTTCATGGTCGGTGGTATTAGGTGATAATGTGAGTCGTATCTTAACAATTTTCTCATTAAAGTATTTAGCAAGATTGTCTGCTGATGAGGTGTCTGTACTAGTTGTAGTGACTGGAGTGGTATCTAGAAGTTTGCTCACTAGTAGGAAACGTTTATGCGTGTTTTTGTAGTCTGGCCCTATTTTGGATTTGTAGTAAGACCTTTTGGTATGTCATATTGCATATTTGTATTTCCTTTGCACTTGTTTCCATGCGTTTAGTGTGTGTTCATCTTTTCTTTTATTTCATGCTCATTCGTGTCTCCTAACTTGTGTTTTTAGTTTTTTCAATTCTTCATTAAACCAAGGTATCGAGTTCTGTCTTTGTGAGGTTCTTGTTTGTAGTGGTGCTATGTTATCTAGTGTATTTCTGCATCTATTGTCCCAGTCTTGGAGTTAGTTATTCGAGTCTGTTTGTGTTGTTCATTCATCCTTATAAAGCTGTTGCCACAATGTTGCAGGATCAATTTGGCCTCTTGAGGTGTAGGTTGTACATTCTTGGTTATGGCGTGAGCCTTTTCTTCGCCATTGTAAGGATAGGTTTAGTTTGTGGTGGTCTGACCAAGGCATGTCTTTCCAGTTTATGGGAAATAGTTAGATAGAGGACGTAAGATTATCACCATTTTTTATTTCTACTTTAGCTGCTTAAACGGGTAACAATCCTTCGTGTCATTTTAAGTGCTTTGGGGAAACAGCTCGGATGATGTTTCTCTCCTCTTATTTTTGTTACTTCTTTTGAGTTAGGACACGGGGGGGGGGGGTGTCTCCTCTTCTACCCTGAGCGGGTCCCTAAGTGCTCCATTTTTTCAAGACAGATGTCTCTTTTTTTTATATACATATTTTATATACATATGATTTCTTCGATAAGGTCTGATTGGTGTTAGTAATTTTTGATAATACTTTTATTTCTGTGATTATGTTTGCTTTTTTAGCGTGAAGGTAACACGAGTGACGTCACTAAGACAGTGCAACATATACAGCGCATGATAATGCTTCACTTTGTCCAATTTATGGCTTTCTCCCGCTGTTTTTTCTTGTTTTCTCACTCTTTCCGCAGACGTTTTTATTTCCAACTTTTATTTTAGAAATTAGTTTTTCTGTGACGTCACTATGGCCACAACCTATATATAATCAGTATCTCTCTTCACTCGTCTTTTTCACTGATCCAGTGGATAGCACTTTAGCGCGTTTTCTCCATGTATCTTTTATATATATACATATATTTTTTTATATACATGTTTTTTGTTTTTTTGTTGAGCATACACTGTTTAATTTTTGGGCACCATTAGTACGTGACGTCACCATGTCCACGTCCTGTACACAATCAGTACTTATCCTTTGCACTTTCTCATTGGATAGCGCTTCAAAGCGATTCACCGAGGTGATTTACTTTTGTACTAAGTAACTGTCAGATAAGCTTTTACTTCATTATTATATGTTTGTTTTTCACACAGGTTTTTTAAAATCAAGATATCGTTATTCAAAAGATGTTTGATTTTAAAATCTCTTGATAGCTGTTTTGGAACAGTGGTCAAATAGTTTTGCATATAGAGATTTCTCTATGTGCTTTTGCTGTTCTCTGGTGAATTGTGTCCTTTTATTTCATTTTGTGGCACCATTTGACGTGTTTGCGATGCCCGATGTTGATTTAGTGTAAATCCCCACTCGTCCTTGTTTTTTAGTAATAGCGCTTTAGTACAGCACACTCAGGAGGAACACCTCTATTTTCCTTTATTGCTTCCTGTTGCAATTGGTTTATTACTATTATTTATTAACACCTTTTTAAAAAACTTTTTTAAAGTTATTTTTGATACAGTATCTTTTAGGATCTTTGAATGTTTCTTCAGTACCATTAGACAATATTTGTTTTTTTTCCATTGATGTTTTTTTTCAAATATGAATATACATATATGTGGCTATCCAGCTTATTTTCGAAGGAGAAGGGCGGCCATCTTCCGACATAAATCGGGAGATGGCCGGCCTTCTCCTAAGGCCGGCCAAATCGGTATAATCGAAAGCCGATTTTGGCCGGCTTCAACTGCTTTCCATCGCAGGGCCGGCCAAAGTTCAAGGTGGCGAGTCGGCAGTGTACCGAAGGCGGGATGGGGGCGTGGTTAAGAGATGGCCGTCCTTGGCCGATAATGGAAAAAAGAATGCTGGCCCTGACAAGCATTTGGCCAACTTTACTTGGTCCCTTTTTGTTCATAGTAACATAGTAGATGACGGCAGAAAAAGACCTGCATGGTCCATCCAGTCTGCCCAACAAGATAAACTCATATGTGTATACCTTACCTTGATTTGTACCTGCCTTTTTCAGGGCACAGACCGTACAAGTCTGCCCAGCAGTATTTCCCACCTCCCAACCACCAGTCCCGCCTCCCATCACCGGCTCTGGCACGGACAGTATAAGTCTGCCCTCCACTATCCTCACCTCCCAACCACCAACCTCTCTTCCCCCGCCTGCTCCACCACCCAATTTCGGCTAAGTTTCTGAGGATCCATTCCTACTGCACAGGATTCCTTTATGCATATCCCACGCATGTTTGAATTCCGTTATCGTTTTCATCTCCACCACCTCCCGCGGGAGGGCATTCCAAGCATCCACCACCCTCTCTGTGAAAAAATACTTCCTGACATCTTTTTTGAATCTGCCCCCCTTCAATCTCATTTCATGTCCTCTCGTTCTACCACCTTCCCATCTCCGGAAAATATTTTTTTGCGGATTAATACCTTTCAAGAATTTGAACGTCTGTATCATATCACCCCTGTTCCTCCTTTCCTCCAGTGTATACATGTTCAGGTCAGCAAGTCTTTGTTCATACATCTTGGAGTGCAAATCCCATACCATTCTCGTAGCTTTTCTTTGCACCGCTTCCATTTTTTTTAACATCCTTCGCAAGGTACGGCCTCCAAAACTGAGCACAATACTCCAGGTGAGGCCTCACCAATGACTTGTACAGGGGCATCAACACTTCCTTTCTTCTGCTGATCACACCTCTCTCTATACAGCCTAGCAACCTTCTCGCTACGGCCACCGCCTTGTCACACTGTTTCGTCGCCTTCAGATCCTCGGATACTATCTCCCCCTCAGTACCTATCAGACACTCACCGCCTAACACATAAGTCTCTTGTGGGTTTCTACTCCCTAAATGCATCACTTTGCATTTCTTCACATTGAATTTTAATTGCCAAACCTTAGACCATTCTTCTAGCTTCCTCAGATCCCTTTTCATGCTTTCCACTCCCTCCCGGGTGTCCACTCTGTTGCAAATCTTAGTATCATCTGCAAATAGGCAAACTTTACCTTCTAACCCTTCGGCAATGTCACTCACAAATATATTGAACAGAATCGGCCCCAGCACAGATCCCTGAGGCACTCCACTACTCACCTTTCCCTCCTCCGAGCGAACTCCACGACAAAGCCTTGAAAAGGTGCCCGAACTGACCAGATGACCACCGGAGGGAATTGGGGATCACCTCCCCTTACTCCCCCAACGGTCACCAACCCCCTCCCACCCCCCCACCCCCCCCCAAAATAAAAAAAATCATTTTTTGCCAGCCTCTATGCCAGCCTCAAATGTCATACCCAGCTCCATCACAGCACTATGCAGGTCCCTGGAGCAGTTTTTAGTGGATACTGCAGTACACTTCAGGCATGTGGACCCAGGCCCATCCCCCCATCCCCCCCTACCTGGGAGTAATATGCAGATGAGATACAAAATCATCCCAAACAGCCACCCTATGAGCAAACTCCAGTCTCCTATATTTTGTTCACACATATGGTGGTAAATGGGAGCCCTCCAAAACCCACCCGAAACCTACTGTACCCACATCTAGGTGCCCTCCGTTACCCTTTAAGGGCTATGGTAGTGGTGTACAGTTGTGGGGAGTGGATTTTGGGGGGCTCAGCACACAAGGTAAGGGAGCTATGCACCTGGGAGCAATTTCTGAAGTCCACTGCAGTGTCCCCTAGGGTGCCCGGTTGGTGTCCTGGCATGTGAGGGGGACCAGTGCACTACAAATGCTGGCTCCTCCCATGACCAAATGGCTTGGATTTGGCCGGTTTTGAGATGGCCGCCATTAGTTTTCATTATCGGCGAAAACCAATGTCGGCCATCCCTAAGGGCGCCCCAAATGTTGAGATTTGGCCGGCTCCAACCGTATTATCAAAACAAAAGATGGCTGCCCATCTTGTTTTGATAATACGGTCGGGTACGCCGCTTTATGGGGCCTTCTTTAGAGATGGGTGCCCTTATAGATGGGCACCCAGTTCGATTATGCCCCTCCATATTACCTTTTGGAACAATATTGGTTTGATAACACTTTATACCTGTTATATAAGTTTTTCAATTACATTCCTTATGCTCCATCTTTTCTGGTTCGCATGTAGATCTTGGTCTATAAGGTTTTTATCTTAGTTTATACAATGATATCCATTCTGTTATTATTAAGTTTATTTCATGATTGCTCCTTTGATTTCATTTTTTATATTCCACTATTGTTAATCTCATACATATGTAATGTGATCTTTGTATGATGAACCTTTCTATGTATCAATATATATATACAGTATATGCATTTTTTATGTCCACATAGATATACATACTACATAGGAGTTTGGCTGCAATCCAACCGCTCTAGGAAAGTATACTGCTTTACAATATTCCTAGGTATGGTCTTTACAGTTATATGGTTTTTAATTATCTTTTATTTATGTGTTTTCATATATTTATGTTTCTTATTTATGGATTTTTTATTTATGTATTTGTTTATAGACCCCTGATGCAGGCCGGTAGGGCTGAAACACAACTCGTGTTGGGTCGCTTTTATGTTTATGGTTTTTGAATAAAGAGCTTGTTAACACTATCTGAGAGAGGTGATTTATTCTCCATTTTTTCGCTTGGCATTGATCTTCAGTGGAGAGGTTCCCTTCTGTTGGAATTGACAAGTAAATGTGCACCTCTGGGGTTGGATCTGGGACTCATATTTGCCCCCTATCCTGTGTGAACAAAATATAGGAGACTGGAGTTCGCTCATATGGTGGCTGTTTGGGATGGTTTTGTATCTCATCTGCATATTACTCCCAGCATCCTCTGGGATGACTCCTAGGTCAACCTTGATCCACTGAGGCCTCCACTCCTGATACCTCACAATCCTTCTGGCCACCTACCAGGTGCTGGGGAGGTCTTGCAGCCCATCCACACTATAGAAATGAGGAGTTGCATAAATTATTTGGTCATACACATTTCAATATGATGCACAAGAAGCTGTATATACAGGTTAAAAAACATTGGTGCTGGGCCTGAGTCCTGAACACACCCAAACTAAAACCTCCAAGAGGCTCTAATTCAAGGTTAATTATCATAAATAATGTCTAAGTGTAAGATCTATGGTGGGGGAATCTTACACAGACAAGGTATTAAGCAAAATAGGATGAGAACATTTCTTACAATAAATCCTTATAACCAGAAGGCTCAATGGACTAGATTCTATAGCTCACACCTAAAAACTTGGCGTATTCTATGAAGTAGTTTTTAACGTAGGCATACTTTACAGAATAAGACTAAATTTCCACGTTGTTTATAGAATACGCCGAGCGTTGGTTCATGCACCTAAATTTATTCGAGGTCGATTACGCCAAGTAAAACCTGGTGATAATCCCAACGTCTAAATTAGGCACAGAACAGAGGTAATTCTATAACAACGCGCATAGATTTTAGAAATGCCCATGACCCACCCATAACCACACCCACTTTTCAACTATGCAACTTATATTTACGCGCATCACATTACAGAATACGCATAGCAAGTAGTGCGTGTATATTCTAATTAATGCCAATAACTGGTTGTTAAGAATCTTGTTAACTAATTAACTTATGCACATTGTTATGGAATACGCTTCGATTTCCAACCGGAAATCTCGGCGCGATATATAGAATCCCGGAGAATGTATGTGGGGGGGGGGGGGGAGAAGGTGAGCAGCTGCTACCAGCAAACGGGGACCTCACTGGTGCAAAATATCTAAGAAAGATAAGCTTTAAGGGTCCTTTTGAATTTTTGACATGAGGTTAAGTGGGAGATTGTTCCAGAGTGAAGGAGTAATTCCGCTAAACAGGAGTTTGTTAGTATCGAGCCAGATGTGATGATGGGATGGAACAGGTAGGAGATAGTGAGTGGAGAAGATGTTGTGGCATGTGTGGAATAAGAAGGTCAAAGACGAAGGATTGGGAGCCCAGACTATAGGACTTGGTAAGTGAGAGTCAAGTATTTAGAAGGAATATGGCAGGATACCAGTAACCACTGAAATGCATGGGATGTTTTGCTTCCCAAATGATAGTTTAATGGCTGCTTTTTCAACAAGCTGAGCAAATTGCAGACCACGGTAAAGAGAGTTGCAGTAATCCATTTAAATATTACTAAAGCAAGTAGAAAAATTCAGAGAGAGGACAGTTCAAGCATGGGACAAACAGAACAGATTTGTGTGAAGGTGGTAAAGCTTTAGAGATCCATTTCTAGAAGGATAATATGTTTTGCCTAAACTTAGTCACTGGGAAAATTACTTAGCTCTCCATTGCCTCAGATACAAATGTAGAGTCCCTTTTACAAACCGTGGTAAAACGCTCAGTTATTGTGGCTTTAGCGCAGGATTTTATCACGCAGTAGCTGTAAATTTAGCACAGCACCTTTTGGGGGCGTTCCCACTGTTTTTTATTATGGGCCGTGCATTAACATTCAGATTAACGTGTGGAACAGAAGGACGTAAGCAGCTCCTGTTTAGGAGGAGGTAAATTATCCCGCATTCACTGTGCATTAACTACCCAATCTCCACCCACTCCATTCTCCCAACACAAAATGGTGCTCAAAACTATACACACAAATTTAGACATGCAATTTAATTAAGCGCTGATTGAAGTTATGCAGGCATTTTGCTAGGCACTGTTCTATAAAGATGCAGATGTAAATTTGTTAGTGGGTGGCCAGGGGAGGGTCAGGGGTGTTCACTAACGATGCTCATAGTATCAGAATATGAGACATCTGCATCTAATTTAGGTGCGAGTATTTATAACAGGTTTCCTTTGTTGTAAATCCTTGTGCTGAAACTCGGGTACTGATCTGGTACTAAGTAGTATTCTATAAATACCTCCCCATTTGCAGCACTGTTTATAGAATAACGCTTAAATCTTTTGGTGCACAAGTCTGGGCAGCATTTACTGAATCCAGTCCATAGTGTCTGGTTTACTCTGTGTTAACTAGAAAGATACTGGAAAGCCGACTAATACACTACCAGTTAACGCGAGGTAACCGGATGATAAGTGCTAAACATAGATTAATAAAAGGGCCCCTTAGATTTTAATCCTCTGGACTAGAGAGCTGCACGGGAACGGGGTTTGCGGGAATCCCGCGGAACCCGCAGGATTCCCGCGGGGACGGAAGCAGTTCTGCGGGGTTCACGCGGGGACGGAAGCAGTTCCTGTGGGGTTCCCGCGGGGATGGAAGCAGTTCCTGTGGAGTTCCCGCGGGGACGGAAGCAGTTCTGTGGGGTTCCCGCGGGGACGGAAGCAGTTCCTGTGGGGTTCCCATGGAAGTGTAAGCTACACCTGCACCAGCCTCTCATCTACCGAGTATCAAGTTCTTTGAATGCTGTCTCCTCCTCCTCGCTTTAACAGCACAAATGTGGAAAATTTTCCATTAAGGAGGTGGTAGAGACACAAATGATGATGGAATTCAAAAAGGCGTGGGATGAACACAGAGGATCTCTAATTAGAAAATGGAAGTTATAAAAAACCTAACCTTAAATGGCTGCATGTGTGTGGATGTGTGAAGTAATGCTTAGTTGGCGACTCTGCTGTGATTAACTAGGGCCAATACCAGGCAGCTTTGTATGATCTGTGTCGTAATATATGGAAGTCTGATTTAGGATGGGCTGGAAAGGGCTTAGACAGCAACTTCAGTGGCTGGAACATAAGGACAGTTCTGGACAGATTTTTATGATCTGTGTCCCACAAATGAGAAGACGCATAGACTGGAGTGGGCTTCAACGGCAACTCCAGTAGTTGGAACATAAGGATAGAGCCAGATAGACTTCTGTGGTCTTTGTTCCAGAAACACAAAAGAAAGACCATAATCAAGTATATAATATCACACTCATTGATTTAATCGTGAATTGATAATGAGTGTGACTATTGGGCAGACTGGAAGGACCATTCAGGTCTTTATTTGTTGTCACATACTATGTTACAATTAATCCTCTTTGCTCCTGGGCTGATGAGCCGACCTCAGCTCTGACACAGGCATGAGCATCAGATGTCACCTGACCTATTGGTGCGTGCATGTGGTGACCTCTCAGCACACAGTGCCAGTAAATCAGAGACAAATCTTACAGGTGCACACCAGAGTGTTCCAAGTTTCAGCTTCCATTCCTTCCTTGCCTACAGTGCTGTGGGTCAAATCCAGAGAGAGACTGAGGGAGCTGACTGGAATTTTCTTTTTTATACCATTAAATTCTTACAGTGATGGGTGGGGATGGGTTAAATTCTTGCGGGGACGGGTTGGGATGGGTTACATTTTTGCGGGGACGGGTAAGATTCCAGCAGGGACGGGCGGGGATGGGTAAGATTTCTGTCCCCATGCAACTCTCTACTCTGGACATAGAAAAATACCTATTGACCAGGAATATAGTTCACTAGAAAGGCATGAGCTAAACCCCAAATATGTGTGCGACTCCTCAGGAAAGAGGAAAATCCGTTTAACATGTGGTGTCCAATAATCGTGATGAGTATTCATTTATTTAATTTCATAGCAAGCCCCAAATCTATGGAAGTGGTGTATATTCAGGTACTCTAGAGGACTCACAGTCTAAGTTTGTACCTGAGGCAACGGACAGTTAAGTGACTTGTGACGATGAGAAGCTGCCGCAGTGAGATTTGAACCAGGCGACTCCTCCACTGCGTAGTCTGATGTGGTGAAGGCGCTTTCATGTCGGCACAGTGTTATCCATGTGCTGTCAATGTGCCGTTCTGTGAGATAGCGTGAAGAGCTTTCGCACCTAACTCCAGGGGCCGCACAGGTCATGTCAGTGGAGCATGAGAGGGACAAGAAATCTCCAACTTACACTGAGCAGAATATGATACGTTATGCCCGTTCCCTGGTGCACTTAGGCACCAATTTACTCCAGCCATAGAGGTCTGTACCTGTCTACTCTAGTATTCCCATAGAGTAAGCCCGCCCACCACTGGAGGGGCTCTGTTATACAATCACCCCTCAAATATCCATTTCTGTCACCATAAGGTTAGGGATGCACTATCCTCCTATGTCACAATTATAGCAGATTAGAAAGGGGAGGTGTAGCCCCCCCCCCCCCCCCCCCCCCGTACATACAGTAAATGATAGCAGGTAACAGTGGTGGAGGAGTGGCCTAGTGGTTAGGGTGGTGGACTTTGGTCCTGAGGAACTGAGTTCAATTCCCACTTCAGGCACAGGCAGCTCCTTGTGACTCTGGGCAAGTCACTTAACCCTCCATTGCCGCATGTAAGCCGCATTGAGCCTGCCATGAGTGGGAAAGCGCGGGGTACAAATGTAACAAAAAAAATAAACTGGCATTCTTCTGAGCTTAGTAGTTACCCACTCCCCCTTTCATTTCCACTAAGCTCTGAAAAGACAGTAACTGTCCCTTGCTGGCATCTTTTCATACACTGAGATCCTTTTTCTGTAGGGTCTGTAGCCCTCCTTGTTACACACTTAGTTGCTGCTCAGTTGTGAGTCAGGAAGTAGATGGACAAGAGCACTGTTACTAGGTTACTCTGCATTTCCTCCTCGTATTCCTTAAGAATTCTGCTGTATTTGGCTTTTCAGGTACATGGATTTCTTTCCCGCTCTTTGCAACGTCACCACAGACTTCCTGTTTGAGAAAAGTGCAAACTACTTCCACTCTGAGGAAGCCCCGAAACGAGCAGCAGCCCTGCTGCCAAAGGCAAAGCTGATCTGTATTATAATCGACCCCTCTGACCGCGCCTATTCCTGGTACCAGGTAAACCTGTACAAAAAGAAAGTCCAATGAAGTCATCAGAATAAGGAATATGTTGCTAGACTGTGACTATAGCACTGTGTTTTATTGATTAGTCTGTTCAATGGCACCTCCTCCTTGTACAACATGAGACTTTGCTACTCCATGGAGAAATGGACCCTGTAAATAGCAGTACAAAACGAACACAGGCAGGTCAGTCATTGTACAGATCCCAGGCAGTGTTACTGCTAGAGGTCAAAATGGGATTGGTGGGTCCTCCAGTCAAAGAAATGAATCAGGTTTGTTTGACAAGACTTCTGCTTCCAGTGAAATCATACTGCCTTGGGACCTGCAGTCAGGGCCAGTCTTAGCAAGTGCGGGGCCCTGTGCAGACCAATTTGATGTGGCCCCATCCTAGCCCCACCCCCACCCTAGCCCTGCCCTAGCTCCACCCCCACCCTAGCTCCACCCCATTGATAAGATTATTCAATTTTTAGAAAAAGTTTTATTATGAAATTTCAAATAAAGACAAATGAAGCTAAACCTGTACAGAAAAACTGATTAAAATAATAAGCACAATGCTATCATGAACCCCCCTCCCCAGAAATTATTCAATTCAAGTCCACTACAATTAGTAGTTCAAATTCTCATAACAAAGGAGAATAAAGGAAAAATATTAATTAAGAAGAAAAGATCCAATACTTTCAAATTCCCCTATTACTCTGTAACCCATCAAACCAGAGAGGCAACACAGAGATCTCCAACCCCAAGAAGCCAAAAAAGATGTAAGTGCATAGGTTCCCACTAAAGACAAAACCACAACACATTTACAGTACCAAATGTTTCCATAAATCAGCTATATTAGAGATAGACTTTTAATTAAATTTAGATATTAGATATGTATCATATGACAAAGAATAAAGTGGTTGCTCAAAGCATATTCTAAGCACAATCGCTCAACTGCAAAACACTATGCACAAATTTGTGCAAAAACACACTCAGAACCATAAATATTACACTGGGCAGACCCTAATACACCAATATACCACCCGTACGGAAAATGCAGACCATCAACAATATGAAGCAAGGGATCATAATATCACAATTCTCATGTAGAGCCACAAAACACCCTTTTAGGGTGGATAGTGTTCACAATGAGTTCCTTTTATTAACGGCCATATGTAGATCCTTCAAGAGGATGCATATAATTATGCATTCAAAGAGTTCTCTTATCCCTGGAGTCTCATTAGTGCATATTCCAGGCAGAATGATTGAGTCAAGCACAGATTCTAAGGAGGAGTATTCTGAAGTGACATCTGATGCTTATTCAGAGGATTCTACTTGATCCAACTCATCAGAAATTAATCAGATTTGTCTCTAAAACCATTGGATTCCAAAAACATTACTATTCTCTGTACAGAACATAAGTGTTGCCATACTGGGATAGACCGAAGGTCCATCAAGCCCAGTCTCCTGTTTCCAAGTACCTGGCAAGATCCCAAAAGAGTAAAACAGATGTTAGGCTGTTTATCCTAGGAATAAGCAGTGGATTTTCCCAAGTCCATGCCAGAGCCGGTGGTTGGGAGGCGGGGATAGTGCTGGGCAGACTTGTACGGTCTGTGCCAGAGCCGGTGGTTGGGGGGCAGGGCTGGTGGTTGGGAGGTGGGGATAGTGCTGGGCAGACTTATACGGTCTGTGCCCTGAAGAGCACAGGTACAAATCAAAGTAGGGTATACACAAAAAGTAGCACATATGAGTTTATCTTGTTGGGCAGACTGGATGGACCTGTGCAGGTCTTTTTCTGCCGTCATCTACTATGTTACTTTACATCCTAATAATGACTTATGGACCTTTAACTGCTTTTACCACATTTTCTGGCCATTGGGGGGGGATTTGTTTTTTTTTTTTTGGGGGGGGGGGGCACAGAATAAAGTTATATTTACCAGTACTTTAGATCCAGAACAAATAGCTAGATAGATAGATTTATTTGTCCTGGATCTAAAGAGCAGTGACAAATTGTCATTTACACATATCTGATTCCACATACCCATATAAATGACTAGAATACCAGCATTTATGCATGTACCACCTAAATTTAGGTGCCTCCTTCCAGAATTACACCCCAACTGGGTCATAAGAAATGTTATTGAGATAACACAGTTTAGTAATTTGGCCCCTATGTTTTTTCCTAAGTGACCTGTGCAAAGTCACTAGGAGCGTCTGTGGTATTACAGACCCTGGCTTCCGTAGTTCTCTGTTCCTCTAATCAAATATGATAGGTCTGAGAGTCACGATGGCTTTCGTCACCTCGGAATTGCTAGTCTGAATCAAAGTATCAGGAAAAAGAAATGTTTACAAAATTAGCAAAGTAAGAAAAAACAATGAAAAGAAAATAAACCATGTGAGGTTCTACGTCCATCTCTGCTATTTAGAAACAATGCCACATTATCACTTTATTCCCTTCTAGCATTTATATGGATAGTGAAAAATCTTCCCTTGGATATTGGAGGGCAAATGGACAATAATTCTCAGCTATCAATTTACTCTCCCTTCTTAGATTCACTGGATTTGTAAAGCCCCTTATAGAGCCACAGAGCTGAGCAGAGTGCTTCAAAGTTGGCTTTTGTTTGAAACATAGAACCCCAGTCCAACAGACAGATCCTGTTTCAGGCTCAGCAATTATTTACTTAATGGGCAATTAAACCAGGGGCGTAGCTACAGGTGGGCCCAGGCCCACCCAATCTGAGCTCAGGCCCGCCCAATTTATCCTGATAGGCGCAGCTTAACAGTGGGAGTACACAGCCTTTCTGCTGTGGCTCGCTCGCTCATCCACATGCAGCCTGCTCTGCAGCCAGAAGCGCTTCTCTGGTCCCTCCTCCACAGTACCAACCTTTTTTTTTAAAGTGCTTCCTGATCCAGAAGTCTGTCGTAGCGCGGCGCCACACGCTTACTGCCCTTCTTGCAAGTCCGATCGTCCAGTTTCACTCTCTCTGCTTTGTCTTGCCTGAACCCCCGACCCCCCCCCCCCCCCCCCACGCACAGAAAAGTCTTCCGGTATCGCTGATGTCGTGGGCCGTGGTTGACAGGGCCAGTCTTAGGCCGAGGCGGCCGCATAGGGCCTCACGCCTAAGGGGGCCCCGCGTGGCACACCTCAACTCTGCCCGCTCCGCTCCCGCAGTACCGGCACTCACAGTCATAGGCGGCGCTCTCAGCCCTACTACTACTACTACTACTACTACTACTTAGCATTTCTATAGCGCTACTAGGGTTACGCAGTGTTCTACAAGTTAAAATATGGGGAAGGACAGTCCCTGCTCAAGAGAGCTTACAATCTAAAGGTAACAAACTATGTAGTCAGTGTAGTCAGTGTATCGTGAATGGAGAAGGTGGTTAGGCGCCAAAAGCAAGGGAGAAGAGATGGGCTTTGAGCAAGGACCTAAAGATGGGCAGGGAGGGCGCATGGCGCATGGCTCGAGGAGTCCGTTCCAGGCATAAGGTGATGCGAGGCAGAAGGGACGGTCCGGAGTTAGCGGTGGCGGAGAAGGGCACAGATAGGAGTGACCTGTCCCAAGAGCAGAGGTCACGGGCGGGGACACAGGGGGAGAGGAGGGTAGAGAGGCAATGGGGGGCTGCAGACTGAGTGCATTTGAAGGTCATTAGGAGACCTAACTGAATACGGTAGCAAATCGGGAGCCAGTGAAGCGACTTGAGGAGAGGACGGTTGCTCAGTGCGTTGCCTCTTCTTCCCTGGGCCTAGGTGAAAACATCTCTGCATGAATAGAGGGGGAGTCCCATAGCCAGCCCCTCCGAATGACACTGATTTAAAATGTAGAACGAATTAGTACTATAATCATGAAACTGGGGGAGTCCCATGGCCAGCCCCTCCGAATGACACTGATTTAAAATGTAGAACGAATTAGTACTATAATCATGAAACTATACTTCCTCTTTGTACATCCATATGCTGGACAAGACGGCATGTTAAGTGAGATTAAATAATGCTATGAACAATAAATAACAACAACAAGGATGTAGCAGCTCATAGGTTTGCTTGAATACATTTTTTCTATGTAATTATATTGCAGGATCCTGCCATGTGTGTTGAGAAGTTTGACGTTGTAGTAGACTTATGTATGGTCAATTTTAAGATATGGGATAATGTAATGATATTTAAAAATATCAATTTTTCCATTAAATATGTACGTGGTTATGTTGATGCGGGGCAGCTGTTGGGCAGACTACTTAGAAATCCATTATCAAGGGCATTCTAAGGCATTATTTTGTAGTATCACAAGAAACACTACTATATACACAGTGCCCACCCATATTGTTCCTACTCATAGGGTGCAACTGCGGGGAGATCGGCTCCACTCTCCTCCCATTCCATGTCCTTTTTCTCCTCACCACACATCTCCTCCAGTCCGCCGTTTCTCAAAGACTTCAGGAAGGCAGCTCTCTCTCTCACACAGGTAGCAGGAATTACATACTGCTTCCTAATCCAGGGAAACTGGTCCTCTTGGTTCCTGCTCTCCCTCCTAGCCGCTGGTGTTTCTGCATCCCCCTTACTGCTGATGCTCGGGCCCGCTCCTGGTAAGGGAATCCTATCCAGGTTTTGGGTCCCACCCCCTCCCCTGCTGGCTTCTGGGTATGATAGTTCTAACTCTACTGGCTTCAAGGGAAGCTTCAAGGACCCTGTCCTATTATCATGTTAAAATTAATGTCAAAGTTACACAATTGCAGGACTTATGAAATAAAGAAGAGGCACTGTGGAACAATCTGGAAAAAAGGAATGGAAAATCTCTTTACATTGGTGTGATACATAGGCCTCCTTCAAGACACAAGTGAGCAAAGATTAAATTTGAAGACATTCAAAATATGGCTGTTAAAGGGGAAGTACTACTAATAGGCGATTTTAGTATGCCAGGTGTTGATTGGGGTATCCCTTTAGCATAGTCTTCTAGAAGTAGAGAGATCCTAGATTCTCTACAGGGAGAATTGTTCCAGCAGTTGAAGCCATACTGGACTTAGTGCTTCTAAGTATTTCTAATGTTATAGGGGGTGATCAGTTGTGTGATTCCGTATTAAGACAGGTATGGAGATGGTTCATTCAAAAGTGAACGATCTAGACTTCAAAAAAACTAACTTTGTTGAGATGGGGGATTACCTCAAGAAGTTAGTTGTATGGGAACATCTGGAAGTAAAAGCAATGGGCAAAACTGAAAGGAGCTATTTTAAGGATTACAAACCCTTTGTAAGGAAAGTAAATAAAATTAAGAGGAAAAGAAGGCCACTTTGGTTCTCAAAAATAGTAGCTGAAAACGTAAGGAAAAAGAGATTAGACTTTATAAACTATAAGAGATAGCAGAAAGAGGAAGACAGGCGCCAATATCTGGAAACGCTAAGAGAAGCTGGTAGAGTAGTCAGGAAAGCAAAGAAGCAAATAAAAGAAAAAAACTAGAGGAAACAAAACCTTTTTCTTAAGATAGGTTGATGATAAGAGGAAATGCAGAAGTGGCTTTGTAAGACTGGAGAGTGAAGGGGACGAATATGTAGAAGCTGATAAGGATCAGATGAATTTGCTTAACAAATAATTCTGTTCTGTGTTCACAGATGCAGGACTGGAAGTAAGACTATGGAAGACAAACATAAATAGGAATGGAAGTATGATTGACCCTGAACAATTTTCAGAAGACAGTGTTCGTGAAGAGTTACCTAAACCAAAGTGATGGGAGCGGATGGCATACATCCGAGGGTACTGAAGAAACTTAGGGAAGTTCTGGTGACTCCGCTGTCTCTAGAGTCAGGAGTGGTCCTGGAGGACTGCAAAAGAGTGAAAGTGTTACCTCTGTTTTAAGTAGATTAGTGGAAACGCTTCTAAAACAGAGAAAAGTGCGGTTTCTGGAAACCAATAGATTGCAGGACCCGAGGCAGGTATTGTCGGCCAAATCTGATTCATTTCTTTGATGAGGTGACCAGAGAGTTGGATAGAAGGAGAGCACTTGTAGTGTACTTAGATTTTAGCAAAGCAGTTCTGCATAGGTGACTTATAAATAAATTGAATGCCCTAAAGTGAGTGACTGGGTTAGGAACTAGTCGAGTGGGAGGTGACAGAAGGTAGTGGTAAATAGACTTCACTCTGAGAAAAGGGACTTTACAAATGATGTGCCACAAAGATTGGGTCTTGGCCTGGTTCTTTTTAACATTTTTGTTGGTGATATTGCAGAATGGCTGTCTGGTTACGTTTGCCACTTTGCGGATGATACCAAATTTACAATAGGGTAGATACCTCTGATGAAGTGGATAACATAAAGGGGACCTAGTGAAGCTTGAAGAATGGTCCAAAATTTGGCAGCTAATATTTAATGCTAAAAATAAAAATGCAGGGTCAAGCATTTGAGCTACAAAACCTGAAAGAGTGATACAGTTTAGGAAGGTAAATTCTTTTGTGCACGAAAGAGGAGTGGGACTTGGGTGTGATCATATGTGATGGTCTTCAGGTGGCCAAACAGGTAGAAAAGGTGATGGCGAAAGCCAGAAGGATGCTTGGGTACATAGGGAAGTGAATGGCTAACAAGAAACAGTTGGTGACGATGCCTCTCTGTGTATAAGTCGCTAGTTGGACCTCATTTAGAGACTACACCTTCAAAAGGATATAATAGTTGGTCCAGATGGTGTCTACTAAAATGGTCAGTAATCTTCATCATAAAGCATATGGGGGAAGACTTAAAGGTGTTAATAAGTATAGTTTGGAAGAAAGGCGAAAGAGGGTAACTATGATAAGAAACATTTAAATACCTCCATGGCATAAATGCCCAGGAGGTGAGTGTCTTTCAATTGAACGGACGCTGAGGACATTTTGATAGCCAGCGCTGACAGGGCAGGAGAAGAAAGGGGATCGCTCCAGCCCATCCCATTCGACCCCAGGGATCTCACTCAGGTTAAGTCCCGAGGGTGACAAGGGTTGATGGAGTAGTATGGAGGGGGTGATGGGTTTTTGATTCTAGGTGAGACTTCCTGTAGTGGCATGGATCGGTGGGTTCAGTTCTTCAGGGGTGAGATTCAGGGATTGGAAAGAGGGTGGCTGAGAAAGGGATAATAGGGATCGTATTGACATTTCCCCTTCTGTAGGTCCTGGCCAATATTTGGTAGACTCTTAGCCAGTCATGCCCCGAGATGCATTACTGGTGCGTGGACATGACTCTGCATTAATTGTTGGGGCCACCTTCAGCTCACTACAATCAGTGTTTATGAAAAGAACTGACTGTCACCGGCTAAATATTGAGCAGAAAGTGTTAAACTTGGAGATGGCAAATTGAATCCTAAGAATAGGACTAAAATATATATAGTATCAAAAGAATAAAAATTTAACAGCACTGTATAACAATCATATAAAGAAATATAAATATCAGAAGACAGCAAATGATAACATAATAGGCAGCATGGAATAACATTCATATAACATAGATAAAATATGAAGAATAACATTCATATGAAAATAAAAAGATGGGAATATGAGCCAGGCTATCCAAAAACTGGAACCGAAATGAAATTTAAAATAAACAGCATTTAATAACTTTTTCAAACTAATGATAATAAAACAATTTCACATTAAAAGTGACTCGACACAATGTTGTGTTTCGGCCAGATGGCCTACATCAGGAGTCTATAAACAAAAACAATAAATAAATACATAAATAGAGTACACATAAATATAATATTCAAAAAAGAGGAACATATATGAGATATCAAACATCAAAATAATTACCATGCTAATATGAATACTAAAAGTCATATTTTGTAAAAAAATATTACATGTAATGGCCTATAACAAAAATCTATGGACAAGAAAAATGACTAAACGCATGAAAAAGAAACACATAAATGAGATATAAAATATGACATATACCAGACAAATGCCATAATAGTCATAAACATCATAAAACATAAATTATGAAGAGTGTTGTTTTACATGTACTTACATAGGTGTTTATAAAATGTGAGACGGACTAACCTTGTAACTGAGATCAGTGAAATATGATCATCAATTGATATAATAAAGGAATCTGTAAAAGGAAATAAAAAATATGGGTGAAAAATAAAAATTAAAAAGTATAATGTAAAGATAAAAATGAAATTAAAATAAAGGTAGACTAACCTCAAATCACAAATGAAAAATCTGCAGACAAGGACTTTAAAATGGTCTGCTTAGATCACGATCCACCTCAAGTTTGGAACGAGTGTCTAGCGGAAGAAACAGCGTATAAGAAGAGAAAACGTGATGTACCTATTTATATCGTGATCTAAGCACTTGTCAGCGTTGCCAAATGGCCAAATACATATTAACTTAAGGTGGATCGTTATCTAAGCACTTATCGGCTTCACTTGGCTTCAACTGCATGCATGACCATATATACAATTTCTTACACTTTCTTCTGTTTTTTTGCAGACTATTTTAAGTCCTTGTCTGTATGTATGTATGTATTCATATTAGCATTGTGGGATCTATTGAGTTCTCCACGCATGTGGATTCTCTTTAGAATAACATTCATATAACATAGATAAAATATGAAGTCAGCACATTACAAATGAAACACCTTAAAAAGCATGCATTAAAACATTAAAAAAAAAAAAATATATATATATATATATATATAATGCTAATGCTGTTCGTACAATACAAAGAAACATCTTAATAGGTAGCCAAGAGGGAAAGTGCAGTTGACATATGGATACAAAGTCATTGAGATAAATAGATGGGTGTCTAAACTGAAGACAAATTAAATGTATATGTAATCCCCTATTATAGTGAGGATTACTAAAGAACATGAGAGTGCTCTCCATGAGTTTTCTTAGAGGAGGGTTCTATGGTTGTGGGTGGTAAAGGATCCAGTCCAAGGGGGTGGGTTCCTGGGTAGGTTTCAGTAGGAAATGGGAGAGTTTGGGAGAATTTAGGAGCTAATAAATAATGTTGATGGGTTATGCATGAGGTCTTTGGTTGCCTGTACCTTTGCCGGGACTCTTGGAGGAGAAGGGGAGTACTGGATGGGTTTGAGAAACTATGGCTGACCCAAAGAGGCGGTTTCTGCTAATGTCGGTATTAACTGTGAGAAGGAGGAGTGCTCCAGGTGGGAAATAGGGATCCCAGCCCGGGAGCAGGAACAGTGAAGAGTTGTTTGGAAAAGGTGGTAGCCTGGAGAGGTTCTCCTTTGGAGGAGAGGAGTGTGGATACACAGGGAGGTCTGATCCAAAGGAAGATCTACTACTACTACTACTTAACATTTCTAGAGCGCTACTAGGGTTACGCAGCGCTGTACAGTTTAACAAAGAAGGACAGTCCCTGCTCGAAGGAGCTTACAATCTAAAGGACGAAATGTCAAGTTGGGGCAGTCAAGATTTCCTGAATAGAAGTGTAGTGGTTAGGTGCCGAAGGCGACATTGAAGAGGTGGGCTTTGAGCAACGATTTGAAGATGGGCAGGGAAGGGGCCTGGCGTATGGGCTCAGGGAGTTTATTGCAAGCATGGGGTGAGGCGAGACAGAAAGGGTGGAGCCTGGAGTTGGCGGTGGTGGAGAAGGGTACTGAGAGGAGGGATTTGTCTTGAGAGCGGAGGTTAAGGGTAGGAACTTACCTTAGCTTGTTTCACCCAGGAGGGATGGGTATGGACAGGAGGGGCTGTAAATATGTACATACTGTAGGATTATAATCTGCCTTTGAGAAGATACACCCTATCTCTAAATTTGCTCTGGATTTATAATTTGCGTTTGATATCAAGTTGGATTACAAACTGTTTGAGATGAAAGGATTTGAATTGCCTGTTACAGAATTCAGTAACGATGGAGTTGGCATAAAATAACATCCTTGGTGTGGGGAGTGCTTCTTGGAAGTGAGAGTGAAATCCTTGCTCCTGGACTGATCAAGAGTACTCAAACAAGCCCAGCTTAACCTCCTATGGCCTACTAGAATAAGTCCAGCCCCGGCCTACGCCCAAGCTCATGTGATTGAGACCACACACTGAGTGAGAGAGTGTTGGTAGACATTATATTTGCTTATGGCCTGGCCTGAGTAGAGCAGAGTGAGCTGGTCGGTGAGACCCGGGTTACATACAGTTAAATAAGGAACTGGTTTACATTACTGAGTGTGGAGCAAGCTAGTCAGTCATCACATGTATTAAAGGCTTACAATAAGAAACTCTTTCACCTGCTTCTTGAAGTAAAGGTAGTCTTAAGTTTGACACTGGGAATGAGTTCCAGAGTACGGGGGCTACTGTCGAGAAGGTTCATTGGTGGGTATCACATTATGCAATTTCTTTTGATGTGGGTACAAATCGTGATAATCTTTGAGAAGACCTTAGAAGCCTCAAAGGTGTGTAGAGGGTAACTTATTCTTTAGGCACTCTGGCCTATTTTGTCTGAGGATCTTGAAGATCAAAGATGGAGTTTTACACTTGGCCTTGTAAGGTACTGGTAGCCAGAGTAGCTTTTGCAGGAAGGGTGTGATGTGGTCACGCCCTCGCAGTCCTCTATCAATCATGCTGTGGCATTCAGAATTACTTAAAACTGCTGCAAACTGTTTTTGGTTTGACCAATGTCAGGGCATTAGAGTAATCCAGTCATGATATTTTGGCGTGGACCACAATGGTCAGACTTGTCTTTTATATATACCTAGAGAGAGATTTTATAGTTGTCACAGGTGGTAGAAACAGTTTTTAAAGGTTGCTTAAATTTGTGGGATCAAAGTAAGTGATGAGTCTATCAGGATCCCAAGGTTCATGACCTGTGATTTTAGGGGGCGTTCATACTTCCAATGTTTTTATGAAGTCAGGTACCTGTCCATGTGTTTGCCTTTCTATTAATTGATGAGGAGTATTGAGTTGGCCCTCCTGTCTCTTGCAGCACCAGCGAGCTCATGAGGACCTCACAGCTCTCCAGTATACATTTAACGAGGTGATCACTGCTGGGCCTCACGCCCCCTCTGAATTACATGCTCTGCAGAGGAAATGCTTAATGCCGGGCTGGTATGCAACTCACATAGACCGATGGCTAACACACTTCCCTTCTTCTCAGGTAATGTCTAACTGGCATATTCCAAGAAATCCTCACCTCTCAGGCTAAGCTGGGGACAGAAAGGATGGGAAGAGAAATACTTATTAAAATACTTTACTTTTAAAATAAAGGTAGAAAAAGCCAGCATTAAACACCTAGGAGAGGTGCTGTGAGAGGACTTCCAGAGAAGGAGAGAACTTCATTGGTAAGAATTTGCTGAGACATTGCTTTTAAACTTAAGGAAAGGTAGTCTTAGAATTAAATAGGTAACCTTGGGGACTTTATTTTAAGTTACTCTGCTCACTTAGCAAAGGAGTTTAAGGAATAGTTTTTCTTAACATATAAAGTCTCTGTTAGAGGTCCATAGTCTAGCATTTAAGGGGGTTATTTTACAGTTACTGTAGTATCAGTATAAAGTTTATTAAAAAATTTCTATCCCACCCAACAGTACAACCATCTGGGTGACTTACAGCTAATAGGCACAGGAAACCTCAGTTTAGATTTTAATTCCATCCCACCCACCCCAACTCCTGCCTACCCCTGGTATATTATAAGCAGATACTATCTCTGTCCCTAGAGGGCTCACAATCTTGGTTTTTGTACCTGAGGCAACAGAGGGTCGAATGACTTGCCCATGGTCACAAGGAGCTGCAGTGTGAATTGAACCCAGGATTCTGGGATCAAATCCCACTGCACTAACCATTAAGCCACTCCTCAATATTATCATAGCCTAGCACTTAGCTAATAATCTGAGTGAACTTTAGTTTACATATTCCCACTCCATTAGCAACTTAAGAAATCACCAATAATAAGATGCAGGCAGCAGTCCAGCAGCGAGATGGGAGCTATCCAGTCTTTTGCACTGTCACATGTTTGATTATCTCCCAGTTGGTGAGAAGTCATATGTGTGTACTCAGTGCAAAGAGTTACTAGCACTCAGGGAACGGGTCCGATCTCTGGAGGCTAGAGTAGCAGACTTGGAGGATTGAGACTGATAGAGAGGTTTACAGAGGAGGTCTACAGAGACATAGTAGAAGTCCTGTCTCCAGTTTGGAAACCTCTGTGCTGCCATGGAGGAGAAAGGTCACCTGAAGGGAGAGCATCACCACGGAGAGGCAGTAAGTGATCCTGTAGCCAGGACCTACCCTCCAGGAAATGCAATATCCTCTCACACCGAGAATATTTCTTCAGGGGCTTCTGCTCAGGAGGGAAGGGTTAGGATAGTTGTATTAGTTGGAGATTCAATCACTAGGTATATAGATACGTGGGTGACTGGTGGACATGAGGATCGCTTGCTCACTTGCCTGCCTGCTGCAAAGGTGGCGGACCTCACATTTCACCCAGATAAGATTTTAGATAGTGCTGGGGAGGAGTCTGCTGTCTTGGTACATGTGGGTATCAATGCCATAGGGATATGTGGGATGGAGGTTCTGTAAGCAAATTTAGGATCTTAGATAGAGAGCTGAAATTCTGAACCTCCAGGTAGCATTTTCAGAAGTGTTCCATGTTCCACATGCAGGGCCCAAGAGACGGACAGAGCTCCAAGATCATAATAAATGGATGAGATGATGGTGCAGGGTTTAATTACACATTGAGTGAAGAAATATTTCCTCCAGTTTGTTTTAAATTTACTTCTTAGTAGTTTCATTGTGTGCCCCCTAGTCCTAGTATTTTTGGAAAGAGTAAACAAACGATTCACGTCTACCTGTTCCACTCTACTCTGTATTTTATAGACCTCTATCATATCTCCCCTCAGCCGTCTCTTCTCCAAGCTGAAGAGCCCTATTTGGTTTAGCCTTTCCTTGTAGGGAAGTCATCCCACCCCCTTTATCATTTTCTTCGAGACCAAAATTTTTAACATTTAGCCCTGGACAATTTTTGCTCTGTTCCGTTATGGCAGAAAAGCATCCAAGTTTTGGGAATGCCCAATTCCTACCCTCAACATGTCCCCAAAACACCCCTTTGTGATTTGGAAAAAGTGCATACGAATTGCATAGAAAAATGTCTTATAAATGTATTTATTTATTTTATTTATTACATTTGTATCCCGCGCTTTCCCGCTCATCGCAGGCTCAATGTGGCTTACGTAGTAACAAGAGAATACAATCTGTAGTATCTGAATCAATAAAGGAGGTATGTGGTAGGACAAATGAACAAGGGTAAATGGGATAAAAGAGGTATGAGAGAAAGGATAGGGATAGGTAAGGAAGTGGAGCGATGAAGAAGAGGTAGGGGAAGAGCATGGAGGGTAAGAAGATTGGTAGGAAGTAATTTCTGAGTCATTGTTGTTAATGATTAGATGAACCGGTAAATGGATGGGTTGCTTATGTTTGCTTATGGTAGGTCAAGTCATTTGGGTAAATCTGTTTGAATAGATGGGTTTTCAATAGTTTCCTAAAGGGAAGGTATTCACTAGTTGATCAAATGTTTTTGGGTAGAGCATTCCAGAGTTGGGAACCCAGGTAGGGGAAGTTAGATGCATGATATGTTTTGTACTTTAGTCCTTTGCAATTGGGAAGGTGCAGGTTAAGGTATGTTCGTGAAGATGTTGACCTGTTTCTAGATGGAAGATCTAATAGATTGACCATGTAACTTGGTGATACTCCATGGATGATCTTGTGTATTAGTGTAATGGCCTTAAAGTTGACTCATTCTCTAATAGGGAGCCAATGAGGTTTCATACGGAGGGGTGTTGCACTTTCAAATCTAGGCTTCCCATAAATAAGTCTAGCTGCCGTGTTCTGGGTAGTATGAAGTTTCTTCATGATTTGGGCCTTACATCCAACGAAGATGGGTTTCAAAAATAGCAACGTGGACGTTTTGACAAAAAAACGTCCATCTGCTGCTCTGTGCAATTTTTTTTAGACATTTTCTCTTTCAAAAATGAGCCCCCGGTCTACTATGGTCTTTACTGCAACCTTTCTATTGAGATGTCCTATCTTTCCTGTTTTGGTGATATCTTTTAAAGATACTTTGTTCCAAAGCATGCGCTTCGAGTGACTGTCAGCCTTCACTCAGTTTCTAGTTTAAATGCTGCTCTATCTTGTTTTTAAATGTCGATGCCCCCCCCCTCCCCAGAATGTTGCCCAGTTCCAAACAAATCTAAAACCCTCCTCCCTGAACCATCGCCACATCCTGTCCCTTGGGCCCTACGCATGGAATGTGGAGCACTTCTGAACTACCCTGGAGGTTCAAGATTTCAGATTTCTACCTAAGAGCCTAAATTTGCATCCAGAACCTCCTTCCCACATTTTCCTATGTCATTGGTACCCACATGTACCAAGACAGCTAGATCCTCCAAGCACCGATCTAGATGATGTGTGAGGTCCTCAGGCAAGTAACCGGGTAATCCTCATGTCCACCAGCCACCTAGCTATCTTCATGCCTAATGATTGAATCGCCAACTACAACAGCTGTCCTAACCCTTCTCTCCTGGGCAGAACTTCTTGGAGACATATCCTTGGTGCGAGAGGATAGTACATCCCCTGGTGGGCATGTCCTGGCTACAGGATTACTTCTTGCTCCACCAGGGTGATGCTTTCCTTTTAGGAAACCTCCCTCCTCCAAGGCAGTACAGGGGCTGAATAACAGCTGGGACCACATAAGCTGCCGCAGCCTGCCTGTCTACATTTAGCCTCTAATATGAGGTGCTGCTGCCTGGACATGGCACGGCAGTGAATATCGAGGACTAATTTAGTCAGCGATGAACAGCATTTAAAAAAACACTCTCTGCCATTGGCTGAATATCAGGGGGATAGTATCTTTTATAGCTGTTTAAAGGGGAGGAGTGTGATGTACAGAGAAGTCATTTTGACTTGTTTCCCCCAATACATGGATTGCCTTTCCTTTGTTCCTCCAAATACATTTTGTCTAGTGACGCCACTGTGAAGGAGCCAGATTTGGAAGTGCAGTGGAGGGGGGGGGGAGGAGGAGGAGCAAGAAAGATGCTGGATGGATCCATAGGATGGGAAAGAGAGAGAGAGAGGGAGGGTGAACTGCTGGACTCATGGGGGAGTCAGGAGAGTTGCTGGACTTAGGTTGAGAGGCAGGAGAGTAAATGGACTCATATGAGGAGGTGAGGAGAGTAGGTGGACTGACGGGGGGGGGGGGGCGGGGATGGTTCAAGAGAATAACTGGACCTACGGGGGGAAGAGAAATGTGAGGTGTCAAGAGAATTGCTGGACTAGTGGGAGGGGATCGTAGAAATATAGAAAAATGTAGACAGATAAAGAAAATTTAGTCTCTCCAGTCTGCCCATCCATGCCATCCACTTTCCATATTACTCCCTTAAAGATCCTATGTACTTCTCCCAAGCTCTCTTGAATTCGTTTCCACCATTTCCACCAGGAAGCCGTTCTACAAATTCACCACTCTTTCCTTGAAGAAATATTTCATCAGGTTATTTCAGAGTCTATCCCTTTTCACCTTCATTCTATACCCCCTCGTTCCAGAGTTTCCATTCAGTTGATGGTGCAGAGGTATTTAAATGTCTCTATCTTAGCTCCTCTCTCCCTCCTTTCTTCCAAAGTATACATATTGAGATCTATTAAACCATTAATTTACTTACCACAGAAGTCAAATTTATCGGCCTGTAGTTGCCAAACTCTTCCTTACCTCTGCTTTTGTGGAAAGGAACCACATCTTCTCCAGTCCTCCGAGACCACTTCTGATGCTAGAGAAGAATTGAAAAGATCAGCCAGTGGAGTTGCTAGAACTTCCTTTCTTCAGTACCCTTGGATGTATGCCACTCTGTCCCATTGCTTTGTTCACCTTTAGCTTAACCTGTCCCTCCAATTACCGCCCCATCTCCCTCCTACCCTTCCTCTCCAAATTACTTGAACGCGCTGTCCACAGCCGCTGCCTTGATTTCCTCTCCTCTCAGGCCATCCTCGACCTGCTTCAATCCAGCTTTCGCCCACTACACTCAACAGAAACAGCACTCACCAAAGTCTGTAATGACCTGTTCCTTGCCAAATCCAAAGGTCACTATTCCATCCTTATCCTCCTCGACCTATCCGCCGCCTTTGACACCGTCAATCATAATTTACTTCTTGACACACTGTCCTCATTTGGGTTCCAGGGCTCTCCTGGTTTTCCTCGTATCTTTCCCAACGCACCTTCAGAGTATTTTCTAATGGCTCTTCCTCCACCCCCGTCCCACTCTCTGTCGGGGTTCCTCAAGGATCTGTCCTTGGACCGCTTCTTTTCTCGATATACACCTCTTCCCTGGGCTCACTGATCTCATCACATGGTTTCCAGTACCATCTCTATGCCGATGACACCCAGCTCTACCTCTCCACTCCCGATATCACAGTCAAAACCCAGGCCAAAGTGTCGGCCTGCCTCTCAGATATTGCCGCCTGGATGTCCAACCGGCATCTGAAACTGAACATGGCAAAGACTGAGCTCCTTGTCTTTCCACCCAAACCCTCCTCTCCTCTTCCCCCACTCTCCATCTCTGTTGACAATGCCCTCATCCTCCCCGTCTCGTCAGCCCGCTATCTCGGAGTCATTTTCGACTCCTCCCTCTCCTTCTCTGCCCATATCCAGCAGACAGCTAAGACCTGTCGCTTCTTCCTCTATAATATTAGCAAAATCCACCCATTCCTCTCTGTACAGACCACCCAAACCCTCGTCCACTCACTCGTTACCTCTTGTCTTGACTATTACAACCTTCTCCTCGCTGGTCTCCCGCTTAGCCACCTATCCCCCCTTCAATCTGTCCAAAATTCCGCCGCACGTCTTATCTACCGCGTGAACCGATACTCTCATATCACCCCTCTCCTCAAGTCGCTTCACTGGCTCCCGATCCGCTACCGTATACAGTTCAAGCTTCTCCTAATGACCTTCAAATGCACTCAATCTGCAGCCCCCCATTACCTCTCTTCCCTCCTCTCCCCCCTATGTCCCCACCCGTAACCTCCGCTCTCAGGACAAATCACTCCTATCTGTACCCTTCTCCACCACCGCTAACTCCAGACTCCGCCCCTTCTGCCTCGCATCACCTTATGCCTGGAACAGACTCCCCGAGCCCATACGCCATGCGCCCTCCCTGCCCATCTTCAAGTCCTTACTCAAAGCCCATCTCTTCTCCCTTGCTTTTGGCGCCTAACCACCTTCCCCATTCATGATACCTACACTGACTACATAGCTTATTACCTTTAGATTGTAAGCTCTCTTGAGCAGGGACTATCCTTCCCCATGTCTTAACTTGTACAGCGCTGCGTAACCCTTGTAGCGCTATAGAAATGCTAAGTAGTAGTAGTAGTAGTAGTAGAACACAGTCCTCTGAATATCGTTCAAGGACTACCGCTCCTCTGTTCCTAAAATATTTAAGCAATTCCACCCTATATTTGTCAGCTTCTTCATATTCCTCCCCTTCACCTTTGAGTCTCACAATGTCACTTTTGCACTTCCTCCTATCATTAACATAAGTACATAAGTACATAAGTAGTGCCATACTGGGAAAGACCAAAGGTCCATCTAGCCCAGCATCCTGTCACCGACAGTGGCCAATCCAGGTCAAGGGCACCTGGCACGCTCCCCAAACGTAAAAACATTCCAGACAAGTTATACCTAAAAATGCGGAATTTTTCCAAGTCCATTTAATAGCGGTCTATGGACTTGTCCTTTAGGAATCTATCTAACCCCTTTTTAAACTCCGTCAAGCTAACCGCCCGTACCACGTTCTCCGGCAACGAATTCCAGAGTCTAATTACACGTTGGGTGAAGAAAAATTTTCTCCGATTCGTTTTAAATTTACTACACTGTAGCTTCAACTCATGCCCTCTAGTCCTAGTATTTTTGGATAGCGTGAACAGTCGCTTCACATCCACCCGATCCATTCCACTCATTATTTTATACACTTCTATCATATCTCCCCTCAGCCGTCTCTTCTCCAAGCTGAAAAGCCCTAGCCTTCTCAGCCTCTCTTCATAGGAAAGTCGTCCCATCCCCACTATCATTTTCGTCGCCCTTCGCTGTACCTTTTCCAATTCTACTATATCTTTTTTGAGATACGGAGACCAGTACTGAACACAATACTCCAGGTGCGGTCGCACCATGGAGCGATACAACGGCATTATAACATCCGCACACCTGGACTCCATACCCTTTCTAATAACACCCAACATTCTATTCGCTTTCCTAGCCGCAGCAGCACACTGAGCAGAAGGTTTCAGCGTATCATCGACGACGACACCCAGATCCCTTTCTTGATCCGTAACTCCTAACGCGGAACCTTGCAAGACGTAGCTATAATTCGGGTTCCTCTTACCCACATGCATCTTGTTCCCCCATTTTGCAGCACAGAAGCACATAATCCAGAACACAAAAGCACCAATTGCCTTCAAAAATGGAACAAGTCTTTTAATTCACAACATAGGTCAATCTTGTACATCTGTGACTCGACACAGGCCATGTCTTGGTGCACAGTGCCTGCATTAGGGGTTAGTTAACAGTGTTAGTCCAATATAGAAATGCCCATCATCTCAGCTGAAAGCAGGGAATAAAAATATTCTAAGGTTCCAGTATTATGTAGCCTACTGAGCGGAACCTTTCGCCTTTTAGTTGTCACTGATCCAGCAACTTTGGGGATTTCAAACTCCAATTCCTTCTCTCTCTAGGATGCTCTCACCTCCTCTACTTCCAGGGCTGTATATCGATTCTTCAGTTTGAGGGCAAGTGGAGTCATAATATTGATCCTGCAGGGTCTCATGATCCAAGTCCAGTTGTCCACTTTCAGCACAGCTTCTTCTTCCCCACTGCTGGACATCTTTGATCAATGAATCATCTTTTTCACAGATCCTTTCCAACCTTTCCACCTCTTCTCTTGGTTCTTTCATTTCTTTCATGAGGGATTGAAGCTGAAGACATCTTGCACTTTGAACCAGCCCCTCTCCTGGGATCACATTTTCTGTCTGAGACAGAAGCTGTAACTGGGGCAACAGATTTGGTGACACAATGTTTCCAAGCCATACTACAGGAATTTTGCTGGACTGGCAGAGGGAGGGAGCAAAAGAAAATCTGGAACTTCCAGGTGGAGTGGGAATGCGGGGGGAGTCTGGAGAACTGCTGGTCTTGCTGGGAGGGGTTTGGGAGAGATGTTGGAGTGGTAGGGAAGGGGGAAGAGACAATCTGGATCTGCAGTGGGAAGGGTGGACTAGGGAGAGGTGGGACTGTGGGAAATGGGGGAAGAGGGGGAGAGAAGCTGGATGCACAGAGGTAGATACACATTCTACACTGGGTATTTGGAGTGAGAGAGAATAGAAAGGAAAGAGAAAGATGCCATCCTGGGGGAGGGCAATAGAGGGGAGAGATGTGGGACTCAAGGAAGGAGGAAAGATGTTGGATGCTGCATGGAGAATGGAGAGGAGAGAGACATACTGGACAACTTGGGAAGAATAAGGAAGATGCTGGGTCGTGTTGGGTGGGGAGTATAGAGAGAGAGAAGAAGCTGGACTCAGGTAGGGATAAGAACACAGAAGAGAAATGCTGGACATGGGGAAGCATAGGGTCATGGAAACAGGGGTGGTGTTGGATACAGGTGGGGGGGGGGATAAAAACACAGAGGGGTGATGCTGAAGAAGGGAGGGCAGGGATACAGAATGGAGATGTTGTGCAGGGGAAGGGAGATGCTAATCATGGGGACAATATAGGGACAGGAACAGAGAGGGTAGATAGTTAATGGATATAGAGAAAGAAGAAATGGCAATATGGACAGAAGACCCTGGAAAGAAAGTTAAGAGAAGACAGAGGAAAGTAGAAATCAGAGACAGGACAAATAAAATTAGGAAAAAAAAATCAAATGATCAGACAACAAATGTAGATACTTAATTTCATTTCTTATTTAATGATTAGAAAATGTCAGTTTTTGGAATGTACAACTACCAGAACTGCTATCAGACATGGCTAAGGTCTATGGCAGGAATTTGGGAGGGGACCCCAAAGCTCTGTACCAAGCTATGCCTTTTTCAGGTTCAGGCAGGTTTGGGGCCTCCTCTGGCCAAGGAGTCATGTACAATTGCCTTGGTTGCACACTACTCCTAACACTATGCCTGACATCTGGTATCTTTATATTTTGCACAGATTAGGAGGAAATGCATCTCTTATTTCTACTGCTTCTACTACTTATCATTTCTATAGTGCTACTAGACATATGCAGCGCTGTACACTTGAACATGACAGACAGTCCCTACTCACTACTACTACTACTACTACTATTTAGCATTTCTATAGCGCTACAAGGCGTATGCAGTGCTGCACAAACATAGAAGAAAGACAGTCCCTGCTCAAAGAGCTTACAATCTAATAGACAAAAAAATAAAATAAGCAAATCAAATCAATTAATGTGTGCAGGAAGGAGGAGAGGAGGGTAGGTGGAGGCGAGTGGTTACGAGTCAAAAGCAATGTTAAAGAGGTGGGCTTTAAGTCTAGATTTAAAGGTGGCCAAGGATGGGGCAAGACGTAGGGGCTCAAGAAGTTTATTCCAGGCATAGGGTGCAGCGAGACAGAAGGCGTGAAGTCTGGAGTTGGCAGTAGTGGAGAAGGGAACATAGTAACATAGTAGATGACGGCAGAAAAAGACCTGCACGGTCCATCTAGTCTGCCCACGATAAACTCATATGTGTATACCTTACCTTGATTTGTACCTGTCTTTTTCAGGGCACAGACCGTATAAGTCTGTCCAGCAGTATTTCCCGCCTCCCAACCACCAGTCCCGCCTCCCATCACCGGCTCTGGCACAGACCCCGTATAAGTCTGCCCTCCCCTATCCTAGCCTCTCAACCACCAACCCCTCTTCCCCCCGCCACCCAATTTCAGCTAAGAAGGATGTATCCATGGAGCGGAGTGCACGGGAAGGGGTGTAGGGAAATATCGAGTGTGGAGAGATACTGCGGAGTAGCAGAGTGAGTACATTTATAGGTTAGTAGAAGAAGTTTGAACAGGATGCAAAAACGGATAGGGAGCCAGTGAAGCGACTTGAGGAGAGGGGTAGTATGAGTAAAGCGACCCTGGCGGAAGACGAGACGGGCAGCAGAGTTTTGAACCGATTGGAGAGGGGAGAGGTGACTAAGTGGGAGGCCAGCAAGAAGCAGATTGCAGTAGTCTAAATGAGAGGTGACAAGGGTGTGGATGAGGGTTTTGGTAGAGTGCTCGGAAAGAAAGGGGCGGATTTTACGAATGTTGTAAAGAAAGAAACGACAGGTCTTGGCGATCTGCTGGATATGAGCAGAGAAGGAGAGAGAAGAGTCAAAGATGACCCCAAGGTTTCGAGCTGAGGAGACAGGGAGAATGAGAGAGCCATCAACAGAAATAGAAAACTGGGGGAGTGGGGAGGTGGGTTTGGGGGGAAAAATGAGAAGCTCGGGACTTATCAGGGGGACGATAAATGACCGCTATTCAAAGAGGCAGAGGAGAGAAAAGGTGGATAGAGTGGACTTCAAAGGAGGAAAAAACAGTGAGATTGAGGTGGAAGAAGGGGGTTGAAATCTGGAGGAGGGAGAGAGAAGTAGTTCAACACCGCCCCCGCGACCAGCAGGGCGAGGAGTATGTGAATAAAGATAACCGCCATGGCAGAGGGCTGCGACTGAAGCAGAGTCATCAGGGCAGAGCCAGGTTTCTGTTATGGCGAGCAGATGGAGGTGACGCGAGATAAAGAGGTCCTGGATATAGGGGAGTTTGTTACAGATACAGCGGGCATTCCGTAGGGCGCAAGAGAAGGGCAGAGAAGAGGAGGGGAGTAGAGGAATAGAGATGAGGTTAGAGAGGTCGCGGTGAGATCTGTAGAGTTGGGATAATAGTTGGTGAGGAGGGCCAGGATTGGGATTGATGTCACCGGCTGAGAGAGAAGGAGTAAAAGAGAGCGGAGGAGAGTAGGAGAGGTGTGGCCACGAAGGCGTTGAAGGCGAGAGGTATTTAGGTGGAATGGGGAAGGCAAAATGGAGGGAAGAAAGAGACAGAGATTAAAAGCCAAGAGGGAGGAAGAGGGTAGGAGAGAAGGTGAGGTGATGAAGTCGATGGATGGGCAGTGAGTTCCTGTAGTGGAGAGATGTAGGGGGTGAGGGAAAAGATTAGGAAGGGACAGGGCTAGGAAGAGAATGTGAATAGGGGCCATAAATGACTGAGGTACTTTAGCAACTGGAAAGAAGATTAGATGTAAAGAGAAAAATGCCCCACCTAGAGCGGAGGCCCTGAGTGGATCGGAGTGGACCTGGGTGTCACCCCGGAGAAGGCTGTAAGGATATGCAGATGAGCTGCAAGTCCTCCACAGCACCTGAAAGGCAGCCGGTGGTAGAGCTGGGCACCTCTCAGTTGAGGAAAGGCTTACCAGGGGTTAGGCCGAAGCCAGCATTCCTCCCCCTGAGGGTCAACAGAGCTTACAATCTAATTAGGACAGACAAACAGGACAAATAAGAGCTAAGGGAATTACTAAGATGGGGATGATAAAGTAAGGGTTCTGAACAAGTGAGTAAGGGTTAGGAGTTAAAAGCAGCATCAAAAAGGTGGGCTTTTAGCCTAGATTTGAAAACAGCCAGAGATGGAGCTTGACGGACCGGCTCAGGAAGTTTATTCCAGGCATATGGTGCAGCAAGTTAAAAGGAACGGAGTCTGCAGTTAGCGGTGGAGGAGAAGGGAGGATAAGAGAGATTTACCCAGTGAACGGAGTTCCCGGGGAGGAGTGTAGGGAGAGATGAGAGTGGAGAGGTACTGAGGAGCTGCAGAGTGAATGCATTTATAAATCCATAAGAGGAATTTGAACTGTTATCGGAAACGGATAGGGAACCAGTGAAGTGACTTGAGGAGAGGGCTAGTAGTAATATGAGCATAGCGACACTGGCAGAATATAAGTCATGCACAAGAATCCTATATAATAATTCTCACCACCAACTTTCTAAAATAGCTGCCTGTGTCCGTGGCTCCTGGAGTTGCTGAGCTAGGCTCCGTAGCCAGGCTGACGTCACTCACAGCTGATTCCCAGACAGGGGGAGGAGTAGGGAAACACGCAGAGCAACTTGCTCCGCGTGTTTCCCTACTCCTCCCCCTGCCTGGGAATCAGCTGTGAGTGCGCCGCTGAAACACCCCCTCGGCGCGTCACCCAAGCCCCCCCAGCACATCAACCCCCCCCCCCCCCCCAAAAAACACATCCACTCCCTCCCCCCCACGGAGCACATCAACCCCCTCTCCACCCGCAGCTGCCACTGGTAACGCTGTCCGGCCGCTGCTTCTTCTCCTGTTGAGCAGCAGCGGCTGCTACAAAAAGAAAAAAAGCCATAAATGTTTTTAAACCTCAAACGCGGCACCGCAGACAGCCATCAGGCATTGACTGTCGGCTCTGCAGCCGCTCCTCCTCTCGCCTCTCACGTCGCTGCGCTCCTCCGAGGTCTTACTCCAGGGGCAGTGACGTGGAAGCGAGAAGAGGAGTGGCTGCAGAGTCGGCAGCCAATGCCTGATGGCTGTCTACGTTGCCGCGTTTCAGGTTTAAAAACATTTATGGCTTTTTTTCTTTTTGTAGCAGTCGCTGCTCTCAACAGGAGAAGCAGCAGCGGCCAGACAGCGTTACCAGTGGCAGCTGCGGGTGGCGAGGGGGTTTGATGCGCGGGGGGGGGGAGGGTCGCTGGACATGGGTGGCTGGAGGGGGGGCAGGGGGAGGAGGAGGGGAGAGTCGCTGAACAAGAGTGGCTGCAGGGGGGCAGGGGGAGAGGAGGGTCGCTGGACTTGGATGGCTGGGGGGGCAGGGGAGAGGGAGGTGGGGAGGGGGCCCTGAGACCAGAGAGGTGGGAGTGGGGAGGGGGGCCCTGCAAGAGGGGGGGACCTGCGAGAGGGGGGCACACACTCACTGTCTCTCACATACACTCTCTCTGACACACTACGTTTATCACACTCTAGCTCTCTGTCACACACACACAGTCTCACACACACAGACACTCTGTCTCTCACACACTCTCTCTCTCACACAAACACACACACTGTCTCTGTCTCTCTCTCATTTTCACTCTGACACACACACTCCATCTCTCACACATACTCTTTCTCAAACATACACACTCTGAGGAAAACCTTCCTAGCGCCCATTTCATTTCTGTCAGAAACGGCCCTTTTTTACTAGTTTTGAATAAATTGAAGAGGAGAGAGATGGCTAAGTGGGAGACCTGTGAGAAGCAAGTTGCAATAGTCTAAGCGAGAGGTGATAAGAGTGTGGATAAGTGTTCTGGTAGTGTGCTCAGAAAGGAAAGGGCGAATTATGGTGATATTATAGAGAAAGAAACGACAGGTTTTAGCAGTCTGCTGAATATGTGCAGAGAAGGAGAGGGAGGAGTTGAAGATGGCCCCATGTTTATGAGCTGATGAGACAGGAAGGATGAGAGTGTTATCCACAGAAATATAGAATGGGGGGAGGAAGAGAGGTTGGTTTAGGGGGAAAGATAAGAAGCTCAGTCTTGGTCATGTTTAGTTTCAGATGGCGGTGAGACATCCAGGCGGCAATGTCAGACAGGCAGGCTGATACTTTGGCCTGGATTCCTGCTGAAATCTCTGGTGTGGAGGTGTCATCAGCATTAAGATAATACTAAAAATCATGGGATGAGATCAGAGTACCAAGGGAAGAAGTATAGATGGATAAAAGAAGAGGTCCCAGGACAAATCCCTGAGGTACACCAACTGACAGTGGGATTGAAGTGGAGGAGGATCCACCAGAGTATACACTAAAAGTACGATGGGAGAGATAAGAAGAAAACCAGGAAAGAACAGAGCCCTCAAATCCAAGTGAGGACAGTGTATCAAGGAGTAGGCTGTGATCAACAGTGTCAAAAGTAGCAGATAGATCGAGAAGAATGAGAATAGAATAGAGGCCTTTGGATCTGGCCAGGAACAGGTCATTGGACACTTTAGCAAGTGCTATTTCAGTGGAATGAAGGGGGCGAAAGCCAGATTGAAGTGGATCAAGAATAGCTTAAGAGGAAAGACTCTGGAACTCATTGCCGGAGAAGGTAGTGATGGCAGCTGGCCTTGCTGAGTTTAAAGAGGGTCTGGACAGATTTCTGAAGGAAAAGTCCATTGATCGTTATTAAATTTTGGGTTTTTTGCCAGGTTCTTGGGGCCTGGATTGGCCGCTGTCGGAGACAGAGTGCTGGGCTTGATGGACCTTTGGTCTTTTCCCAGAGTGGCAGTGCTTATGTGCTTATATGTGCTAAGGCAACGGCGGTGAACAGCACATTCAAGTATCTTGGATAGGAAAGGGAGGAGGGAGATGGGGCAATAGTTGGAAGGACAGGTAGGGTCCAATGAAGGTTTCTTAAGGAGTGGTGTGACTACGGCATGTTTGAAGGCATCAGGAACAGTCGCAGTGGACAGTGAAAGATTGAGGGATGACAGTAGGAGAGATAGTGTTAAGTAGATGGGTGGGAGTAGGATTGGAGGAGAGGTGGAGGTGACCTGGTTGAGAATTCAAGTTTAATCTTGTGAACCATATCTTGAAAGTACTCAGCCAGAGTCTGGGGAGAAAGTGAAGAGGGAGTTGGAGGTGAATGCACTTTAAGGAGAGAGTTCAGTGTGGCAAAGAGACGTCGAGGGTTTGAGCCAAGAGTATTTGTTAACTGGATATAATCCTGTTTGGCAAGTAAAAGTGCAAACTGGAAGGAGGTCAGCAAGAATTTGAAATGTATGAAGTCAGCTTTGGCACGGGATTTCAGCCAATGGCATTCGGCAGAGCAGGCACAGGAACATAGGTAGCGGATTCTGGAGGTCAGCCAAGCCTGGGGTTTGGTACACTTTACAGGACGGGGAATGGGAGGAGCAAGAGTATCCAGAGAAGAGGAGAGAATAGTATTATAGGAAGAGACAGCCTCATTGACAGACTTGGATAACATAGTGGTAGAGAAGAGATTTGAAACACTGGAGGACAGAGTAGAAGGGTCAATAGCCTGAAGATTCCTAAATGTATTGGTTAAGATTGGATGGGACTGGGGAGGAGGGTGTTTAAGTGTGAAAGTTATCAGATGATGGTCAGAGAGGCGAAGAGCTGAGGCACAGAAACTGGAGAGTGAGCAGTTTGAGAAGAGGATAAGATCAAGACAGTGGCATTTCTGGTGAGTGGGGGTAGTGGAGCACAGTTGAAGATTGAAAGAGGATGTTAAAGTGAGAAACTGAGAAGCATAAGAGTCAGAGGGATCATTAGCATGAATGTTAAAATCCCCAAGAATGAGGGAAGGAGATGAAGATTCAAGAAAGAAGGAAAGCCAAGCATCAAAGTCAGTGAGAAAGGAAAAAGAATTGAAGCGGTGCAAAGAAAAGCTACGAGAATGGTATGGGATTTGCATTACAAGACGTATGAGGAGAGACTTGCTGAACTAAACATGTATACTCTGGAGGAAAGGAGAAACAGGGGTGATATGATACAGACGTTCAAATATTTGAAAGGTATTAATCCGCAAACGAACCTTTTCCGGAGATGGGAAGGTGGTAGAACGAGAGGATATGAAATGAGATTGAAGGGGGGCAGACTCAAGAAAAATGTCAGGAAGTATTTTTTCATGGAGAGAGTAGTGGATACTTGGAATGCCCTCCCGCGGGAGGTGGTGGAAATGAAAACGGTAACGGAATTCAAACATGCGTGGGATAAGCATAAAGGAATCCTGTGCCGAAGGAATGGATCCTCAGGAGCTTAGTCAAGATCGGGAGGCGGGGCTGGTGGTTGGGAGGCGGGGATAGGGCTGGGCAGACTTATACGGTCTGTACCAGAGCCGGTGGTGGGAAGCGGGACTGGTGGTTGGGAGGCGGGGATAGTGCTGGACAGACTTGTACGGTCTGTGCCAGAGCCGGTGGTTGGGAGGCAGGGCTGGTGGTGGGGAGGTGAGGATAGTGCTGGGCAGACTTATACGGTCTGTGCCTGTGCCAGAGCCGGTGATTGGGAGGTGGGGCTGGTGGTTGGGAGGCGGGGATAGTATGGGGCAGACTTATACGGTCTGTGCCCTGAAGAGCACAGGTACAAATCAAAGTAGGATATACACAAAAAGCAGCAAATATGAGTTATCTTGTTGGGCAGACTGGATGGTCCATGCAGGTCTTTTTCTGCCGTCATCTACTATGTTACTATATCAGGGAGTCGATAAATGACTGCTACTTGGAGAGGCAGAGGAGCAAATAGATGGATGAAATGGACTTCAAAGGAAGAAAAGCAGTGAGACTGAGGTGGAAGAAAAGGTTGAAATCTACAAGAGGGTGAAAGTAGTAGCCTGACATCACCTCCGCGGCCAACCAGGCGAGGAGTATGGTAGAAAAGATAACCTCCATGGCACAGGGCTGCAACTAAAGCAGAGTCTTCAGGGCAAAGCCAAGTTTCCATTAGGGCAAGCAGATGGAGATTAAGGGAGATAAAGAGGTCATGTATGTAGGGAAGTTTGTTACTGACAGAGTTGGCATTCCACAGAGCACACGAGAAAGGCAGGGAAGAAGGGGGGAGGAGAGGGACAGAAATTAGATTGGAGACAGAATGGTGTGACCTGCACAATTAGGATGAGAGCTGATGTGGAGGACCAGGAGAAGGAGCAAATGAGTACGGAGAAGAGTAGGAGAGGTATGATGACAGCGACGAAGGCGAGATGTACTCAGATAGAAAGGAGAGAGATGAATGGAAGGAAGGAAATGTTGAAGGTTGAGAGCTGAGTAGAAGAAAGAGGACAAAAGAGATGGTGAGATGATGAATACGAGGGTGGACAATGTGTTCCTGCAGTGTACAGTGGTTTCAGATGGAGAAACAGATTAGGAAGGGACAGTACCAAGAAGAGAAAGTGTACTGGAGCCATAAGTAGTAACTGGAAGAAAATAGATGTAAAGAGACGGTGTGCGGCACCTAGAGCAGAGGCCCTGAGTGGATCAGAGTGGACCTGGGAGTCACCCCGGAGAAGGCTGTAAAGGATATGCAGATGAGCTGCAAGTCCTCCACAGCACCTGAAAGGCAGCCGGTGGGAGAGCTGGGCACCTCTCAGCCGAGGACAGGCTTACCAGGGGTTAGGCCGAAGCCAGCATTCCTCCCCCTGAGCTGAGGGTCACCTGACTTTAGCTAAAAAAGCACCTAGAGCGAGGGCCCTGGGTTCCAGGTGCTTTTTCTCTGGTGGTTGTCTTCATGGAAGGTCTGACTTCTTGAGCTTTCAGTTTAATTTCTATCTACATATTTACTACTACTACTTATCATTTCTATAGCGCTACTAGACGTACGCGGCGCTGTACACTTGAACATGAAGAGACAGTCCCTGCTCGACAGAGCTTACAATCTAATTAGGACAGACAAACAGGACAAACAAGAGATAAGGGAATATTAAAGTGAGGATGATAAAATAAGGGTTCTGAGCAAGTGAATAAGGGTTAGGAGTTAAAAGCAGCATCAAAAAGGTGGGTTTTTAGCATAGATATTTGTATTTCTAGTTTGCAGTCACTTAATCTGTATTTGGTATTTGTGTTCTATGTGAGTGACCAAGGCTAGGTATTCTATTCCCCTGAATTTTCTATGTAGCGATCTAGCTTGTTGAGTTTTTCCAATAAATAGATTGATGTTTTAGGGTCTGCTATAATATTTAGAACACTGCCTTTTGAAAGGTAGGATCCTTGTTTTGGAAGTTACTGCAGGGTGACCTGGAATGACAGTTGTATAAACTTCACAATATGCCTGATATTGAGAAGGTTTATGTTATTTTAGGGAGATTACACCAGGACCAGAAATTTCTTTGGCTGGTGTTCTATATATCTATTAAAGCAGTAGACTGTAACCGTTAATTTTCACTCTCTGACAGAAAGTTCAAGTTTAAAACTATAGAGAAAAGGGTTTTACACTATTTAAACTAGTTAATAAATAAAGTTTGCTGTTTTTTTTTTTAATCAAAGTATCTTTATCAATAAGCCTACGATTTCTCCTTTATCCCAGTCTTTAAATCACCAAAGCACAGAGCAAAATAATGTTCACTTACCCAGAGAAGACATCTTCTCTCAGAAGTCCTCAGCTCTAGGAATGTACAGTTTTGGCATACACTGATTCCTATAGACAACCTCGGATGTGGAGTCGTTTTCTTGTTCATGTATCTAATTTTCCAAGGTAGTTAAGAGGCCAGTCCACAATTCCAAAATTATACAAGCATAAGGGCATTGTAAGCTGGTTGATGGCCTGTATCTTTTTCTTAGATGTTAGAGCACTTTTCAGAATTAATTTTATTTTTCTCAATTTGTTGGTCTTTTCTCTCAGTACTTTAAGCTGGGCTGTTGCTCCTTCCTTATACTCTTCCTGTTTAAGCCCATAGTCTGCCATTGGGACAGACATGGGAAGCAAATGCTTATCCTGGGATTTCTAGTATGGAGTGTTGCCACGATTTGGGTTTCTGCCGGGTACTTGTGACTCGGCTTTGCCACTGTTTGGAAAACAGGATACTGGGCTAGATGGACCATTGGTCTGACCCAGTATGGCTACTCTTATGTTCTTAGGATTAGATCATGAGCCCTTACTGTGTCAGTAAATGCTCATGAATGAATTGTTTTTAATGGCAACACTAGCACATGGCTGTTAATAGGGAAAATGGGAAAATTGGCCGTAGCATGAGAAAACCCCACATAAGGGCCTGCTAAGGTCACTTTCTACCAGCGCTTAGTAAAAGGACTCTTAGTTTAAAAAAATATATAAATATAGCCATACTGGTGAAAATTATTTTAAAAAAACGGCATTCTAAAATAAAAAATCTGATACCTATTTCCTGCCCTACACAGACCCTGCTTGAATACCTTCTACATCTCTCTGAGTCTCCATAAGGGTTCACCTCAGTGCAATTAGTGCTTATCATCACCATGTAGAGGGTTGGCCCATCCCTGGACAGCCTCTAGTTGTTCGCTTCATGCGAGGTTTGCTTTTGTCAAAGCCCCCTGTCAAACCTCCGCCTGTGTCATGAAACCTCAACGTCGTTCTCACCCAGCTGATAAAATCTCCTTTCGGACCTCTGACTTCCTCCCATCTGAAGTTCTTGACCTGGAAGGTCATTTTCTTGGTGGCTGTTACTTCAGCTCGTAGAGTCGGTGAACTTCAGGCCTTAGTAATGGTTGCACCTTACACTAAGTTTCATCACAATAGAGTAGTCCTCCATACATATCCTAAGTTCCTACTGAAGGTTGTGTCGGAGTTCCTTTTGAACTAGTTGATTGCCTTGCCAACATTCTTTCCCTGACCTCATGCCTGGTGAGAGCACCTTGCATACCTTGGACTGCAAGTGAGCACTGGCCTATTACATGGAGCGGACTAAGCCCCACAGACAGTCTGCCCAAATTTTTGTTTCTTTTGATCCCAACAGGATGGGAGTCGCCATCGGGAAATGCACAATTTATAATTGGCTGGCAGATTGCATTTCTTTCACTTATGCACAGGCTAGACTGACCCTGGAGGGTCATGTCATGACTCACAATATCAGACCTATGGCTATGTAGGTAGCACACTTGTAGTTAGCCTCCATTGAAGAAATTAGCAAGGCTGTGACGTGGACTTCAGTCCACACATTCACATCTCCTTACTGCCTTGTGCAGGATACCTGATGCGACAGTCGGTTCGAGCACGTGGAGGGGCATAATCGAACAGGGACAACCATCTCTAAGGGCATCCACCTCTAAGGACATTCCAGCAAAGGGGCGGGGAAACCCGTATTATCGAAACAAGATGGACGTCCATCTTTCGTTTCGATAATACGGTTGGGGACGGCCAAATCTCAACATTTAGGTCGACCTTAGAGATGGTTGTCCTTAGAGATGGTCGTTCCCAGTTTTTGGCGATAATGGAAACCGAGGACGACCATCTCAGAAACGACCAAATGGTCATGGGAGGAGCCAGCATTTGTAGTGCACTGGTCCCCATGACATGCCAGGACACCAACCAGGCACCCTAGGGGGCACTGCAGTGGACTTCACAAATTGCTCCCAGGTGCATAGCTCCTTTACCTCTCTTTTCCCTCTTACTCCACCCGCATTGGGTCCATCTCTCCTCCTCCCTCTCTTTTCTGTTCTTCTTCTTTCCTCCCCTTGATGTAGCATCTCTTTCCTCCCTTCATCTCATTGTTCAGCATGTATCCTTCCCTTCCACCCCCAGACTCAACATTTCTCCCTCTTGCTTCCCTCCATCCTATCCCTTGTTCCAGCTTATTTCTCTTTCTTCCGAAATGCCCTCTCATCTAGCATCTCTCCCTCCTTCCCCATTATCTCTCTGTTTCTCTTCCTTCTTCTCCTCTACCCTGCGTCCACCATCTCGCCCTTTCTCTTCACAACTGCCCAAGCTGAAAATGGGTATTTTATGGGCATTCTGAGGGCAAAGTCATCACTTAGGATCAGATAAAACACGGACCTATCTTTTATGCAGTTAAGTGCCAAATATTGCACTTAACTAGGGTCGTCTTTTTGGACTTCTTCAGATAATGTCCTCCAGGATTTTTAATTTTTAGGGAAATGTCCTCTTTTTCTTTGATGTGCCTATTTTTTTATTTATTACACTTGTATCCCACATTTTCCCATCTATTTGCAGGCTCAATGTGGCTTACAGAGATCTGTTACGGCATCGCCATAACAGAGAAGGAATACACTTGGTGTTAGAAATGGATAAAAGAAGACAAGGATCAGGTTATGCAGTTATACAGTAAGACATTCTGAATAAAGGGGTGTAAGGGTGGTGTTCTAGTCATTATGGGTTTTCGTGGTAGGCTTTCCACATAATGAGAGAAACCATCTCTGGCCTATTAGTCTGTGGGGGTGCTGAAGAGAGAGAAAGTTCTTGCTGATCCCCTGCTGGTTGAATCCATCAAAGGAATGTTGTTTGTGCTGCACAACTTTAAACGTATGTCATGCAAAGACTTTCACAGGTATCTCAGAAGTCAGACAAAGTTGATGAGGGATAGGCACTCTTCTGATAAGTACGTTTGGGCTCAGACTTGGCCATACTCAAATCCTGAAGTTTTTGAAAAGTAGATTGTCTGCTGCTGTAGTGTAAGTAAGTCACTGTTTGATGTGTGTTCGTTAACTAACAGCTACGATTAAATATTTCTTTAGCAAAGGTAGCAACCATTTTTATTTTTTCTGTCCTCTTTTTTTGTCTCTGCAAATATGGTAACCCTACACTTAGCCAGCATGTTTTCAAATTCAATGCCAGAGTTCAGACAGATATAGGCTGGTATTGAATTTCCAGGTGTAACACTCATAGCAGTCAGCAAAGCGCTAAATCACCGCAGGCTTTGTATTGGGCCCAAAATAAACTTCCAAAGATACAATTTGCAGTTGTGCCACTAGATGGCAGTGCAGTGTTTAAAACCAAAACATCTTGTTTATATGATCAACACAAACAAGATTGGTCACTGCTAGCAATTATGCTTGATTTGAACCACAAAAAATGGATCTTATTCCTTACCTGATAAACAGCTGAACACTTTGATCTTTTGCTTTAAACACTGCCTTCATTCAGCATGCTGTGCAAGTTGTTATGACATCAAATGGGATTGCAACAGTGAATTTTATTTTTGTTACATTTGTACCCTGTGCTTTCCCACTCATGGCAGGCTCAATGCAGTGGGCAATGGAGGGTTAAGTGGCTTGCCCAGATTCACAAGGTGCTGCCTGTGCCAGGAATTGAACTCAGTTCTTCAGGACCAAAGTCCACCACCCTAACCACTAGGCCACTCCTCCACACAACCAGATGTCCTAACTCCACGGAAAGAGCCCTTCCCTTACCGATCCCTTAGCAAATCAGTAAAAAATGGGCACGCGTGAAGGAAATCACATGCAGATGAGCTGCTCGCTGTTAGCTCATTTGCACGCGATTTCCTTCCTAAGGAGGGGGGAAGCCAGTTGGCCAGCTGAGCATGCGCAGAGCAGCCAATCATTATGTTGCTCCTCTGCGCATGCCAAAGATGGCTTCATACACGTCACTCTCAAAAAAAAAAAAGGACGTCCCTGACGAGCACTTGGATGTTTTTTTCTTCAGATTTTGTGATGGACGTCCTTTTTGGACATGTTTTTCTTACGTGCCCGAAATAACCACTGCCGGAGAGAATCGGGGATCAGGACGTGCGAGGACACCCAAATCAAAACTATTTGGACGCCCCTTTTGATTATGCCCCTCCAGGTCTCTCTCAGGCAATCACAGTGCGTTTAGCTGACACCAGTGCTGACCAGATGACCACCAGAGAGAATCAGGGATGACCTCCCCTTACTACCCCAGTGTTCACTAACCCCCTCCCACCCTCAAAAAACATTTCTTATCCATCTCTTCTCCAAGCTAAAGAGGCCTACCCACTTTACCCTTTAATCATAGGGAAGTCATACCATCCCTTTTATCATTTTTGTCACCTTTCTCTGTACCTTTTCTAATTCCACTGTATCTTGTTTGAGATGTGGTGACCAGAATTGAACACAATATTCGAGGTGTGGTCACACCATGGAGCGATACAAAGGCATTATTGTATTCTTGGTCTTATTTACCATCCCTTTCCTAATAATTCCTAGCATCCTGTTTGCTTTTTTTGGCCACCGCCACCACACACACATAGATCTTTTTCTTGGGCACTGACCCCCAAGGTGGACCCTAGCATCAGGTAAAAATGATTCAGATTATTCTTCCCATTGTGCATTTGTCCACATTAAATTTGATCTGCCATTTGGATGCCCAGTTTTCCTATTTCCTAACGTCTTCCTGCAATTTTTCACAGTCCACATATGTTTTGACAACCTTAAATAGTTTTGTCATCTGCAAATTTACATAGTAACATAGTAGATGACGGCAGAAAAAGACCTGCACGGTCCATCCAGTCTGCCCAAGAAGATAAATTCATATGTGCTACTTTTTTATTTGTACTGTCCTCTTCAGGGCACAGACCGTATAAGTCTGCCCAGCACTATCCCCGCCTCCCAACTACCAGTCCCGCCTCCCACCACCAGCTCTGGCTCAGACCGTATAAGTCTGCCCAGCACTATCCCTGCCTCCCATCACCGGCTCTGGCACAGACCATATAAGTCTGCCCAGCACTATCCCCGCCGCCCAACCACCAGCCCCGGCACAGACCGTATAATTCTGCCCAGCACTAGTCCCACCTCCCAACCACCAGCCCTAGCACAGACCGTATAAGTCTGCCCAGCACTAGCCCCGCCTCCCAACCACCAGCTCTGCCACCCATTCTAGGCTAAGCTCCTGAGGATCCCTTCCTTCTGCACAGGATTCCTTTATGTTTATCCCACGCATGTTTGAATTCCGTTACTGTTTTCATCTCTACCACCTCCTGCGGGAGGGCATTCCAAGCATCCACCACCCTCTCCGTGAAAAAATACTTCCTGACATTCTTCTTGAGTCTGCCCCCCTTCAATCTCATTTCATGCCCTCTCATTCTACCGCCTTCCCATCTCCGGAATCACCGCACTCGTCATTCTGTTTTCCAGATCATTTATAAATATGTTAAATAGCACCAGTCTCAGTACTGATCCCTGTGGCACTCCACTATTCACCTCCTCAATTGAGGTGAATAACCCTACCCTCACTTTGTACTTGCTCACATTAAATGTCATAGTAGTTGAATGCCCAGTCTCCCAGTCTCTTGCAGTTGTTTATAATCCTCTTGTGATTTAACAACTGTGACTTACTTTGTGTTTTCAGCAAATTTAATCACCTCACTCATTATTCCTGTTTCCAGATCATTTATAAATATGTTAAAAAGCAGTGGTCCCAGCACAGACCTCTGGTGAACCCCACTGTCTACCCTTCTCCATTGAGAATGCTGACCATTTAACCCTACTCTCTGTTTTCTAGCTTTTAACCAATTCTTAATCCACAATAGGACTGTTGGCGTTGTTATGGTGTGGCAAGTGTCACCCTAAAATAATGGCTTGCCACCCCAGTTACAGAACCTGGTGCCTGTGTCCGACATATCCACAGGAACCCTGCAAGGTCCAGTATTTCTGTCTCTCCCTTCCCATTGCAATGCTGCAGTCCTCCAACCATTAGGTGGGGCTCTGACAATGTCAGCAGCATAGAGAAAAAAGAGAGGGACCAAAGTACACCAACCAAATAGAACAGAAAAGAGCACAAAAGGATCTTTAGGAACAGGACAATGGAAGTTTCTCTATTAGAAAGACCCGACATGGGCAGTGTTTCGATGATAATTTGCCTGCATCAGGGGTCCACAATAAATATATCCACACTCACTAGGAAGAGGCCCTTGTCACGTCACTGGAAATTGTCCCTCTGCAGCAGCACCCTGCCTACGTGGGAACAGGAAGTCTTTGCAGAGGGAAAGCTTCTGAGGCTGGCCAAAGACAATGTTCTTTCATGTTGCTGATGCTGCTGGCACCCCACTTGTGGGGGGGGGGGGGGGGGTAGTGAAGACAGCAAAAGCTGCTGTACCTGTGAATAGGGAGGGAGGGAAGGGTGAAAGAGATGCCATACCATTGGGGGGGGGGGTAAGGAGAGAGAGGTCAGATGAGTGGATGGGAAAGAGGGAGATAAACACTGGACCCATGGGGGGGCACAGATGGTGAGATGAGAAGGATGCGTGGAGGGAAAAGAGATCAAATAAATGGATGGAAGGGTGAGAGGGAAGAGTAGGACAGACACTGGACCCAGGAAAGGAGTGAGAGAGAGAGTAAAGAGTCATGGATTTGATATACAGCCTTTCTATAGTACAACCAAAGTGGTTTTGAGAGACAGAGAGATGCTATACCATGGGGGAGGGGCAGAGGAGAGAGAGAGAGAGGGACAAATGCTGGCTCCCCTACCTCCACTTCCAAATACTGGGGCTTCAGGGCCCCCATCCATGACACAAGACTCCACACCACTATCTACCCTTCAAGTTGTACGGTGAGGTCGGCTCTGTGCATCTGCTACTGCAGCCAGATTTTATAGAATCTGATCACATGTGTGTCTTTGCTCCACACGCATGGCTGTCTCTTGGTGTACTTCATGTTCTCCAGAGCTTTGTCCTTGTTTTCTATCTTACAGTTGTTGATTATTGATGGGCAGCTCTGGAGAAGTGACCCAGCCCTTGTGATGGATGAAGTGCAGAGGTTTCTGGGAGTCTTTACACGTATTAGTTACTCTGACATTCTGAGGTGAGTCTTGTCTCCTCTTTTTTCCCATTTGATTCTTACTGTAATACGTTGTCATGGATGAAGGATGAGATAACAGTGACTGTTCACTTTCTTTTGTGTACAAGAGAAAATTCCTGCCTTCTATTGGGAAGGTCCAGAATGTGGAGGACATTTTTTAAATTATCAGGGTAGATGGCAATTCTCAGTTTGCCAAATCAAGGATCAAGGTGTCTGTACAAGTGTCTGGCTCCTCCTGTCCAGTCCTGTAATGTGATGCCAACTCCTACACTTTCGTTCACACTTTTTTCTTTTATTGTTAATCTCAATGTAACCCGGGCCACAAAAGAAATCTGTCTCTCTCACTCCTTCAGAGCTCATAGTCCACGCTTATACTCAGGCCATTCGTACCACACACATCAAATCCAGTCCACTTGCGGTCAAGCTGGGGTGGGTCAATGGTCCAGAATAGCGATCTGGAAGTTTGGAACACACTTTACCTGTTCTGGGTTCTGCTCAGCTCTTCAGCCCAGGAACAATGCTGCACAGAGGTGTAGCCAGACCTCACGGTGGGAGGGGGCCAGAGCCCGAGGTGGGGGGACACATTTTAGTCTGCCACCACTGCCTCTCCCCCCCCCCACCCCCCGCTGCCCTGCCGCTCCCCACCCACCACTGCAGCAAATACCTTGGCTGACGGGGAGTGCCCCAACCCCCGCCAGCTGAAGCCTTCTCCAGCGCTGGTCTCCTGTGCTGCTGTGCTCCCTGCCCTGCTCTCTCTACCCTCTCACATCCTCCAGCAAAACCAGGGGCCCAGATGAAATGTGGGGGGGCCAGGCCCCGTGGCCCCACGTAGCTACGCCACTGCTCCAGAGGCTTAACGACAACTCAACTTTTAATGAACTTCTGCAACAGGCAAAAGGCAACTTGATTTAATAGCAACACAATTGACTAACACTCTTTATAACTTAGTCTCAAGCTTCTGTTGTTCCAGGGGGAACACCTATACCTCTTTCTTCATGGGTATATGTACAGGGTTGCAGACAACTTCTGTCCGTGCGTATCCTGGGAGGCAGTGTTAAATCCCAAAGGCTGTTTTCTCCTTTCCCATTTAAATTATCTCCCACTGGCTAAGACCCCTCACTGTCTGACCCTTCTTCAGTGCTGATCTCTCTCTAGATGCACCCTGGACCTGGGACTGAGCTCTCCCTGGCTCCAATCCCACTGCTCCCGGGCTGGGACTCTTTTTCTGCCCACCCTTATCACTTGTAATTCACTGGTTATGACTTTGTCATGTAGCCCCTTCATGGTCAGCCAGAGGTTACTCTCCTTCCAACAGGATTCTCCTCTCTCCTCCAGATCTATTGGCAGGGGATTATCAGACAGCCAAAGACTACTACTACTACTTATTTCTATAGCGCTACTAGACGTATGCAGCGTTGTACACTTGAACATGAAGAGACAGTCCCTGCTCGACAGAGCTTACAATCTAATTAGGACGGATAAACAGGACAAATAAGAGATAAGGGGAATATTAAAGTGAGGATGATAAAATAAGGGTTCTGAACAAGTGAACATGGGTTAGGAGTTAAAAGCAACATCAAAACGGTAGGCTTTTAGCTTAGATTTGAAGACGGTCAGAGATGGAGCTTGACATACCGGCTCAGGAAGTCTATTCCAGGCATAAGGTGCAGCAAGATAAAAGGAACAGAGTCTGGAGTTAGCAGTGGAGGAGAAGGGTGCAGATAAGAGAGATGTACCCAGTGAACGGAGTTCCCGGGGAGGAATGTAGGGAGAGATGAGAGTGGAGAGGTACTGAGGAGCTGCAGAGTGAATGCACTTATAGGTCAATAATAGGAGTTTGAACTGTATGCGGAAACGGATAGGAAGCCAGTGAAGTGACTTGAGGAGAGGGCTAATATGAGCATAATGACCCTGGCAGAATATTAGTCGTGCAGCAGAATTTTGAACAGATTGAAGAGGAGAGAAATGGCTAAGTGGGAGACCTGTGAGAAGCAAGTTGCAATAGTCTAAGCAAGAGGTGATAAGAGCGTGGATGAGGGTTCTGGTAGTGTGCTCAGAAAGGAAAGGGCAAATTTTGCTGATATTATAGAGATAGAAACGACAGGTTTTAGCAGTCTGTTGAATATGTGCAGAGGAGGAGAGGGAGGAGTCGAAGATGACCCCAAGGTTACGAGCTGATGAGACAGGAAGGATGAGAGTGTTATCCACAGAAATAGAGAATGGGGGGAGGAAGAGAGGTTGGTTTAGGGGGAAAGATAAGAAGCTCAGTCTTGGTCATGTTTAGTTTCAGATGGCGCTGAGACATCCAGGCAGCAATGTCAGACAGGCAGGCTGATACTTTGGCCTGGATTTTGGCTGAGATTTCTGGTGTGGAGAGGTAGATCTGGGAGTCATCAGCGTAAAGATGATACTGAAAACCATGGGATGAGATCAGAGTACCAAGGGAAGAAGTATAGATGGAGAAGAGAAGAGGTCCCAGGACAGATCCCTGAGGTACACCAACTGACAGTGGGATAGAAGTAGAAGAGGATCCACTAGAGTATACACTAAAGGTACGCTGGGAGAGATAAGAAGAAAACCAGAAAAGAACAGAACCCTGAAATCCAAGTGAGGACAGCGTATCAAGGAGTAGGCTGTGATCAACAGTGTCAAAAGCAGCAGATAGATCGAGAAGGATGAGGATAGAATAAAGACCTTTGGATCTGGTTAGGAACAGATCACTGGAGACTTTAGCAAGCGTTGTTTCAGTTGAATGAAGGGGGCGAAAGCCAGATTGAAGTGGATCAAGAATAGCCTGAGATGAAAGAAAGTCAAGGCAATGGCGGTGAACAGCACGTTCACCGCCTGCTTATCCGACATTGCTGCCTGGATGTCCATCCGCCACCTGAAACTGAACATGGCCAAGACCGAACTTATTGTCTTCCCACCCAAGCCCACTTCTCCTCTCTCTTCACTCTCTATCTCAGTTGATAACACCCTCATCGTCCCCGTCTCATCTGCCCGCAACCTCGTTGTCATCTTCGACTCCTCCCTCTCCTTCTCTGCGCATATCCAGCAGATAGCCAAGACCTGTCACTTCTTCCTCTATAACATTAGCAAAATTAGCCCCTTCCTCTCTGAGCACACCACCCGAACTCTCATCCACTCTCTCATTACCTCTCGCCTTGACTACTGCAACCTACTCCTCACTGGCCTACCACTTAGCCATCTATCCCCCCTTCAGTCCGTTCAGAACTCTGCTGCACGTCTTATCTTCCGCCTTGACCGATATACTCATATCACCCCTCATATCGCCGATGTGCCTCCCCCCGGGTGCAGCGCGGCCCCCCCCCCCATGAAATGACACCTCCCCACAAAATGACACCTCCCCCACGGCGAAATGACACCCCCCCCAGGTGCACGCCACTGGGGGGGTGCCGCAGCGCGCGCCTGTCGGCTGAGTCCGAGTTTGCTAACTTTGTTCGTTCGTTCATTCGCTGCAGCTCCCTCTGCCCCAGAACAGGTTACTTCCTGTTCCGGGGCAGAGGGAGCTGCAGCGAACGAACGAACGAAGTTAGCGAACTCGGACTCAGCCGACAGGCGCGCGCCGTGGCACCCCCCCCAGCGGCGTGCACCCGGGGGGGGGGTGTCATTTCACCAGGGGGGGTGACATTTCGCCGGGGGGGGGGAGGTGACATTTTGTGGGGAGGTGTCATTTCGTGGGGAGGGGGGGCCGCGCTGCACCCGGGGGGAGGCGCATCGACGATCCGCCCTAGGTGTCATGGAGGCTAGGAACGCCAGTTCTCCCACCTTCATTAAGCCTATGCCACTCTCCCTCCTGCCAACTCCACCCTTTTCTGCCATCCACCTTTCTTCCTATATCTTCCCTGTCACCCTCCTTTTCATTTCCTGTTCTCTCTCCTGCAATTGAGATAGGTACATGTTGGCATCGTTTGTGCGTGACTGTGGGCATGCAAGTTTTTCTTTCCCTCTACCTTCACTCCTTGCCCCCTCCATTCCCTTTGCCAATCCCCCTCCTGTCCATGAACTCTCTCTTTCTCCTTCCCCTGCCTTCCAACCTTGCACTCTACTTTCCCTGCCATTCCTTCTCACTTACTCCCTTCCTCTCATCTTTATTGCACTCTCTCCCTTCCTTTCCTGTCCCCAAGCAATTCCCATCTACTTTTCCCTTTCCCTTCCCTGTGAATAATCAACCTAACAAACGAAACATGGCCATATCTCATAGTAACATAGTAGATGACGGCAGATAAATATCTGTACGGTCCAGCCAGTCTACCCAAGATAAACTAATTATATGAGCTTCTTTATATGTATGCCTGACCTTGATTTGTCCTTGCCATTTTCAGAGCACAGACTGTAGAAGTCTGCTGATCACTAGCTTTGCTTCCCAATTACCGGTGTTGCCACCCAATCTCCGTTAAGCTTCTGTGGATCCATTCCTTCTAAACAGGATTCCTTTATGTTTATCCCATGCATTTTTGAATTCCATTACCGTTTTCATCTGCACCACCTCCTGCGGGAGGGCATTCCAGCCTAGACTTGGTGAGAGAAGGACGTGTGCTTGAAGGCTCGGTCTCTAGAGAGCAGGAAGGGTGCTGGGCTGGCTCCTTCCCCAGGTGGGCAGAGAGGCCCGGGGAAGAGTTTCCCAGGAAAGGCCCAGGACATGGGGCCTCTGGGCCCTACGGACCAGAAGGCCCGGAAGGGTTGTGTGCAGCTCAGTCCAGCCTCGGGGAGCAGAGAAAGGAGCCCTGTGGACCGCAGGGCTCAGCGTCTCCGAGATGAAGAGGTAACAGGTACCTCCTCCATGACCCAGCGGTTTCCGGAAAGGGAGCCTGAAGAACATGGAGGGGGGAAGTGGATAGGGAGGGCCTCGGGCCTCCAGACGGAGGAAGGAGAGGAGCCGATGGTGGTACACCAGGAGCTTCAGCCGGGTCCGGGCGTACAGGACTATGATAGTGATTGGTCGGAGGAGGAGGAGGATGAAGACAGGGAGGATGGTGTACGGTCGGTGAGTGAAGGACCGGGGCACTTGGCTGAAGAAGTGGTACAAAGGGTGCGAATGATTAAAGCCCTGGAGAAAGACATAGAGGAGCAGGGGAAACGGCTGAAGATGGCAAAAGCCATGACTAGGCTGGCCCCGGGAGATAAACAGGACATTTACAAGAAAGAAGAAGCTCGTTTGTTAAAGCAGCTTCAACACAAAGAAAAGACTTTGGTTTCATTAAAGAAGAATACTGATAATCCCTTAAGGGAACTTTACATAAACCAGGAGAGAATGGCACAAGGCACAGCAAAATCTCAGAGTCAGGTTTCCCCAGTATATACAGCAGAACTTTTTCAACAACAACAGTGTGTGAGTGAGGACTTGCCAGCTACAAACACTGGACATACACTGCAATTTATGAAGGGCTTAGCAAGTCAAACAGATTCTGGTGCACTTACTGTGATGGCTGCTTCTGGTAATGAGAGGGGAGGAGGCAGCAGGGAGTCCATAGTATCTCTGGAGCCTACAAGGACAGAGAAAGAGCTTCAAAAGGCTCCTACACATTTGCAGGCTATGGAAACCAGAGATAGAGACTTTTTCATACAAGAGCTCCAGACAAGTGTTCCTAGTCTTACAGAAAGAAGGTTTCCTGAAGAAGGCAGGACAGGAGAAGGTACAAAGGACAGTTTTACTCTGGTTGAAGGTGCATTTGTGGAAGAACTGTTGCCAGCAGAAGAGCTGTGCTTGCAAACACAGGTGCACTCTACAGGCTCCCTGAGTGCAGGAACTGTTGCTAAATTACAAGGAGTAGCTGCAGCTGGGCAAGCAGGCTCTGGCGAATCCTGCCTTCCAGAGCTGGAAAGACAGGAGGTTTCTGCCAATCAGGAGGAAGCAAGGGGAAATTCCTCTCATAACACAGTGACTGGTCTCGCGCGGGACCCTTCTGAGCAGAATGCAACAGACAGCCAGCTGGGAGCAGAGGAGCCTGAGCAGCAGGATATTCAGAGGGAGCAGGAGTGCAAGGTTTCTTCTGAACAGATAAGCAGGGATCTCCCCTGTGGACAAAATCTGGAGAACAGTGACAGTCTAGTAAATGGTTTCAGTTTGGACTTGGGGGGGAAGACTGCTTTGGATGGGGTGGATGAGCAGGGTGGGGGATTGGTAAGAGAAGAGGGACAGAATGGGTGTTCTTTTGAAGCTATGGAGGTGGCAGTCTGTGATCAGAGGAGGGGGGAGGAAGGGAGGGGGGTGGTGCCAGGGCAGGCTGCAGAAGGTAGAGGGGGTGGGGGCATGGGGACAGCTCAGAAGGGGCAGTTGAAGAAGGGCATGGGTTTGGATGGTCGGGACGGTTCCAGGTCAGGGAAGAGCGGGGGTGGGGAGGGGAAGATGTCGGTATCTTTTGCGGCTGTGGTGAGGGGGGAAGGAGAGCAGGGGAGGGGGAGGTTAGGTTTTTACGGGTAGGGGAGGAGACGGGTTTGGAGGAGGAGGGAGGGGGCAGGGGCAGATCCCCAAACGCCGAAATGTCGTTCAGCTCAAATGGGTGGGGGAGGGGGGTATGCCATCCCGGGATAAGGTTTTGCAGTTGGTACTAGGGCTAGGGTTTATTCCAGAAGATTTATATGCTTGCATCCACCCGGCTAACATTCCGGAATATGATGTTAGTTTTTTGACTCAAGGGGGATGGAGGTGTTTTGGGAAAAGTACGAAGAAGTTCGAGGGAGGGGGGAATGGAGAAATTATAGGGTGATTCCGATAAGCAGACCTGATCTGGTGCAGGTGACCCTTTTAGTCTGGAATGAATCCATCTCAGTGGCGGACCTGGCCTTCTGGGTTCAGCGGTATGCTGAATTGAGAACTCCACTAACCAAGCTCCCGGATCCAAGTAGAGTATGGGCAGGGGGGTGGGGGGCTTTAGTTAGGATTAAACAGGTGGGTCAGGTGGTCCAGCATATTCCCTCGGCAGCTTTTATCGGGAGAGATAGGATCCTGTGCTTCTATAAAGGACAGCCAAGACAATGTTTTAGGTGTGGGTCTTTCCGCCACTTTAGCATGTCCTGCCCGGTACAGCAGTGTGCAAAGTGTGGGTCTAAGGATCACCTTTCGGAAGAATGTTCCTCTATCCGGTGCAATCTTTGTGGGGATCTGGGGCATGCCTTTCGGAATTGCCCGAGGGCTTTTCATAATGAGGGGGAAGAGGGTGGGGGACGGGGGAGTTTGGTCCAGGAGGGGGGGGTGGGGGGAGGGCGGTTTCAGGGTCAGGGCCCGGAGGTACAGGGAGTAGGGAAGCTGCAGAAGGGGAGGAGGGAGGAAGAGGTTTCAGGGGTACGGGGGGGAGGAACAGGTGAGGGAACGGGGGGAGGGAGAAGGGGGTTGGGTTCAAGTTCGTAAGAAACAAAGGGGGGCTGAGGGGAAGGGTAGGGAGGAGTTGGGTGGCTCGGGATTTGGATCACAGGAGTGTAGGGTGGAGAACCGTTTTCAGATTCTGGAAGAGGAAGGTAGGGAGGAGGAGATCGAGGAAGGTGGGGGAGGGGAGGGAGAGGGAGTCCTGGGGGGGGATGAAGGGAAGAGGAAATTTGAGGTGGAACAGGGAGAGGGTGGTAGGTGTAAGAAGAAGGGGGGGAAGGTCCGGATGGTAGGGGTTGGGAACGAAGGAGGAGGGGGGGGTTGGAAGTAGAGGGAGTGGAGAAGAAGGGGACAGGAGAAGGAGAAGGGATTAAGAGGCGGTCTGATAGGATCAGATCTAGACAGGAACAGGGTAAAAGGGGTGATGGGAATGAGGTAAGGGGGGTGGGGGGGGAGGGGAGCAGCTCAGAGTTAGGGAGCAAGTAGGGGAGGGGGGGTGGGGGCCTTCTTTTGTGAGAGGGGAGATGGTGGTCTGGATGACTCTAAGAAGAAGAAGGGGAGGAAGAAAGGAGGGGGGAGGGGGAAGGGAAGGATAAGGGTTTTAAACTTGGTGATCGGGATTGGGCGGAGGAAGGAAGGGATTCTGCAGAAGGGGTGCAGGGCGTTGGTAGTGGGGTGCTGCAGAGGGCAGATATGCAGGAAGGAGGTGAGCAGAGGATACCTTCTACTCAATGATGGTAATGGCAGGAATTGTTTTTTTGTTTGCCACATTGAATGTGGCGAGTGTGGCTTCCCAGAGGGTGCAATGTTTGGCCTTTGATGGCCTCTCTAAGATACAGGCAGACTGTATTCTGCTTCAGGAAACACGGCTACAAACGCTAGAAGCGATTAGGCGGGCACAACGGGCCTGGAGATGGGGACCTTCGGTTTGGGGTTTGGCAGGAGAAAGGTATGGGGGGGTAGGGATCCTATTTAAAACACATAATGTAGATATTCAAAAAGTGATAGAGTTAGGTATTGGGAGGTGTTTGGTGTTAGATGTGTTGTGGCACGGGGTGGCGTTGCGGATTATTAATATTTACGGGCCTCAAAGTAAGAAGGAACGTTCCTCGTTGTTTGGGAAAGTTAAACCTTATCTCTATACAGCACGTCAGGTGGTTTGGGGGGGGGATTTTAATACTATTTTAAGGAGGCAGGATAGTGGGGGGAGGACAGCGCAGGTGAGGTATGATGGGGTACGTTTGGCAGGGATAATGAAAGGGGCAGGGCTGGTTGATGTGCACATAGAACATTCCCCTGAGGTACAGGGTTTCACATTTTCACGGGGTCAGTGTAAGAGTAGGATAGATAGATTTTTGGTTCGGGAAGGGGCATGCGGGCAGGGCCCCAGATTAGTGGACGTAGACTTCTCGGACCATAAGCTGGTGTTAATTGAGGTAGGAGGTTGGGCGGGGCATAGGCCAGGAAGGGGTTTATGGCGGCTCAACCTTAAATGGGTAGCAGATACGAGAATGCAGGAGGAGTATCGGGCCTTCTTGGAGGATCAGCTCTCCATCCAGGGTATTTTTCCCTCTATTGGAGAATGGTGGGAGGTAGTCAAAAAGCGCACGAGGAGATTTTTTACCCAACAGGCAAGAAGGGAAGGACGGGAAAGGACGAGGTTAGGAACGGCACTTAAGAAACGCAGGGATTATTTACTCTCCACAGGGGGTAGGCGGGAGGATATCCTGGAACTGCAAGCGCAGTTAGAGAAGGTCCAATACGATAGATATGCCTCCTTGCTTTATGAACGTGATTTCGGGAAATTGATTAGTCCTGATCCGTTTGTCTGCTGTAAGGAGCGGAGGGAGCGTAGGGTAGTGGGAGGGTTAAGGGACGCAAGGGGGGTAGTGCAGGTTTCGAAGGAGGGGATTTTGAAGGTAGTAGGAGAACATTTTGCACGTTTTTTTTTCGGGAGGACACTTGGATAAGGAGGTGATGGGACACTATATCGACGGGACACCAGGGGTGGGAAAGGGAGGGCCCCATCTCCAGGCCCTGTCGCGTCCCTGGACACTGGGGGAAGTGGAGGAGGCCATCGGGGCCTTACGGAAAAGAACGGCTCCAGGGCCAGATGGCCCGACGGCTGAATATTACCAAACTTTTAAGGTCCATCTGGCTCCAATTCTGTTGCAGGTCTGGGAAGCCGCACGACAGCAGGGGATTCTGCCCCAATCTCTGACAGAGGCAGCATTAGTTTTGCTTAGTAAAGGGAAAGATCCTGGGTCCCTGTTGAACTGGCGTCCTATCGCCTTGTTGAATGGGGACAGGAAAATTTTTGCACATATGCTCTTAAAAAGAATGAAGTCAGTGGTCCAGGAAGTGGTGGCAGTCTCACAGCAGTGTGGGGTTAAGGGGAGGGGGGTCTTGGAGGCGGCTGCATGGGTTAGGGAGGGTCTAGAGCACAGCCGGGGGGAGGGGAATGGGAGGTTGGTGGTGGCTTTAGACCAAGATAAAGCTTTTGATAGGGTACAGTGGTTTTTTCTTTGGAGGTTGTTAGAGCATTATGGGTTTCCAAGGGATTGGGTGGCACAGTTAACAGTTACTTTACACCGGGGCCAGTTGTTTTCCTCTGGTAAATGGTTGGAAAGGGAAAAGTTTTGGGGTCACAGCAGGGGTTCGGCAAGGGTGTCCCCTAAGTCCTCTGTTATACACCTTCGCAATAGATCCCTTTGTTAGGCGTTTAGAGCAGGGAGGGAGGGAGGGATTTCGGGGGGTGGAGGTGAGTACAGGGTGTCATTTGAGGGTGGTAGCTTACGCAGATGACATCACAGTGTGGGTGGCGGATCCAAGGGAGGGGGAGAAGTTGCAGGAGTTGATTTCCAGTTACTCACGGGCCTCGGGGTCACTGATTAATTTCCAGAAAAGTCAGAGTTTATGGGTGGGTCCACCAGGGCTGGCATTTGCTTTGGGAGGGGGGTTTCCGGCCGCAATTGCCAGAATGAGAGTGTTAGGGGTTTATTTTGATCAAGGAGATTATGCATCTTTTAACTGGCAGCGGTGCATCCAGGCAGCTACAGTCAAGGTTGACAGATGGAAAGGCTGGAGGATGACAATGTCTGACCGGGTTCAGCTGATTAAGAGGCACCTGGTGCCCATGTTCCTGTTTCTCAGTTATATTTGTTTGGTGCCAGCACACTGTTATACTACCCTGTATAGTGTGTTTTTCCAACTACTGTGGGGGAATCGGCTGAACCCGGTTAAACGGAACATTACATACTTACCCCGGAAGGATGGCGGGGTGGGAATGGTGAACCCAGTGTTATTTTTCAGTTCCCTGTTCCTCCAGTTTAATTTGGGACGGGCAGTGGGTAGGGACCCGCCAGGGTGGGCACAAAGTGTCTTGTTATGGTGGGAAAGATTTTGGATGCCATGGCGGATGGGGGGAAGGGTGGCGGCTTTAAAGAAGGGGGCACCCATGCAGGTAGAGTACTATTGGATGTTGGTTCGGTTGGTAAGAGTCTGGGGGATCACGGTGGAGGAAATTAAGGCAGGGAGCAGGGAGGTATGGGTGGAAAGGGTGCGGGCCCAGGCCTTTTCAGCACCCCTGACACTCCGAGATGCACCTGGGTCGGTGCTGCGGCAGGGCTTGCTATTGGTTACATCGAGGCGGATTCCGCCTAAGTACAAGGACATTGCTTGCCTGTCCTTTCATGGGAAATTGTATGTGAGAGGAAATCTCAACTATAGGACTATGCAGGATCGGGATTGTCCAAGGGGGGAATGTGTGGGTACGGAAGAAACAATGGACCATTTTTTGCGGGATTGCCCCTTTTCAAGGACCGTGGGGGATAGAGTGGCATCGCTTTTGCACATTTCTAGCTTCCAGTCGTACTCATATGCTGATTGGGTCTATGGGCGGCAGCAGCGAAGTGGGGGTTTGGATCCGGTGACGGAGTTTATCATTTCGGTAATACTCAGGTTTTACCTTTGGATGGCTCGGTGTGGGGTGTCCCTGCACCAGGACTACAGGTCGGCTGAACAGGTTAGTTGGGACATAATTAGGGGAGTTCAGGAGGTGGCTAAATGGGAACGGGTGACGGAAGGGTTACAGAAGGCAAATGTGTGGTGGAAACATGTTCATTTGAAACCTCCATAGGGGAGGTTTGGTATAGGGTGGGGGTTTTTAAGGGGGGGGTTTAGTTGGCTTTGTATAGGTGTGTAGGGTCTAGGAGATATGTGGGGGTTTTTATTGCTTGTACATACTTTTGTTGAAGTATTGTTTTGCGTTTCTTTTAATAAAAGAGTTCTCCAAGTATCCACCACCTTCTCCGTGAAAAAATACTTCCTGACATTTTTCCTGAGTCTGCCCCCCCCCCCCTTCAACCTCAATTCATGTCTAGTTCTACGGACTTCCCCCCTCCAGAAATGGTTTGTTTGCGGATTAATACTTTTCAAATATTTGAACATCTGTATCATATCACCCCTGTTTCTCCTTTCCTCCAGGGTATAAATGTTCAGGTCAGCAAGTCTCTCCTCATACGTGTTGTACGCAAATCCCGTACCATTCTCGTAGTTTTTCTTTGCACCGCTTCAATTCTTTTTACATCCTTAGCAAGATACGGCCTCCAAAACTGAACACAATACTCCAAGTGGGGCCTCACCAACAACTTGTACAGGGGCATCAACACCTCCTTTCTTCTGCTGGTCACACCTCTCTCTATACAGCCTAGCATCCTTCTGGCTATGGCCACCGCCTTGTCACACTGTTCCATCGCCTTCAGATCCTCAGATACTATCACCCCAAGATCCCTCTCCCTGCACCCTACCATCCAGTGTCCCTCCTCACTCCTCCCCTCTTCCATCGAGCACCTGCACCCTCTCTCTGCCTTCCTTCATCCTTTAGCTGTCCTCTGTCTCCCTGCCCCCTTCCACCTAGCATCTGCCCTCCCTCTCTCTCCCTTCCCCTTCTTCAATCCAGCATCTACTTCTTCTCTTTCCATTCTCTGCCATCCAGCAGCTACCCATATCTGCCCCCCCCCCCCCCCCCACACACACACACACAACAACCCTGCCGGTGCTGCTCTGCTCGTTTCTTCAAACCAGCAGCGGAAGCAGCTAAACAAGTTAAAAACCATCACAGGGCCGACTCTCCAAAGGTGGAGCTGCCAACTCTGCCCCAGAACAGGAAGTAACAACAGGGCAGGGGGGGGGGGGGGCAAACAGGCAGATGCACCTGAAATAGCTTTTAATTTGTTTAGTCGCTGCTTCTGCTTGTTTGAAGAAGGAGCAGCAGGGCTGGCGGTGGGAGGGAGGTGAAGAAAGTGGGACATGCCAGGGCCACAGACCCCCTGGGAGCACAAGGTCCTGTGCAATCGCCCCTCTTCCCCCCCTGCCTAAGACCAGCCCTGCCAACAGTGGCCAGTCCAGGTCACAAGTATCTGGCAGAAACCCAAATAGTAGCAACCTTGCATGCTACTAATCCCAGGGCAAGCAGTGGCTTCCCTCTTGTCCATCTCAAAGAGAGAGATGTAGTCAATGGTTAGAAGGGTCTATAGGTTGTAGGATGCTCCTCACTTCGTAGCCACCCCCTTCCAATTTCTTCACTCTGAAAGGTGTCATGGATGCCAGAGCATGAAAGGACATAAGCATCGTGGTGGGATCCAGGAAAGTTGGCACACACATGTGTTATCTCCAGGACAACCTGTATGTTGAGGGAGTGTTAGGAGCTTCGATTTCTATATTCTGCCTCACTGGCTGTAGATGGCCTGAGAACCATATGGATATAATCTGTGGCATCTAGAACAGAGAGGAATTGGGCCAACTAATAAAATGCTGTCATGGTTTCTTACTGGTCTGCCTTACGTATGGGGGAGCCTGATAGGGTGTTCCCTTTTCCAAAAGGCTTTAAGAAACCGGGTGATGGTGCTTGAGGCAGCTGGCTGATTCCTGTTTCAGGTCCTAGAGGTGTTTGGAAAGTGCCAGTTTCCAGAAAGGCCAGGGCTGTGGTCACTGTCCCATGGACTGACGAGGCATGCTTCCTCCAAGCAGTAGGCTTGCAGCTGTATACAGAGGTTCAATATGGTCTCTTTATTAAGGTGGTACCTAGCTACACATTGGTCATCCTTCAGGTCCATAAACCTGGTCCTCAGCCTGAATGGCCTCTGCACCTGCCCTCGCCTTTGGCCTCTCCCTCTTCTCTGGCACCTCTGCCCTTGATATGCCATCAACCAGCGCATGAAGAGCTAAGCCTTCTCTCTGCACTGTAGTCACAAACACACACAAACAATGGGACAGCAACACTGACAGGAACACAGCCAAGATAGATGCAAGCAACTGCCCCCCCCCCCCCCCATACACACAATAACACACTAATACTGAGGCAGACACACACCAACTTGCATACAGGGATGGTTATACAGGTTGGAGGGGGGATCAAAGGAGGGGGATAGGGACAGCAGGTAGTGGGAAGGGAGGAGTGGACAGAAGAGGAGCAGGTGTATAAGTACATAAGTAAAGCCACACTGGGAAAAGGCCAAAGGTCCATCGAGCCCAGCATCCTGTCCACGACAGTGGCCAATCCAGGCCAAGGGCACCTGGCAAGCTTCCCAAACGTACAAACATTCTATACATGTTATTCCTGGAATTGTGGATTTTTCCCAAGTCCATTTAGTAGTGGTTTATGGACTTGTCCTTTAGGAAACCATCTAACCCCTTTTTAAACTCTGCTAAGCTAACCGCCTTCACCACGTTCTCCGGCAACGAATTCCAGAGTTTAATTATGCGTTGGGTGAAGAAACATTTTCTCCGATTTGTTATAAATTTACTACACTGTAGTTTCATCGCATGCCCCCTAGTCCTAGTATTCTTGGAAAGCGTGAACAGACTCTTCACATCCACCTGTTCCACTCCACTCATTATTTTATATACCTCTATCAGGTCTCCCCTCAGCCGTCTCTTCTCCAAGCTGAAAAGTCCTAGCCTCCTTAGTCTTTCTTCATAGGGAAGTCGTCCCATCCCCGCTATCATTTTAGTCGCCCTTCACTGCACCTTTTCCAATTCTACTATATCTTTCTTGTGATGCGGCGACCAGAATTGAACACAGTACTCAAGGTATGGTCGCACCATGGAGCGATATAACGGCATTATAACATCCTCACACCTGTTTTCCACACCTTTCCTAATTATACCCAACATTCTATTCGCTTTCCTAGCCGCAGCAGCACACTGAACAGAAGGTTTCAGTGTATTATCGACAACGACACCCAGATCCCTTTTTTGGTCCGTAACTCCTAACGTGGAACCTTGCATGACGTAGCTATAATTCGGGTTCTTTTTTCCCACATGCATCACCTTGCTCACATTAAATGCCATCTGCCATTTAGCCGCACAGTCTCCCAGTCTCATAAGGTCCTTCTGTAATTTTTCACAATACTGTCGCGAGTTAACGACTTTGAATAACTTTGTGTCATCAGCAAATTTAATTACCTCGCTAGTTACTCCCATCTCTAAAACATTTATAAATATGTTAAAAAGCAGCGGTCCTAGCACAGACCCCTGAGGAACCCCACTAACTACCCTTCTCCATTGTGAATACTGCCCATTTAACCCCACTCTCTGTTTCCTATCCTTCAACCAGTTTTTAATCCACAATAGGACTTTTCCTCCTATCCCATGACCCTCCAGTTTCCTCTGTAGCCTTTCATGAGGTACCTTGTCAAACGCCTTTTGAAAATCCAGATACACAATATCAACCGGCTCCCCTTTGTCCACATGTTTGTTTACTCATTCAAAGAATTGAAGTAAATTGGTCAGGCAAGATTTCCCCACACAAAAGCCATGCTGACTTGGTTTCAGTAATCCATGTCCTCGGATGTGCTCTGTAATTTTGTTTTTAATAATAGTGTCTACCATTTTCCCCGGCACCGACATCAGACTCACCGGTCTATAATTTCTCGGATCTCCCCTGGAACCTTTTTTTAAAAATTGACATTACATTAGTCACCCTCCTATCTTCCGGTACCACGCTCGATTTTAAGGATAAATTACATATCTCTAACAGTTGCTCCGCAGGGTCATTTTTCAGTTCTATCAGTACTCTAGGATGAATACCATCTGGTCCAGGAGATTTGCTACTCTTCAGTTTGCTGAACTGCCCCATTACGTCCTCCAGGTTTACCGTGAAGTCAGTAAGTTTCTCCAACTCATCCGCTTGAAATACCATTTCCGACACCGGTATCCCACCCAAATCTTCCTCGGTGAAGACCGAAGCAAAGAATTCATTCAGTCTCTCCGGTACGTCTTTATCTTCCTTGATCTCCCCTTTTGCCCCTCGGTCATCCAGCGGCCCAACTGATTCTTTTGCCGGCTTTCTGCTTTTAATATACCGAAAAAATTTTTGCTGTGTTTTTTTGCCTCTAATGCTATCTTTTTTTCCGTAATCCCTCTTGGCCTTCTTTATTTATTTTATTTTTATTTGTAGCATTTGTATCCCACATTTTCCCACCAATTTGCAGGCTCAATGTGGCTTACTTTTGCCGTAGTGGCGATTGCCATTTCCGGTCAATAGGATTATAGATGGTATTACATTCAAGTGCGTACATACATGGTAGAAGAATACATTATGATATTGCTTAGGTATCAGCATTATGTTGTTGCATAGGTATCGACATTAGGGTAGAAGTGTTCGTGTTTGTTCAGTAAAAACAATGAGGTAGGTCAGTCGTGTAGTGAGAGGCATACAATGAGGTAGGTCAGTCATGTAGTGAGAGATCAGATCTGTCTTGTTCGTGTTCAGTCTTTATTGTGTATTAATTAGGATGGTTGTTTGTGGTATGCCTTCTTGAATAAGTCAGTTTTCAGTAGTCTTCGGAAGATGGTTAGATCTTGCATTGTTTTTATGGCCTTCGGAAGTGCATTCCATGTTTGCGTACAAATGTAGGAGAAGCTGGTTGCGTATGTGGACTTGTATTTTAGTCCTTTGCAATTGGGGTAGTGGAGGTTGAGGAATGTGCGTGCTGATCTTTTTGCGTTCCTAGCAGTTAGGTCTATAAGGTCTGTCATGTAGGCCGGGGCTTCCCTGTGTATAATTTTGTGGACCAGGGTGCAGACTTTGAACGCAATTCGTTCTTTTAATGGAAGCCAATGTAATTTTTCTCTTAGGGGTGTGGCACTTTCGTATTTTGCTTTCCCAAATATGAGTCTGGCTGCTGTGTTTTGAGCTGTTTGAAGCTTCTTAATGATTTGTTCTTTGCAGCCGGCATAAATGGCATTACAGTAGTCTAGGTGGCTTAGCACCATTGATTGTACCAGACTGCGGAATATTTCCCTTGGGAAGTAGGGTTTGATCCTTTTAAGTTTCCACATTGCGTAGAACATTTTCTTTGCTGTATTTTTCGCACGGTCTTCTAGTGTGAGATTGCGGTCGATTGTAACTCCCAGAATTTTAAGGCTGTCAGAGACCGGAAGAGTGTAATCTGGGGTGTTTATAGTATTGTGTTTATTTGAGTTGTATTGTGAAGATAAGATGAGACATTATGTCTTTTCTGCGTTTAGTTTTAATTGGAATGCGTTTGCCCATGAATTCATTATTTTTAGGCTGTGTTGGATTTCGTTTGTTATTTCGGTTAGATCATGTTTGAACGGGATATATATCGTGACATTTATCTGCGCCTTGCATTTGCTTTGACACTCCTTATGCTGCTTCTTGTTATTTTCAGACGGTTCCTTCTTCCATTTTCTGAAGGCGTTTATTTTAGCCCTAATAGCTTCCTTCACCTCACTTTTCAACCACGCCGGCTGTCTTTGGGACTTTCGTCTTTCTTTTCTAATTTGTGGAATAAGTTTGGCCTGGGCCTGCAGGATGGTATTTTTGAAAAGCGTCCATGCCCATTGTACAGTTTTTACCCTCTCAGTTGCCCCCCTAAGTTTTTTTTTAACTGTTCTTCTCATTTTATCATAGTCTCCTTTTTTAAAGTTAAACTGTAACGTATTTGACTTCCTGTGTGTAGATACTTCAAGGTTGATATCAAAACTGTTCATATTATGATCTCTGTTATCAAGCGGCCCCAGTACCATAACGTCCCTCACCAGATCATGCGCTCCACTAAGGACCAAGTCTAGAATTTTTCCTTCTCTCGTCGGCTCCTGCACCAGCTGCTCCATAAAGCTGTCCTTGATTTCAGGAATTGTACCTCTCTAGCGTGTCCCGATGTTACATTTACCCAGTCTATATTTGGATAATTGAAGTCACCCATTATTATCACATTGCCCATTTTGTTTGCGTCTCTGATTTCTTTTATCATTTCTGCGTCTACCTGCTCATCCTGGCGAGGTATAGGTGAGAAGGGAGTAAGCAGGAGCAGCAGGGACAGAATTTAAATGAAATGGGTATGGGGTTGGCTTGGAGCACACACCAAGATTATAAAATATCAGCAGAAGCACAGTCTTTGAGTCCTAAAGACAAAATGGAGTACAGTTGAGCACCTGCGGAGACCAGCACCAACATTAAGCGTCAACACGTTCCTCGATATTCGCGGAACCTATATCCACTCCAATTTGATTTGTTATTTAGTGCCAATAAAATATGCCAGAGCCTAAGTACTAGTAGTCATTCCTAATGGTACCAGTAGCAGGATTTGAACTCGCCAGCCCTGAATGATAAGTCAACTGTTCTAACCACTCGACTACCTCCTTTCTCAGTATCTCTCCACACTCGTCCTTCCCTACACCCCTTCCCGTGCACTCCGCTCCATGGATAAATCCTTCTTATCTGTTCCCTTCTCCACTACTGCCAACTCCAGACTTCGCGCCTTCTGTCTCGCTGCACCCTACGCCTGGAATAAACTTCCTGAGCCCCTATGTCTTGCCCCATCCTTGGCCACCTTTAAATCTAGACTGAAAGCCCACCTCTTTAACATTGCTTTTGACTCGTAACCACTTGTAACCACTCGCCTCCACCTACCCTCTTCTCCTCCTTCCTGTACACATTAATTGATTTGATTTGCTTACTTTATTTTTTGTCTATTAGATTGTAAGCTCTTTGCGCAGGGACTGTCTTTCTTCTATGTTTGTGCAGCGCTGCGTACGCCTTGTAGCGCTATAGAAATGCTAAATAGTAGTAGTAGTAGTCATTTACATAGCTCTGTTTGGAGGGCAGCATGTTCAGGTCAGAGGGTAAGTTTGCCATTTCTATATAGGCAGTGCCGTGGAGGGGAGACAGGGGCAGGAAATTCATGACTCACTGTGAAGAACCAGGTGGTATCTTGAGACATCTGTCACGTGCCTTTGACTCAACCTCCCTCTCACTTCTTCAGTACGGCAATCTTTACTACAGATGGTTCTCTTAGAGGCCTCTCAGAGAACAGCTCCCACAAAGCTTCAGTGTATGCTCAGTATACATTTTCCCCCACCCAACACACCCAGGAGACACGCAAAACAGTTGGGATTTCCCAAAACACACATTTCTCCATGGGACATGGGTCTGTGCTCCAAAGAAAAGTCTTTCTATCCCTCATGGCCTCACCTTCTGACTCTATAATTCTACATCGTATAGCCACGCTCATGGCTCCTCCCATTTTTCTGCCATGGTCACGCCCCTTTTCTGATGCATGCGCTACAATTTAGGCACACAGCTTTATATAGAATACGCCTAAATAGATGTGCCTGTAAATTATAATTACTGCCGATAATTGCTTCTTATTGGCCCAATTATCAGCACTGATTGCTCGTTATTCAGTTAAGGGGCCATATATAGAGTCCAGTGGATTAAGAACTGGTTAAAAAGAGAATAAGGTTAAATGGTAAGTAGTCTCTATGCAGAAGGGTAAATATTGGGCTTCACCATGGATCTCTTCTTTTTAACTTTTATAAATGATCTGGAAACAGGAATAATGAGTGAGATCATCAAATTTGCTGATGACACAAAGTTATTCAGTGCTCTTAAATCACAACAGAATTGTAAGAAATTCAAAGACAACCTTATGAGACGGCAGAGGACAAGTTCAAAGTGACGCACGTAGGGAACAGCAACCCAAACTAGGAAAGGGATCTAGGCGTCTTCGTTGATGATACGTTGAAACCTTCAGTGTGCGGCGGCGACAGCTAAGAAAGCAAATAGAATGTTAGGGAAGGAATGGAAAACAAAAATGAGGACGTTCTAATGCCTTTGTATCACTCCACTGTGTGACCGCACCTTGAATACTGTGTGCAATTCTGGTCAACGCATCTCAAAAAAAAAAAAAAAGAGTACAAGGTGACTAAAACAATAAAAGGAGTGGAACAACTCTATGAGGAAAGGTTAAAGAAGTTAGAGCTCTTCAGCTTGGAAAAGAGCTAAGGGAAGATATGAAGTGGAGTGGAATCGCTTTCTTACTGTTTCCTAGGGTATAAAGATAGGGGGTGTGCAATGAAGTTGCTAAGTAATATATTTAAACAAATTGGAGCAATGTCTTTGCTCTGAATGCATAAGCTCTATAATTTGTTACCAGTGAATGTGGTAAAAGCAGTTAGCATAGCAGGGTTTAAAAGAGGTTTGAACTAATTGAGTCCACTGCTCCTTTCTAGGATAAGCAGCCTAAAATCTATTTTACTCTTTTGGGATTTTGCCAGGTCCTTGTGACCTGGATTGGCCACTGTTCGAAACAGGATACTGGACTTTAGTCTGTCCCAGTGTAGCAATGTTTATGTATTTAACGTATATAGAAAAGATTGGGAATCTTTAATTTATAAGTATTGCATTTACATGCGTGTTGTGCTGTCTGAGACCCCAATATCTCTGCTGCCCACTTGCAGGTTTGACCCTGAGATTGGTTACTGGTGCCAGGTGACAGCCGAAGGTAAAACTCAGTGTACGGGAAGGAGCAAAGGCAGGAGGTTTCCTGAAATGGATCTGGAGGTAACAGCCTGTCTGCTCACACTCTGTAACCCTGAAGCGTTCCAAACAGGGATCCTCAATGCTGTCACCATCTGGGATGGACTTTTCCTTTCTCCGTTTTTGCCCTGTTTTGGCCTGCACTAAGCCAATAGCAACACCACGCTGTTCTATTGGGCCCTGTACTTCATTAGCCCCTCCCCCATCATGTCCAATATTACCTATACCTACTCAGCCCCCACCCTCTCACTGCCTGCACTAAGCCTAATGTCCCCCCGCTCCCCCCGTCCTATTGTGCCTGTACTTATTCATCCCCACCTTGTTCCCCCCCCCCCACTACTACCCCAGTCTGTCCTTTTATCACCTGTAATGACGTGATCCCTCGTCAGCCTATCAGTGTCTGTATTAAATCTCTAGTTACCCCTCACTCTGTCTTGCCTTTAGTGTCCTTTGTTCCTGTCCTGTACCCCATCCTGGCCTTGCAGGTGCTGAGAGCCTGTAGTAACCCTTTCCCCTCACCCCAATCTCTGTATTGGAAATCTCTTCAGAGGATTGAGGGGAGGGGGGTGAATGCAGAGCCTGATCTTTAATGGAACCAGGGAGTCAGTGGAACAAGTGTGGTGTTCCGGGTGAAAAGAAAAATGAAATGAAGACCAACCCTTTACGTGGTGAAGGTGTCAGTGGAGGAAAATCTACAGTGGGGTCAGTAGAAGGAATGTTTGTCTTCTCTAGCAGTTGAAAAAAGTCTTGCAGGGTGGTTCCCAAACGTTCTCTGGTGACGGTGCCCCCCCCCCTTCCATTCAACCTCTGCCCAACTTCTCTCCCATCAGGCCTCTGGTTACCTTCTCTCCCTCTGATATCCAGCTTCTGTCCACCTTCCCTCCCTTCTACCAGACTGTACCCGCCTTCTCTTCTCCTTACATCCTGCTTCTGGTCACCTTCTCTCCCCTCTTCTATCCAGCCTAAGCCCCCTGTATCCCCCACAATCCAGCATCTACCCACTCTCTTCCATCCAGCTTCTGCTCACCTTCCCTCCCCCCCTTCATCCGGTTTCTGCCCACCTTCACTCCCCCCTCCATCCAGCCTCTGCCCCCCTGATTCCTCCCATAATCTAGCATCTGCCTTCTATGCCCACCACCCACAAACCCCTGCCGCTGCTGCTTCTCTAGACTAGCAGCAGTGGCAAAGCAAGCTACAGCCACATGAAATAAGACTCTTCAGTTGCATGGCTGCCAATGGTGCCCTGGAACAGGAAGTGACATCCAAGGGGCAGAACCGTCAGCTATGTGTATGGAGAGTCCAGCCCCGTGGTGGCTGCAGCTTCATCTAGAGAAGCAGCAGCAGCTTGGGTGGCAGTGAGAGGGAGGTGGGGAAAATATGCCGTAACACCATTGTGAGTTTCCTACAGCGCCCTGGGGTGATGCAGTACACAGTTTGCGAACCGCTAGTCTTGCATATAATTTTCCTCTTTGATTTTTCTAGGACATTACTCCTGACTTTCTTCTGTTTTACTGCAGATGCTGAGACCCCAGGTACTCAATCTCTGTCTCTTGTTGTTTTCAACAGTCCCGATCTTATCTCTCAAGCCACTATCGAGAGCACAATGTTGATCTCTCCAAGCTCTTACACCGGCTAGGGCAGCCTTTACCGTCCTGGCTGCGGCAGGAACTGCAGAAAGTCAGATAGCCAGGGACAGGCTTAATGCGTCTCTCCTTGTGCCAGTGTGCAGGTTCCTCTGAAGACAGTCTCCTGCAATCCCCAGTCCACAGACCACTCCATGCTGACTTCCAGCATCTATTGTGTTACTCTGAGTCAGTTTCTCCAGTCACTACATGAAGAAGAACCTTCAAATTATATTTATAATAGATAATCTTTATTTTATACAATGCCTGCCTACAGTCTGCAAGAACCAGAGCTAGAAGTGGAGGAGCTGGCTGCACACCCAGAGGTCAGTGACGGATCATTTCTGACCATTAGTCATGATTATTCTGAGGGCGAAATCTAATTAAAAGGCAGATATTCAACCAGTCGTATCTTGGTAAACTTGACTAGACAACTCTGTCCAGATAACATTATCCACATACTTAACTCAACTCTTTGATAAGGTTTAGCTGGTCAATGAGGGAGGGGGATTTTACATGTTGACAGAGATCTACATAATTGTCTATTTGAATAAGTCATAGTAATATTATTTGCTCTGTGCATTTGAGATGTACACAGACACATCGGGGCAATTTTATAACTGTCTGCACTGGAAAACGTAGGCTAGTTTCAAATCACGCCCAAACGTAGCCCCACAAACATCTCTACAGTAAAGGTAACTGTGAACCAACAGCTGCACATTTTCATAAAAGTCCATTTCCATGAGTAAAGCACCATTGGACTTCAGAACCGACTCTGAATATTACCTGATCAGTCCATAGTGAAAGAGCACCTCCCACTGGCAGGGCTATATGTGGAGGAGGGAAGAGTGTTCCGAGGATGGAGTCAGGGCAGAGCTGGGATTTACCAGGCTACCACCAATGTTCAGCGGCATGATACCTGAATAACTAGCTGGTTAACTTAGGACAGTAAAAAACCGAGATCAACTGTGCAAGACTCCAGGAACCATTGTGAAATATCAGTTGTACTGGGGTAAATCCAAGTAGGTGGCAGTAAGGTCTCAGGCCCAAAATGGACGTGTGCCAATTTTTATTTTGCTGTACATCCATTTTTGGCCAAAAAAAAGAGGCCTTTTTTGCAGGTGCACTGAGAAATGGACCTGCGCGTGTCCAATCCACGCATCTACACCATTGCAGGCCATTTTTCAGTGCAATATTTATTTATTTATTACATTTGTACCCTGCACTTTCCCACACATGGAAGGCTCAATACGGCTTACATAGTAACAATAAAAAAGAATTACAAAGTCGTAAAAAGAATATACAATTTGTAGTAAACGTAATATTAATGTGGTTAACGGCTAAGTAACTTGTACTCTTGGGACGTGCAGTTCTCTGTATCAATATAGTAAAATGACCCATGTATTATATAAACCCCATAGTACTGACAAATTCACTAATGAGCATAGGCGCCTACACACGTCCGACGCGCATGAATTTGGAACTACCACCCATCTAAAGCATTTCCCCGCGCAGGAATTCCATTTTTTAATCATGTCCGCTAAGCACAGCAGAAAATATTTTTTATTTTCTATCACGTGATGCTAACTGGGCTACATGAGCTACAGAAGTAGCACAGCAACTGCAGCAGGAAGAGGTGACAGGAGACTACTGACAAACTTGGAGGGAGGGAGGCCTATTTTCAAAGCACTTAGACTTACAAAGCTACGTGGAGGGGCATTTTCCATATGACGTCTTAAGCCCCACTTTGGACGTTTGGCAAAAAAGCTCCAAAGTCTAAATAGCAAAGAAGAAAAACGTCTATCTTTTGTTTTCGAAAATAGAAGGTTTTGTGATTTGGACATTTTCTTTTTTGGTCCATTTTCGGAAAAAAAAAACCCCAAAAAACGTCCAAGTGCAAAATGCACAAAATCAAGCCATTGGGTTGTAGGAGGAACCAGCATTTACATAAGAACATAAGCACCGCCATACTGGGAAAAGACCAAGGGTCCATCAAGTCCAGCATCCTGTCTCCGACAGTGGCCAATCCAAGCCTCAAGAACCTGGCAAAAACCCCAAAACAAAATAAAATTTTAATTAATAATGTTCAATGGACTTTTCCTTCAGGAATCTGTCCAAACCCCCTTTAAACTCAGCAAGGCCAACTGCTTTCAGTACATTCTCCAGCAACGAGTTCCAGAGTCTAACTACGTGCTGAGTAAAGAAAAACTTTCTCCTATTTGTTTTAAATCTACCACATTCTAGCTTCATCTTATGTCCCCTGGTTCTATTATTGTTAGAAGTGTAAACAAACGCTTCACGTCTGTCCGCTCCATTCCACTCATTATCTTGTAGACGTCTATCATCACCCCTCAGCCGCCTCTTCTCCAAGCTGAAGAGCCCTAACCGTCTTAGCCTTTCCTCATAGGGAAGTCCTCCCATCCCTTTTACCATTTTCGTCCCCCTGACATCCCAGGAAAGCAATAGGGCACCCTAGGGGGCACTGTAGTGCATAAGTACATGAGTATTGCCATACGGGGAAAGACCAAAGGTCCATCACGCCCAGCATCCTGTTTCCAACAGTGGCCAATCCAGGTCACAAATACATGGCAAGATCCCAAAAAAGTACAAAACACTTTATACTGCTTATCCGAGAAATAGTGGATTTTCCCCAAGTCCATTTAATAACTGTTTATGGACTTTTCCTTTAGGAAGCCGGCCAAACCTTTTTAAAACTCCATTAAGCTAACCGCCTTTACCACATTCTCTGGCAATGAATTCCAGAGTTTAATTACACATTGAGTGAAGAAACATTTTCTCCGATTCGTTTTAAATTTACTACATTGTAGCTTCATCACATGCCCCCTAGTCCTAGTATTTTTGGAAAACGTGAACAGACGCTTCACATCTACCCGTTCAATTCCACTCATTATTTTATAGAACTCTATCATATCTCCCCTCAGCCACCTTTTCTCCAAGCTGAAGAGCCCTAGCTGCTTTACCCTTTCCTCATAGGGAAGTTGTCCCATCCCCTTTATCATTTTCGTTGCCCTTCTCTGCACATTTTCTAATTCCACTATATCTTTTTTGAGATACGGCGACCAGAACTGAACACAATATTCGAGGTGCAGTCGCACCATGGAGCGGTACAAAGGCATTATAACATCCTCATTTTTGTTTTCCATTCCTTTCCTAATAATACCTAACATTCTATTTGCTTTCTTAACCACAGCAGCACACTGAGCAGAAGGTTTCAACGTATCATCGACGACACCTAGATCCCTTTCTTGGTCCGTGGCTCCTAACATGGAACCTTGCATGATGTAGCTATAATTCGGGTTCCTCTTTCCCACATGCATCACTTTGCACTTGCTCACATTAAACGTCATCTGCCACTTAGATGCCCAGTCTCCCTGTCTCGTAAGGTCCTCTTGTAATTTTTCACAATCCTCCCACGATTTAACGACTTTGAATAACTTTGTGTCATCAGCAAATTTAGTTACCTCACTAGTCACTCCCAACTCTGGGTTATTTATAAATATGTTAAAAAGCAGCGGTCCCAGCACACACCCCTGGGGAATCCCACTAACTACCCTTCTCCATTGAAAATACTGACCATTTAACCCTACTCTCTGTTTTCTATCTTTTAACCAGTTTTTAATCCACAATAGAACACTACCTCCTATCCCATGACTCTCCAGTTTCCTCTGGAGTCTTTCATGAGGTCCTTTGTCAAACACCTTCTGAAAATCCAGATACACAATATCAACCGGCTCACCTTTATTCACATGTTTGTTCACCCCTTCAAAGAAATGCAGTAGATTGGTAGATTAGTGGACTTCATAAAATGCTGCAAGGTACACATCTGACCATTGCTCCCTTATCTTGTCTGCTGAGCCCCCCAAAACTCACTACCCCTAACTGTACACCACTACCATAGCCCTTATGGGTGAAGGGAACACCTATATGTGGGTACAGTGGGTTTCTGGTGAGTTTTGGAGGGCTCACAGTTTCCTCCACAAGTGTAACAGGTGGGGTGGAGGGGGGAGGTAGGAGCCTGGGTCCACCTGTCTGCAGTGCACTGCACCCAACACTAGACTAACTCCAGGGACCTGCATGCTGTTCTAACGGACCTGAGTATAACATCAGAGGCTGGCAAGTAATGTTCTTCATCACATTTTTGGGAGGTGGGAGGAGCTTAGTGACCATGGGGGAAATAAGGGGAGGTCATCCCTGATTCCCTCCAGTGGTCATCTGGTTATTTAGGGCATCTTTTTGTGCATTATTTGTTATAAAACAGATCTAGCTGAAAATGTCTTAGTTTTAGTCCTGGACGGTTTTGTTTTCTTCCATTATAGGGGAAAGGGAATGGGGCTTGATATACCGCCTTTCTGTGGTTTTTGTAACTACATTCAAAGCGGTTTACATAGTATATACAGGTACTTATTTGTACCTGGGGCAATGGAGGGTTAAGTGACTTGACCAGAGTCACAATGGCTGAAAAACGTCTGTCCCAGGAACGCCCAAGTCCCACCCTGAACACTACTACTACTACTTAACATTTCTAGAGCGCTACTAGGGTTACGCAGCGCTGTACAAAATAAACAAAAAAGGACGGTCCCTGCTCAAAGGAGCTTACAATCTAAAGAACGAAATGTCAAGTTGGGGCAGTCTAGATTTCTTGGGTAGAGGTGTAGAGGTTAGGTGCCGAAGGCGACCTTGAAGAGGTGGGCTTTAAGCAGAGATTTGAAGATGGGCAGGGAGGGGGCCTGGCGAATGGGCTCGGGGAGTTTGTTCCATGCGTGGGGTGAGGCGAGGCAGAAAGGGCGGAGCCTGGAGTTGGGAGAAGGGTACTGAAAGGAGGGATTTGTCTTGAGAACGGAGGTTACGGGTAGGAACGTATGGGGAGATGAGGGTTGAGAGGTAAGGAGGGGCTGCAGATCGAGTACATTTGTAGGTTAGTAGCAGAAGCTTGAATTGAATGCGGTAACTGATCGGAAGCCAATGAAGTGACTTGAGGAGAGGGGTGATATGAGTGTATCGGTTCAGGCGGAAGATAAGACGTGCAGCAGCGTTCTGAACGGACTGAAGGGGGGATAGGTGGCTAAGTGGGAGACCAGTGAGGAGTAGGTTGCAGTAGTCAAGGCGAGAGGTAACGAGAGAGTGGATGAGAGTTCGGGTGGTGTGCTCAGAGAGGAAAGGACACGCCCCTGTCTATACTTATTGCTATGATTTCTGAACATGTGGCATCATTAAAGGACAGACTTTTAAATGCCCAGTTGGGTATATATGCTAGAAAGATGGCGACCTGATCGGACGCCTAGTCGGGACCTCTGCGGAGGATCACTGTGATCTACTGGAGATCGCGATCAGAGTAAACCCGTTGCACACGGGGACGTGGAATACGTCCACTGGGTGAGATCGCCTGCTCGGGAGCAGCGAAGGAGGATCGCAAGGTGCGAGCCGAGAACCGAGAACAATGCGGGAGGGTGACTCGCAGTGACCTGAGATCTGAGGCCACGAGGCAATCAACTACCCGACTCTGTGGATCGGCACTCCAGCCGAGCATCCAACTGAGTCAGAGACCCTGAGCTGCGGCGATCGACCGGAGAACGGCCGAGAAGTGGGGGCCAAGATCTGAGGCCACGAGGCAATCAACTGCCCGAGGATCGGCACTCCAGCCGAGCATCCAACTGAGTCAGAGGCCCTGAGCTGCGGCGATCGACCGGAGAACGGCCGAGAAGTGGGGGCCGAGCGCAGCCACTCATCTATCTAGGGGCCCGACTGGTCCGAGACCAGAGAGAGGTCCAGTGGCCGGACGGAAGTCCAGCCGCGCCAAGGCCGCACCAGGTCGGCTGACTGGGCGACCAGAGATTGATGGCGGCTGTCTGAGCGACATGCCCATGGCCCGAGTAGAGACGCAGGATTGCCACCCGGCCGTTCGGCGACACGAGCGGCGGGACCGGCTGAGACGCGGCACCACAGTGAACCCGGGCACTCACCAGAGCATCGAGCCGCAGGTCATCCAGGCACATCGGAAATACCAGCAACCCGTGGATCCCTAAACCGGAGGCACTGCCGAGGATGATGAGGCCAGGCTGGGTGAGATCCTGTTGACTGAATGTGTGCACTGGAGACCAGATGAGAGCTGCTGTCACGGCTGCTAGGCCGCATTTGACTTTGCCTGCTTGCTTCTGACTTTGTGATACAGCCTTTGCCTACTAGGGACCCCTCATGCTGTTTTGCCTCTGGGCTTCGCTTCTAAATACCTTACTTGCTTTCTTCTGACTTTGTAATACAGCCTTTACCTGCTTGCTTTTGCTTTTTGCAATACTGCCTTCAAACGCACACTGGAAGCGCCTCATACTGTTTGGCTTCTAAGCTTTGCTTCCAAATGCCTTACCTCTATTTGCTGTAAACACCAGTACTACAATTAACTACTACCCTATTACCTAAATGCCAGCTTAAACGGCTTGCCATGTTCGGATTACAAACTAGCATCATCAGTAGGAGCTGTTGCCAAGTTTAATGGCAAATGCAGGCTGGCCTTGCTTTGAATTGTTGCCAAGCTTTGAATTGTTACCAAACTTAAATGTATATTTAAGCTTTATCTCGCTTTGAATTGTAGCCAAGCTCAAACGCAAATGTAGACGTTACCTCGCTTTGAACTGCCAAGCTTAAATGCAAATGTAAGCTTAATTCGCATGAATGTAAACCAGCTAAATGTATGCCACAACGCCTTAGACATAGAGATGAATACCAGTAAAACACTCCTAATCATCCATTGTCTCTCCCTACTCTTACACACAAACACAACCTACAACCCAGATAACAACAACCCCATTACCCACAATTCACACAGCATTCACATATACACAATGCCCACCCTAAAGAACATCCATAACAACTCACTCACAATACACCAATCCTATGTACAAACTATCAACAACCCACCAAACCAAAGACATAATAAATAACCAAAAGGAATAATCTCCGGATATGAATACCACTGACAAAAAGAGGAAAACAACAACAACAAATTCAACCACCGAAGAAACAGACAACTAATAAAAATAAATACATCGAACCCCCCCCCCCCCCCCCCCCCCCCCCACGGAACCATACCACTCAATCCAACTAGGATACATCAACGCAAGATCAGCAGTAAGCAACTCAGTAGACATACGAGACTGGATTACCACAGATAACTTAGACCTTCTATTTATCACAGAAACCTGGTTCCATAGCCCCACAGACCCCGCCATCCTAGAAACATGCCCACCAGATTACAAAATCACCCACTGGACAAGAAAAAGAAAAAAGAGAGGAGGCGGAATAGCTATTATTCAGAAACCCGAATTCACCATCACAATCACGGGTGAATCTACCTCACCACAACTTGAAATTGCATCGACAAGAATTAATCATCCAAACCTAATAGGACACCTTAACACAATCCTATTCTCCAGGCCACCAGGAAAATGGCAAGACTCCCAAACACAACTCATGGACTTCATCTCGAACTCCTGCGTATCTGCCTCAAACATCCTTATACTAGGAGACATCAACCTACACCTAGAAGATGACACCTCACCAAGCACACGAGAATGCAAAGAATTCCTAAAACTCTGTCCCCTGCAAACACCCAACACGCAACCAACACACAAAAAAGGACACACACTAGATATCATAACAAACAAATTCGAACCGGACTCAACTATCATACTCACTGACACAAGATGGACACCTACATTATGGTCAGACCACTATAAAGCAAATGTCTCTCTCTGCTGGCGAAAAACACACATAAACACAATCAATAAACATGAGCGAACAACATACACAACGAGAGGAAAAATAGACCCCACAATATTCTGGCAACAGATCTACCAGAACAAATGGTCAACAAACGCTGACACCATCCAATTCCTCCAAGAATGGGACGATTTATGTACAACAACATTAGACAAAATCGCCCCAATCCAAACCAGAACATCACACAGGAAAAAAGCAAACCCATGGTTCACCGAAGAGCTGAAAAAACTTAAAACACAAGTCAGGAAACTAGAATGAGAATGGAACAAAAAGAGAGATGAACAAACACTAAACGCCTGGAAATTACTCCAGAGAAAATACAAATACACCATAAAACAGACCAAAAGACTACATTACAAAACAATAATAGGACCAAACTACAAAGACACACATAAACTCTTCAACCTTGTGAACAAACTGCTAGACACCACACCAGTCACAAACAACGGCAAAGATATACCAGACGTTGCCAACCTTGCGAAATACTTCAAAGAAAAAATAATACAACTGCGACTCAAAATACCCGCTAGCCCTATTGAGTACGCCACACTTTTAGATTGTCTAGATCCAGAAGAAGGAACATACCCAGCAGACAGAACCTGGACCGAATTCGAAATACTATCAGAAGACCTCATCTCTGAAACTCTCAAAAGATATGCCAAATCCCATTGCAAACTAGACATATGCCCAAATAACCTCATGAAATCTGCTCCTCAACAATTCATAATAGACCTAATGAACCATGTAAACTTCATGCTACAAAACGGAATCTTCCCAAAAGAAAAAGGAAAAATCTTACTCACCCCAATTCCCAAAGATACAAAGAAAAGCACGAGCGAAATAACCAACTACAGGCCAGTAGCATCCATACCACTAATAACCAAAATAACCGAAGGAATGATAACTAAACAACTCACAAACTTTCTAAACAAACACTCAATAGTGCATGATGCCCAATCAGGATTCAGGTCGAATCATAGCACAGAAACAGTATTAGTCACCCTTATGACTAAATTTAAACAAATAATTGCGACTGGCAACAATATACCCTCCTACAATTTGACATGTCAAGTGCCTTCGATATGGTTGATCACGGAATCCTGCTACACATACTTGAATCTTTGGCATTGGAGGAAATGTCCTGAACTGGTTCAAGGGGTTCCTAACCCTACGTTCGTATCAAGTCACATCACAGTCAACCACGTCTAAGGCATGGACACCTGAATGCGGAGTACCACAAGGATCACCCCTCTCACCAACCATTTTCAACCTAATGATGATCCCCCTGGCTAAACTCCTATCAAACCATAACCTCAACCCATATATACTGTATATACGCTGATGATGTTACAATATACATCCCTTTCATACAAGACATCAACGAAATCTTCAATGAAATCAATCAAAGCCTACATATCATGACCACATGGGCAGATGCATTTTGTCTGAAATTAAATGCAGAAAAAACTCAATGCCTGATACTCACCTCCCAATACAACACAAAGGAATTTACCGCTATAAACACACCAAACCTAAACCTTCCAATCTCAGATACGCTAAAAATCCTTGGAGTCACTATCGACCGCCACCTAACGCTCGAAACTCACGCAAACAACATAACTAAAAAGATGTTCTACTGCTTGTGGAAATTGAAAAGGATAAGACCATTCTTCCCAAGATCCGTCTTTCGCAGCCTAGTGCAATCCCTCGTACTCAGCCATCTGGATTACTGCAACTCACTATACGCAGGTTGCAAAGAGCAAATACTGAGGAAACTTCAAACAGCCCAGAATACAGCAGCCAGACTCATCTTCGGAAAACCAAAATATGAAAGTGCAAAGCCATTACGAGAGAAACTACACTGGCTACCACTCAAGGAACGCGTCACTTTTAAAGTATGCACATTAGTCCACAAAATCATTCACGGCGAAGCCCCAGCCTACATGTCTGAGTTAATAGACTTACCACCCAAAAACGCCAAAAGATCATCTCGAACTTTCCTCGACCTTCACTTCCCCAATTGCAAGGGCCTGAAATACAAGACGCTACACTCGTCAACCTTCTCTCACATAAGCACGCAGTTTTGGAATACACTGCCACGCAACTTAAGAACGATCCACGAACAAGCTTCCTTCCGCAAATTATTGAAGACCCATCTTTTTGAAAAAATCTACGGAAAAAGCCAAAACACATAAAGTCCACACTCACTGTTCACTAATGCATCATACATCCACTTCTGCAATCTCATCCCCGTAATCTCACATCACTCATACCTCCACTCAGAGAAATATGTATACCATATGTCTTCATGCCTTAATATTGCCCTTTAAGCCTCCCATTGTCCCCTTCCAATGTTTCAATGTCTATGTTCCATCGTTATATTCCTTAACGTTATTTCGACTGTCTCGCTTAACTCTACACAATGTAATCCATAACCAAGTTGTAACAAATTGTATTTCCATCATTCATATTATATTGTAAGCCACACTGAACCCGCAAAAAAGTGGGAAAATGTGGGATACAAATGCAATAAATAAATAAATAAATAAAATCTGAGATTTGTTAAAGGTTTCAGACATATCCATCTATTTGCTCCCATGATGTAACTGTTTCTATTATTCTGTCTCACCACATTGAACCTAACTTTGCTTGGGATAATGTGTGATATAAATATTTCTTTAAAAATCTTTTATCCTCCACCTTTTAAGCAGTGGTGTAGCTACGTGGGGCCATGGGGGTCTGGGCCCCCCCCCCCCAATTTCCTCTGGGCCTTGTCCAGCACCGGTCTCCGGCACAACCGCATTGCCTGCCCTGCTCTCTCTTCCCCCTCACGTCCTGTACGCTCCAGGAGCATGGTCAGTTTCACTAAAAGGAGCATACAGGACGTGAGGGGGAAGAGAGAGCAGGGCAGGAAACGTGGGGGGCAGCAGAACAAAATGTTCCACCCCACCTCGGACTCTGGCCCCCTCCTACTGCGAAGTCTGGCTACGCCTCTGCATTTAAGACATTGCCTATCCATCTGGATGGTAATAGCACAAGGGAAGCAAGTTTGGTTCAGTGAAGACTAACTCAAAATAACCTGTTCCTTAGATGGGCTGTAGTATTACCATATTGAAAATGCGTCCATACCATGCCTCTGAGTTTATGTTGCACTAATAAGTTAAATGATTAACTGACTTCTTGAAAGTATTATATAAACTTTGGATGCATGACTAGAGACACAAACATACACTTATTTATTCAATATTACAATTCCTCATGAACAGCCACAAAACAACCTTTAAGGGTGGATAGTGTTCCTTTTATTATTGACCAGCTAGAAATAAAAGTTTTCAGTTTTGGCACAGTGTAAGTCAGCACAAGAGCAAAATATAAGAAAACCAATGGACTACATTAGGGGATTATATCCCATTAGTTATGCTTAAACAAAAAAGATCTGTATGAAACAAAATATTTATTTTGACTTACAAAACCACTTGTCCCTGAAACATGCCTAAAAGCAGAATAATCCATTTCTGTATCTAAAATATAAACTTCTACAAAACAGATGAAGATGTGATTCTATGTACCCCAATGAAAGGAGAGTTTAATTCTACTTCCATTTAATTTCAATGTATTCCATCTTTATAACACCAGACATCCCAAGGCAGATTACAACAGTTAAGATGAGCCCATCAGGAAACACGATACCTCACTGAAAGTTGACCATCTGTATTGTATAGAAAAATGAGCTCAAAATGCAGAGTTTATAATTGCTGTTTCTACCAGCTACAATATTTTTTTAGTGATATTCAATTTTTATTTCATTATATTTATATCTAGATATGGGAAGCTTTCAAGTAAATTAAAATGCTGTCAAATTTAAAAAAAAAATTCTCCTCCAACTTTTAAGGCACTGCCTATCCAACTGAAACAGCTTTAGACGTGTTACAGATGGACCGGCATAGGCAGTCCCTTATTGCTAATAATCTTTTGCTATTGTTTTCAATGGGTTTGCTATTGTTTTGGGTTTACTAAAATGGCAGCAAGCTCCACCTACTGGCTTCAGCTCATATAATGGATTAGATAGGTTCACCCCGTCTCCTGTTTTCTTCAACCTCCTTGGTACTGTCTCCTGTTCTCAATCTAACCTCCTTGGCTCTTTCAGCTCAGCCCATCCTTCCTGTGACTAAAGCCTTCCTATTGGCTGGATTGTACCACAGCCTCTGCACCAGGGGCGTAGCCAGACTACAGATTTTGGGTGGGCCTAGGCAAGAAGTGGGTGGGCATCAAGTGTTCTCCCCCCCCCCCCCCCCCCACCTAAAAAAAAATCTCAGCAGGTGGGAAAACGCTTCCTTCCACCTTTTCAGTCTGCAGCAGGCACGTGCAGAAAACAGAGCATGAGCAGGTGCCGGTATCATGGAGAGTACTGTTTTCATTACCATCAAGGGGAAGTCTTCAGCTGGCTGAGCTTGGGATCCCCACCAACTACCACCAAATGTGTGCTACTGGGGTGGGCCTGAGCCCTAAGTTGGTGGGCCCTGGCCCACCCAGGCCCACCTGTGGCTATGCCACTGCTCTGCACTGGAAAGGAGGGGGGGACCGGAGAACTGAAATGGGCTAAACTCTGAAAATATCTACACACTTTACAAATTTTGAGAATCCAGACAGTTGGCAATTATAGTCTTCTGAATCCTAAACACATCTGACAGGACCCCCCTAAACTTTTAGAGATTCAATGTATCCACTGATAGCCCTGCAAGATGGGATTACTCCTCTGCACCAATCGTGCTTTCTTCTCTGTTGCTGACAAGGGAAGGGACCAATTGAATGAAAGGTAAAACAGCATGTGATAGGGCAGAGCTGGGCTGGGCTGAGGATTTGGAGAATCCCTTGAATGCTCTGACTGCTCTCCACTGCCCAATATGGCTATTCTTATGTTCTTAAAAATAAAACACCTTTTACCGGCAGCAGTAAAAGGGGGCCTTAGCTTTCGGCAAGCCTGCATGCCGATGGCACCACAGAGCCCCTTGTACTGCCATTTGATAGAAGGATTCCTAAGAGCTCAAAAAGCATCAAACAAACACAAAAAAGTGGGATTGCATTTGAAAGGAACGATGACATTGGAATCAGGGGCATAATTATACTGTGATAAAGTCACATCCAGGATAGTTGGGTTAAGGCAGTGTCAGCTTGAAATACAAGTCCCAGAAGGCATTGCAGGCAAGGCGCCAGGGGGTGAGATGAAGAACCCGGACTGGACTCCTAGCTGCCATAGGGGAAGACATGGGTGTAAGCTGGCAGGTCGTGTAGATTGGCTGCCACTAGGGGGAAAGAGAGATAGGAAACCCTGTGTGCAGTAGCTCATCATTAGTCTAATGCTTAACTCAGCTGGTATGGGTGTGGGGGAAGCTAATAAGTAGAGAATGATTGGTTGTGGTAGCAGAAGCCAGGGATTGATTAGGCAGGTGGGAAGGAGTCCCAGGGAGGAGAGAAGCAGTTGCAGGCTGAAAATCCTTGGGTAAGAGAGGTCCCTAAAGTACTGAAGCAGGCTGAAATCCCTTGGGTGTGAGGAAGTCCTAAAAGTATTTGCAGGCTGAAAATCCTTTGGTAAGGGAGGTCCCTAAAGTATTGAATTTACCAGTGAAGCTGATGCAGGGTGAAATCCCTTGGGTATGAGGAGTCCCTAAAGTATTGAACTCTCCTGAAGGTAAAGAGAGTAGAAGGTAGAAACTGCTGCTTTGGGATTTAACTGTGATGATGAACTGAAAGAACTGCTTCTATTTGGAATTGAACTACTGTTTATTGTGCTCTGGATAAAGAGCCCAGACTGGAGCTGACTGTGAGCCTGTATTGAATCCTGGTATGTGCTGATAGCCTACTGCTTAAAGGGGACTATTTACCACACACTTTCAGGTGGCTTGTATGTGCTTAAGATTGAAGGTGAATGCTGATGTTGAAACTGTGTATCAGGTCTACTAGAAACCTGCATGGAATAAAGTCTTTAAGATTGAAGTTGCGGGTGGACATTTATTTCTTGACTGTACCAGGAGGAGATTGTTCTATCCTTGGCTGCACCTAGAGGTACCTGGTTACAATACACATGTAATAATAATAATATGGTTATAAAAACAATGCATTACAAAGAATACACAATAACTTTAGATTTGTAAAGAAATGTGCTACAGAAAGCATAATACATATTCATACGAAAAGTATATCAATGAAAAATCTAGAAACAGGCAAAAGCAATCGAATAAAGACTGATGTAAAAAAAAGGTTAACAATGGAGCCAGTCAACAAAGTTAAAGTAAATACGACTGAAATATCAAAAACATACCTAGAAAAAATGTGTGTCACTGACAAACCGAGGTGGAGACACTGATCACGAAACAAACCTTGGATTACTCATATCAGACAAATCATCTCTCAGTAATGCAGGCTGCACCATATGACATGCTCTGAACCATACAACCTTTACTGAAACTTATTTTCGAAACAGAAAGACGTCCAAAGAGTGCCATAAAGCACCATTTGGACAGAATTCTTCTCAGAATATCCAAATCAGTATTTTCAAGACCCGTTTTGCAGACATTTATCTATTCATTTGGTCTGCAATGTGTCCAGCGTGTTGGTGACATTTCGAAGGCGAGATTAGGGTGGGTTTAGGGCGTGCCTAACACTTGGACATTTTACAACCATAATGGATCAAAACCAAAATGTCTAGGGTGAAAACGTCAACGTTTTGGTGTAGACCTGTTTTTATAATGAATAAGGGAGAAAAAGATGCCTTAAATCACCACTGGAGGGAATTAGGGATGACCCCCCCCCCCCCCCCCATTACTCCCCTACTGGTCGCTGACCCCCTCCCACCCTCAAAAAATGTGAATAAAAATAGTACTCAGCAGCCTCAGATGTTATAGCCAGCTCCATTCGTACAGGTCCCGGGAGTAGTGTAGTGGTGAATGCAGTGTACTGTAGATAGGTGGACCCAGGCCCATATCTACCCCTACCTGTTACACTTGTGGTGGAAACTGTGGGCTCTCCAAACCTGACCAGAAACCCACTGTACCCACATATAGATGCCCTCTTCAACCACAAGGGCTATTCATAGTGGGTTTTTGAGGGATCAGTAGACAAGTTAAGGCAGCAACAGTGAGATGTGTACCTGGAAGAATTTATATGAAGTCCACATGCCCCCTAGGGTGCCCCATTGCTCTCCTGAGATGTCTGGGGGACCAGTCTGCTAAAATTGCTGGCCCCTCCTACATCCTTATAGCGAGTTATGGCATAAAAAACGTATTCATTGTAATGACTGTTTTGCATACATTTGCATTTAAAACAGATTATTCATTTTGAATGCACTGTGCATTTATTTATCGACAGAAAATGTATTTGCATATACGAACATTACTTTTTTATGGTGTTAGTTGCTATTTTCTAAGTTTTGATGCATGATAATTCATTTTCACAGGAATAGAAATAGGCATTTTAGGTTGTTTTTATTTTCTCTCAAAGGCATCATGTGATTTCACCTTTCCCCCCTCCTTTCTTCACATTTGCAGTGTCTCAAAGTGATGCCATCAGTAGGACATACGTCCACAGATCAGTCGGAGCTAACTTCTTTGGGAAAGAAGAAAGAGCAGGAGGCCTGAGGAAGGAGCAGAGAGAGACTCACATTACAGAGACTGTGCTAAGCCCAGTTTAACTGATTGAAAGTGCTTTCTGAGTCCTGAGATCATGGAACAACCAGCTGTGTTAATGCACTCAAACTCTGGATGTACTGTCTTACCTGTGACAGTAAAATCCAGTGTGAATTAGCGGTCGTGTGTATTTTTCTTTTGCTTTTGAAAAAGAAGTAATTACTGTATCCAACGACCATGAACCTTACTGATTAAATATCCCTGAAGGTATGATTTTAAGTGAATTAATTTAGTTTCCCTATTAAAATCATTTTAGAAGGGCTTGGAAGATATTTACTTATGTAAATAATGAACTTACTACATCTGTAAAAAGCTCAGCAAATCTGAGTAACTGTTTAAACATGTGTGTCTGGAACATAAACACCATTCAATCTTTAAAACATTTATCCAAATCCAAATAAAAAAATTAACATTAATTTCACCAGTATGAAACCAAAAGAATGTATGTATAAATTAAACAACAAAGGGGACAAGGGAAATCTCTGTGGGACTCAAGACACATTGTTCCCACTGTATGTCAAGTCGACAGACATTCTAACTTTATATCACCTACAAAATAAAAAAAAACATAAAACCAGGACCTCACTATACCAGAGATCCCAGTGGGATTCAAAATCTGTAGAAGAGTATCAAAATCAACTAAATAAAAAGTGCTTGATAAATCAAACTGAAGGAGCAATACTTTAAACCATATAAAGATCACTAAATCAAATCATGCCTCAGAGGTTAGATGGAAACCCTGATTGTGAAGAATGCAGGATATCCTGCTGTTTCAAATAACCTGACAGTTGAGCAGCAACATCCCCTTCCATTGATTTTACAGGCGGCTGTGTAGAGTTGATGTATAAGTTCATTTCTTAGTTTCTGACTAGTGCGTTTGATTGATTTTACAAAAAGTGGTATTGATGCAATCGGCCTATTAACCCTACCAGTTCCCTAGAATTTTTCACAATTGGTGTTACAATTTTGTGGGAGATATTGCTGAAGGGTTGGAAAGAAAGGTTTGCCTTTTTGTAGATGACACGAAAATAGCCAGTAGGATACTCTGAAGGGAGTAGAAACAATGAGAAGGGATCTCCAAACATTAGAAGAATGGTCGAGGGTCTGGCAGTTAAATTTTAATCTCTATAGCCAAATGCTGGGTTAATTAATTGATCAGTTTCTATAGTAGAGAAACTAAACAACTATCCTATTATTGAGACTAGAATAAACTACTGATGAGGACTGAATATATGTTCTTTGGAACCAAACCTTTCTGCATTTTGGATTTGTGGACTTTCTAATGTTTAGTGACTAGACTCACATGGAAGCCCAGCAGAAAAAAAAAGCATTGAGCATATCAGACTGAGGAATGTGATACCTCTTGAGAATTATACACCATAGCACCTTAAGATAAGTACCTCCCTCTACCAGTTTTGTACCTTTTTGCTTCTGGTATATATGAACTTAAAAACTTGTTGCAACTGGTTGGTAAGGCTGGAGTAAGGTGCTATAAAGTGGGAAACGTGTTATTATAACTACTCAAGACTCTGGTCTGTGTAATGCACCCATCACACATATATTTTTTATATTTCTTTATTGTATATTATTTATTTCTACAGATTTGTTTGAATTTATTGTTTTTGCTATTTTTGTATTTAATAATCATTTTTGAGGTTTCTGGAGTTGTTTAGTTAAACTTTAATGCCAAGAAGTGTAGAGTGATGCACTTGGGGTGCAGAAATTCAAAAGAGAGATACCAGATAGGAGGGGAGAAATTAGTAAACTCAACTCAGGAGAGACACCTTGGGCTGTTGGTGTCAGAGGATAGGAAGGTGAAAAACAATGTGACAAGGCAACGGCCATGGCCAGAAGGATGCTAGGCTGCATAGAGAGGGACATAACCAGCAGAAGAAAGGAGGTGTTGATGCCCCTCTACAAGTCGTTGGTAAGGCCCCACTTGGACTATTGTGTTCAGTTTTGGAGGCCGTATCTTGCTAAAGATGTAAAAAGACTGGAAGCGGTGCAAAGAAAAGCTACAAAAATGGTTTGGGATTTGCGTTCCAAACCGTACGAGGAGAGACTTGCCGACCTGAACATGTATACCTTGGAGGAAAGGAGAAACGGGTGACATGATACAGACGTTCAAATATTTGAAAGGTATTAATCTGGAAACAAACCTTCTCCGGAGATGGGAAGGTGGTAGAACATTCTTCCTGACATCATTCCTTAATCTGCCCCCTTTCAACCTCAATTCATGTCCTCTAGTCCTAGCACCTTCCCGTCTCTGGAAAAGGTTTGTTTGCGGATTAATACTTTTCAAATATTTGAACATCAGTATCATATCACCCCTGTTTCTCCTTTCTTCCAGGGTTTACTTGTTCAGGTCAGCAAGTCTCTCCTTGTACATCTAGCTATGCAAACCCCATTACATTTTTGTTACTTTTCTTTGAACCACTTCAAGTCTTTTTACTACTACTACTATAAATCATTTCTATAGCACTACCAGTCGTACGCAGCGCTTCACAATTGAACATGAAGAAAAAAGACAGTCCCTGCTCAAAAGAGCTTATAATCTAAATCAGGACAGACAAACAGGACCAATAATGATAAGGGTAGGACAGACAGGACACATAAGGAAAGGGACTATTGAAGAGAGGAAGACAAGATAAAGGTTACGAGCAAGTGACAAGTTAGGAGTCAAAAGCAGCATCAAACAGGTAGGCCTTTAGCCCCGGATTTGAAGGCGACCAGGAATGAAGCTAGACGTAATGGCTCAGGAAGCCCATTCCAGGCATAAGGTGTGGTGAGACAAAAGGAGCGGAGTCTTGAGTTGGTGATGGAGGAGATGGGTGCAATTAGGAGAGATTTGCCTAGGGAACGGAGTTCCTGGGAGGGAGTGTAGGGAGAGATAAGGGTGGAGAGGTAGTGAGGGGCTGCAGAGTGAATGCATTTATAAGTCAATAAGAGGAGCTTGAATTTTATACGGAAACGGATAGGGAGCCAGTGAAGTGACTTCAGGAGAGGGCTGATATGGGCATAACGACTTTTACATCCTTAGTAAGATACGGCCTCCAAAACTGAACACAATACTCCAAGTGGGGCCTCACCAATGACCTGTAGAGGGGCATCAATTAAGTGGAATGAGGTTAAAATGAACTTGTCAGTTCCTATTCCATGTTGCTACTTGTGAGTTCAATAGGAAATAAGGCTCCCATATTAAAGACTAGCTAGGAGAATATCAGCCAAGCTTCTTGTTTCTTACAGAAACTTGGATGCAGTTGGAAGAAGATCCCACAATAGAGCCTTATGTCCACCTGGTTTTAAAATGGTATCATTACCTAGAAAGGGAAAACGAGAAGGAGGGGTTGCATTATGCTATAAATATTTTTAAGGTGAGTCTGACAGACTCAATTAGTAACTCTGAGTTGGAGATATTTTCATATAAGTGATATTACTCTATCCAGTTTATTGTATATTAACGAGAGCCTTGAATCAAATAGATTGAAAATTCTGCAGGAAGCAAAACACTCCTTGGAATCACTGTGGATTGAAATTCCATGTGCAAAGGGGAAAAGGATAGTGATAGGAGTGTACTACCGTCCGCCTGGCCAGGACGAACAGACGGATGCGGAAATGTTAAAGGAAATCAGGGACGCAAACAAACTGGGCAACACAATAATAATGGGGGATTTCAATTACCCGCATATAGACTGGGTTAATGTAACATCTGTACACGCAAGGGACATAGGATTTCTTGATGAAATCAAGGACAGCTTCATGGAACAGCTAGTTCAGGAGCCGACAAGAGAAGGAAAAATACTAGACTTAGTCCTTAGTGGTGCTCATGATCTAGTGCAGGGGGTAACGATACGAGGGCCGCTTGATAACAGTGATCATAATATGATCGGTTTTGATATTGGCATTGAAGGAAGTGAAACTAGGAAATCAAGTACGCTAGCGTTTAACTATAGAAAAGGTGATTACGACAAAATGAGAAAAATGGTGAAAAAAAGACTGAAAGGAGCAGCTCGCAGAGTAAAAAACTTGCATCAGGCGTGGATGCTGTTTAAAAACACCATCCTGGAGGTTCAGGACAAATATATTCCACGTATTAGGAAAAAGGGAAAAAAGACTAAACGTCAGCCGGCGTGGCTAAACAGTAAGATAAAGGAAATCATTAGAGCCAAAAAACAATCCTTCAGAAAGTGGAGAAGAGAACCAACTGAAAGTAACAGGATAGATCATAAGGAATGCCAAGCCAAATGCAAAGCGGAGATAAGGAGGGCAAAAAAGGACTTTGAGAAGAAATTAGCGTTGGAAGCAAAAATACATAGTAAAAACTTTTTTAGATACATTAAAAGCAGGAAACCGGCCAAAGAGTCGGTTGGGCCGCTGGACGAAAATGGTGTTAAAGGGGCGATCAAGGAGGACAAAGCCGTAGCGGAGAAATTAAATGAATTCTTTGCTTCGGTCTTCACCGAGGAGGATTTGGGGGGGACACCGGTGCCGGAAAGAATATTTGAAGCGGGGGAGTCGGAGAAACTAAACAAATTCTCTGTAACCTTGGAGGATGTAATGGGTCAGTTCAGCAAGCTGAAGAGTAGTAAATCACCGGGACCTGATGGTATTCATCCCAGAGTATTAATAGAACTAAAAAATGAACTTGCGGAGCTACTGTTAGAAATATGCAATCTGTCCCTAAAATCGAGTGTAATACCGGAAGACTGGAGGGTAGCCAATGTTACTCCGATTTTTAAGAAAGGTTCCAGAGGAGATCCGGGAAATTATAGACCGGTGAGTCTGACGTCGGTGCCGGGCAAGATGGTGGAGGCTATTATTAAGAATAAAATTGCAGAGCATATACAAAAACATGGACTGATGAGACAAAGTCAGCACGGATTTAGTGAAGGGAAGTCTTGCCTCACCAATCTAATGCATTTTTTTGAGGGGGTAAGCAAACATGTGGACAATGGGGAGCCGGTTGATATTGTATATCTGGATTTTCAGAAGGCGTTTGACAAAGTGCCGCACGAAAGACTCCTGAAGAAATTGCAGAGTCATGGAATCGGAGGTAGGGTATTATTATGGATTAAGAACTGGTTGAAAGATAGGAAGCAGAGAGTAGGATTGCGTGGCCAGTATTCTCAGTGGAGGAGGGTAGTTAGTGGGGTCCCGCAGGGGTCTGTGCTGGGTCCGTTGCTTTTTAATGTATTTATAAATGACCTAGAGATGGGAATAACTAGTGAGGTAATTAAATTCGCCGATGACACAAAATTATTCAGGGTCGTCAAGTCGCAGGAGGAATGTGAACGATTACAGGAGGACCTTGCGAGACTGGGAGAATGGGCGTGCAAGTGGCAGATGAAGTTCAATGTTGACAAGTGCAAAGTGATGCATGTGGGTAAGAGGAACCCGAATTATAGCTACGTCTTGCAAGGTTCCGCGTTAGGAGTTACGGATCAAGAAAGGGATCTGGGTGTCGTCGTCGATGATACGCTGAAACCTTCTGCTCAGTGTGCTGCTGCGGCTAGGAAAGCGAATAGAATGTTGGGTGTTATTAAGAAGGGTATGGAGTCCAGGTGTGCGGATGTTATAATGCCGTTGTATCGCTCCATGGTGCGACCGCACCTGGAGTATTGTGTTCAGTACTGGTCTCCGTATCTCAAAAAAGATATAGTAGAATTGGAAAAGGTACAGCGAAGGGCGACGAAAATGATAGTGGGGATGGGACGACTTTCCTATGAAGAGAGGCTGAGAAGGCTAGGGCTTTTCAGCTTGGAGAAGAGACGGCTGAGGGGAGATATGATAGAAGTGTATAAAATAATGAGTGGAATGGATCGGGTGGATGTGAAGCGACTGTTCACGCTATCCAAAAATACTAGGACTAGAGGGCATGAGTTGAAGCTACAGTGTGGTAAATTTAAAACGAATCGGAGAAAATTTTTCTTCACCCAACGTGTAATTAGACTCTGGAATTCATTGCCGGAGAACGTGGTACGGGCGGTTAGCTTGACGGAGTTTAAAAAGGGGTTAGATAGATTCCTAAAGGACAAGTCCATAGACCGCTATTAAATGGACTGGAAAAATTCCTCATTTTTAGGTATAACTTGTCTGGAATGTTTTTACGTTTGGGGAGCGTGCCAGGTGCCCTTGACCTGGATTGGCCACTGTCGGTGACAGGATGCTGGGCTAGATGGACCTTTGGTCTTTCCCAGTATGGCACTACTTATGTACTTATGTACTTAATTGTATTTTGTTCTACTTTCCCCATGGAAATGGTCATTAGCAAAAGATAACTTCTAAGATTTTGATCAAGAACTGTTTTAACTTCTAAGTACAATTTACTTTTAGGGGTATCAATTTACATTTAGACCTCCTTAATGACCCTCAGGCAATCGATCTTCAAGCATTTCTAAATACATTGAATTTCCAATGATCCCCTTCGCAAATAGCATGTGATCAGGTCAACAACTAGATCTGGTTGTTTTTAATATGAATCTTCCACAAGTCCTGACTCTAGAAGTGTATCTTGGACCCCAGCTTTATGGTCAGATTGTTATTTACCACAATTTACTATTAAATGGAAACCAAAAGCAAAGCAAGGACAGAGACAAAATTCCTTCTACTACACTAGGGACAAAATTGATCAGAAACAATTTTGGGAGAAAGTTGATCTAAACTGCGGTAATCAGAGTATAGATTCTTTCACAGTTATTGATAATTGGAATATGATTAGTGAACTGTTTTAAAATGGGGCTTATGTTAGTCTCATCTCCACTGCACAACTCTGATGGACCAGCCATCTTAGTGAGAAGTGGAGGAGATCAAGGCTGCACTTAGTAAGACCTCTAGACTCTCATCTCATTTCAACAGACATGTGCCTGTCTTCTGTCAGTCTGAAACTTAGGAGATAATAATATTCTGGGTCTTCTTCATTAACTGAGTTTGATCATATTCTGGCATAGAGAGGGTGACTAACTTGTATGTTTCATTTGTTTAATGTCAGATGGAACCTGGGGAAATCTATTATCATATACATCTGATTCCATCACTGAGTATACTAAGAAAGAGAAGGAGAGACAGTTTCTAGTTCTAAGGATTACAGGTTTATTTTAATACTCACCAAGTAATATACAATTACAATGCAGGAGGAGGTCCATGTGGCCGGACCTCTTGGGTCTGACATGCCTCAGGAGTTCTTCTCTTACAGCAAAAATTGTCAGCTTTTATATTCTCTTGACTGCATTGAACTCTATGGGTTCTCATAGATCTCGCTTATCAATTTGATGATCCGATTACACCCTGACCACAAAATGTTCTTCTTCTGCAGATGTCCTAACACCTATTCCCTCTGAGCTTCCCGTTCTTTCACACCTACCGTAGGTGTTGTTTACTTCATGCTATTTTTGATCGGTTTCGTTTCTCTTATCAGTTGTTCAGTTTCATTTCTCCACTGCCAACTGTTCTGTATTAGAAACTTCTTTTAAGCAACAGGCCATTTTCCATGACCTAAGTCATTCAGCAAGTAAACCATTGGGCCTCAAATCTAGGCTCTAGGTTTTTAAACTCGTACCATATCTCTACAGAACATATATTAAATGATACAATGCCCAAAATCTAAAAACTTTTCAAACGGAAAAAAAACTAACAGCTGGTTCAGTATGGAATTATTAAAGTTGAAACAAGAGACCACGTGACGCTATGAGCTGAGCAGGACGTGACTTGCTCTAGCTCCGAGACCCGCTCCCCCAAAATCACTTAATTTGCAGCAAAACGGCTATTACAATCATCAACCAAGACTACAAAGTGCGCATGGACAAATATATTAAGAAATCGCCAGGTGGTATGGCGCTGCACACCGCAAAGAAAGAAAAATCTAAAGCGGGAACCCTGGAAGGAGCTATGGCGGAAGGCTCGGGAACCGCGGCGGCGCCATGCAGCTTCACAGAGCAGCAACTGGTCCAACTGACCTCTGCTATTGAAAAAGCTTGGGCTCCAAAGTGGTCGGCACTACATGAAAAATTAGATCACTACCAGACGGCGTTGGATGGCTTGGGGATCAGGATGGGAGACCTGGAAACCAGAATGGCGGCGCTTTAAGATGATTCACGTGGTTATGGGCTGGATATCCACAGTTTACAACAGCAGCTGAAAGAACAAAGCACAAAGTTGGAGGACCTGGAGAGCCGCTCGCGACGAAATAATGTCCGCATAGTTGGGCTCCCGGAATAATTACCAGAGCGCAATTTAGAAACCTGGCTTGAAAATTGGCTGGGAAAAGAGTTGGCCCTCACAGACTCGTCCGGCTCGCTGGTAGTAGAACGGGCACACCGAGTAGGACGCAAGGTGGAATCTAATAACAGGCCAAGAGTTGTGGTGGCGAAAATTCTCAATTATAAACACAAAATTGAAATATTACAAGGATTTAAACTTAAGAGAGACTCACTTAAATATGGCGGACGCAACATTTTGATTTTTCAAGACTACACAATGATGGTTCAGGAGCAGCGTAAGAAGTTTCATCCGTTGTGCTCACAATTGATAGAGAAAAAGATAAAGTTTGCACTACAATATCCCGCAAAGCTGCGGCTGTATATTCAAGACAGATGGCAAACTTTTGATAAAGTGGAGGAAGCACGTGCGGCTCTGGTGGACCACCAGATGTTGGACAGTACTTAGAAAGAAATGTGAGGGTAACTGTGTAAGAATGCATTACTGATTGTGAGTAAGGTTGGTGTATGGAGAAAGCGGGGAGAAAATATGATGTACAAAGTATGGGGGAGGGGGTCTCAAAGCAAAGAAACGTGGTTTTTACATTTTCGTGGGCATAGTGGCCTGGGGAAACGTTTCGGGGTAGCATTACAGGACGGGGTAATGGGGGGCAGGGGGGGAGGTTGGGGGGGAGTGGGAGGGGGAGTGGGTAAGATATACACTGATGTGGCTCGGTCATAAAAGAGATTTACATGAGACAGTATTTCACCGAGGGCAGAGTGGGGTGACGACACAACCAAGGCTAAAGGCACATGGGATAGCAGACAGGAGTCAGACAGGGCACCGTACGTTAGGGCATTATACACAATCTAGTCCATGCCCGCGCGTATAATTACATGGAATGTGGGAGGGATCTCTTCTCCAATCAAGCGGGCAAAAATACTATCGGCCCTGCGAAGGCATGGCGCGGATATTGCCTGTTTGCAAGAAACCCACCTGTCGGCGGCAGAGCACAATAAACTAAAGAAAACCTGGGTTGGAGAGGTGTTTGCCAGTTCCCCCCAGGGTCGGAAAGGTGGTGTAGAAATTTAATTAAAAAAGGCTTGTCTTATAGGGCCTCGTTGATAGCCACAGATCAGGCGGGGCGATACTTGATGTTAAAGTTGTGGTTGCAAGGGTTGGAAATAAACTTACTGGTAATTTATGGGCCTAATAAACATGATCCTGAGTTTTACCAAACAATAATGAAGTTATGTAATCAAAACGGAAGCCGCCCACTACTGGTAGTGGGAGATCTAAATTTAGTAATGGATCCGGAACAGGACTGCACAAATCCTAACTCATCACATTATCAAGGATATAGAGGGGAGACACTGCCATGCTTAGTACGAGCCCAGGACCTAATTGATACATGGTGGGCCTTACACCCAACAGAAGTAGATTTTACACACAGATCTCAGGCACATGGGATGCAGGCCAGGCTGGACTACATGTTAATAACACGTGGAGTGTTTTATAGAGTGCGGAGGGTAACTATAGGACCAGAAGAAATATCTGACCACACTCCAGTGTGGCTGGATATGGAAACTAACATTGGGGAGTCGGGAGGGAAAAGATGGAGATTTCTGGCTTACCTCGTGGCAGATCCACAATTCCAAAAATATATTAACGAGAAGTGGGATGAATATGCGACAGATAATGCGCAGCATGCAGACCAAGCGTCCTTATTTTGGTCGACCTCTAAGGCCGTCCTACGAGGAGCTATTATTGTATACGTCTCTCTCAGGAAAAAGAAAGTGGCAGCTAGTGTGTTATTACTGGAAGCGCAACTGAAAAGCGCGAGGAGGGCTTATGCGCGGAATCCAACCTCAATGAGGTTAGAAACTTTGAAAGCCACACAGGTGTCCCTTAATACGTTACTGCATGAAAGAGAAACACACTCCCAACTGTATAAGAAGTATAAGTTAGAAAGATATGGCAATCGGCCGGGTCGCATGCTGGCACGGGCTATAAAGACCTGGGGCGGCCCAAGAACGATAGACGCACTTAAAGATCGACAGGGACAATTAACTAATAACCCAACACAGATTGCTAAAATTCTGGCTACACACTTCTCCACTTTATACAAAAAGGAACAGTTAGAAAGCCCACAAAGGATCAGGAAGTATTTGGCACAAACTGGGCTTCCCAGGTTGACGGCTGAGGAACAACAAGACTTAAATGCCCCATTGATGGTGAAAGAATTGCAGGCAGTAGTAAAAAAACTGAAGTCATACTCGGCGCCTGGGCCAGACGGGTTTTCGGGTGAATATTATAAGATGTTGCCACCGAAGGCCGGGGGGGGGGGGGGGGGGGGGGGGGGGCACTGATTGACTACTTTGAAGAGGTGATAGAAGGTGGCGTGTTGCCCCTGTATGCTAATACATCCACGATCACCATAATACCAAAACCAGGTAAATCAAAAGAGTTAGCAGAGTCATACAGACCCATATCGTTATTGAATGTAGACATTAAAATGATAGCAAAAATTCTGGCGGAGCGTCTGGCTGCTGTCCTTCCCAGATTGATAGGACCTGATCAAGTGGGATTCGTTAGAAATAGGTCCTCGGTTCTAAATGTTCGGAAGGCCCTGGTGGCAATGGCCAGATGTCAGGAGAAGGGAGAGCCCGTGATGCTGCTGAGTCTGGACGCTGAAAAAGCTTTTGACAAAGTGAGTTGGGATTTCCTCTTTCAGACTCTGGAGCATATGGGATTTGGGGAGTGGTTTGGGAAAGCAATAAAAACCTTGTACAATCAACCGAGGGCGGCAATACTGGCAAACGGGGCACTAAGTGAGGAATTTAAAATAGAACGTGGCACACGACAGGGGTGCCCCTTATCCCCACTGTTGTTTGTGCTCACCTTGGAACCGCTGCTGAGGGAAATAAACAGGGTAGATGCCATAAAAGGAGTGAGTGTGGAAGGGCATCAACTTAAAGTACTGGCATACGCAGACGACGTATTAGTGATAGTTACAGATGTTAAGCAGTCGCTTAATCCCCTGCTAGAGGTATTAGCTGTGTATAGGCGGGTGGCGGGGTTTACCTTAAATTTGGATAAGTCCCAGGCTTTGTCAATCATCCCTGAGTTGGCAGATAGAGAAGGGTGTGGGTTCCCCTTTAGACACGCTGATGGGGTGCTAAAATACTTAGGGGTATTATTACCAGCGAAATTGGCTCAAGTTTACACACTTAACAACAACGCCTACTGCGGGACACCGAACAGAGTCTACGGGGGTAGGAGTCCTTGCCGCTAAATTTATGGGGAAGAATAGCCTTGTATAATATGTTCATTATACCTAAATGGTTGTATGTGTTTCAATTGTTGCCTTTGTTTCTGAAAAATAAAGAGGAACATAGTCTGAATAAAATGTTAAGACGGTTCCTATGGAAGGGGAAAAGAGCACGACTACCATTGAGAATACTATGTACCCCAAAAGAATATGGCGGATTGGGATTAATCAGTATTAAAAATATAACAATTGCTAGCGGGATGAGGCATATCAATGACTGGTTCCGCCAGACATCCCACTTCTCAAATACAGATTTGGAACTTAGCCTGCTTCCGCAAACTCATTTTAGTAACTGTTTACACCCAGGAGGAGGGGAAATCCCTGCGCTACTGAGAGCCACAGGGATAATGAGTTCAGCTAAAACGAATTGGAAATGGATATGCCGGTTGCACCAGTTCTCGCCCAAAGTGACCCCATTCCTTTCTATTGTGAAGAACCCTCACTTCAAGCCAGGATGCATCTATCCAGCTTTTGGTAAATGGAAACAAAAAGGGATAACATATCTTCTACATGTATTGACGTTGGAGGGTAAGGTCAAGTCATTTTCAGATTTGAAAACAGAGTTTTCAATTCCTCCGAGAGACTATTTTCATTATGTACAATTGCAACATTATATCAATTCGTTGCCATGGACAGACTTGACAGAGGATGTGCAGGAAGAAGTGTCCTCAGCTTACACTTTAAGAGCGCAAGATAAAGTACCGTTGGCGTACCATCACCACCACATAAAAGACATGACTCCAGAGGTGGATTATAAATGAATGGCAGAATATTGGGGAAAAGACTTATCCATAGACATCACTGCAGACCAGCTTAAGGATTATATTTTGTCAATTAGGAGATGCTCAAAATATACAGCACATTGGGAAATCCAATATAAAACTGCGATGCGGATGTACGTAGCGCCCAGAAGGGTGTTTCATATGGGTATGTCCCCATGGGGGGCCTGTCCAAAATGTGGGGCAGACGAAGCGATGCTGGGCAACATGCTGTGGTCCTGTAAAGGAATACAACAGTTTTGGAAGGTCATAGTGACCCAGGTTTCAAAGCTATGGAAGGTGAAATGGCAGTTGGATGCGAGACTGTTGTTTGATTACTACAGAGCGCCGTGGCGCACCATGAAAGGATTGAAGGTGTTCTTAGGAAAAACTGTCATAATAGCAAAGCAATGCATAATGGCCAACTGGATTACAAATAAATGTCCGACTTTACAAGAATGGAGGTTGCGTATGATTACTCTGATGCAGATGGAGAGGATGGCAGTCTGGGATATTTCTTCAAGGACTGGAGAGAATTGGCAGCAATGTTGGTGTTTATTTCTGAGTACACTGACCCCGGCGGCGAGGAGTCGACTGTTGAACAGATAACTATAAAGAGACTGAGCCACATTGGATTTAGACAAGTCGGTTCAGGATACAAGGGAGAAGGGGGGGAGAGGGGGAAAGGCAAGGGGAAGGGACAGGGGCGGAAAGGGGGGGAAGGCGGGGTAAGGATGTGCGGGTAAGGGGGGGGGAAGGGGAAAAAGGAGATGGGAACCTGTTAGAAGAAATGATGTTATGATGGTTATATTTGTGAAAAGTTTAGGTTGTAACAAATGGTTTAAATATTTACATTGTCAATGTCTACTTCTGTAATAAATATGATTTAAACATAAAGTTGAAACAAACTTGTACAAAACTGGAAAGACTTTGGTTGAAAAAATAGGAATGAAAACAAAATGAATTGGAGGAAAACTGTAAGTGAAAATAAGAAGAAATTAACTGAGGCAAATCAAGATTATTACTCTAAACTAATAGGACAAGATAGTAAAATAGTAACAAATCAAAAAATCTTTTTGGGATAATTAACCATTTGATAAGACTATGGGGCTCATTTTCAAAACTCTTAGACTTACAAAGTTCCATAGGTTACTAGGGCTCATTTTCAAAAGAGGAAAAACATCCAAAAAGTGGCATAAATCTGCATTTGGATGTTTAAAATGGCATTTTCAAAACCAATTTTAGACTTTTTCTACCATCAGAAGTGCATTCAAATCGCAAGGGGGCTTGTTAAAGGCGAGATCTGGGCATTCCTTGGATGTTTTTCTGCCATAATGGAGGAAAACAAAAATGAAACACAAAAAAGTGCCCTAAATGACCAGATGACCACTGGAGGGAATCAGGGATGACATTCCTTTACTCACAAAAATGTGATTAGAAACATTACTTACCAAACTCTATGCCAGGCTCAGGCTCAGATGTGGCCGTAGCGAGAAGGTTGTTAGGCTGTATAGAGAGAGGTGTGACCAGCAGAAGAAAAGAGGTGTTGATGCCCCTGTATAAGTCGTTGGTGAGGCCCCACCTAGAGTATTGTGTTCAGTTTTGGAGGCCGTACCTTGCGAAGGATGTAAAAAGAATTGAAGCGGTGCAAAGAAAAGCTACGAGAATGGTATGGGATTTGCGTTACAAGACGTATGAGCAGAGACTTGAAGACCTGAACATGTATACTCTGGAAGAAAGGAGAAACAGGGGTGATATGATACAGACGTTCAAATATTTGAAAAGTATTAATCCGCAAACGAACCTTTTCTGGAGATGCGAAGGAGGTAGAACGAGAGGACATGAAATGAGATTGAAGGGGGGCAGACTCAAGAAAAATGTCAGGAAGTATTTTTTTCACGGAGAGAGCAGTGGATACTTGGAATGCCCTCCCGCGGGAGGTGGTGGAAATGAAAACAGTAACAGAATTCAAGCACGCGTGGGATAAACATAAAGGAATCCTGTTCCGAAGGAATGGATCCTAAAGAGCTTAGCCGAGAGTGGGTGGCAGAGCCGGTGGCGGGAGGCGGGGATAGTGCTGGGCTGACTTACACGGTCTGTGCCCTGAAAAGGACAGGTACAAATCAAGGTAAGGTATACACAAAAAGTAGCACATATGAGTTTGTCTTGTTGGGCAGACTTGATGGACCATGCAGATCTTTTTCTGCCGTCATCTACTATTTTACTATCCTGCTTATAATCGAAAGAGAAAAACGCCTATATTGCAACCCAAATCGGGAGATGGGCGTCTTTCTCCCATGAGCGCCCAAATCGGTATAATTGAAAGCCGATTTTGGGCGTTTCCAACTGTAATCCATCGTAGAAATGGGTAAAGTTCATGGGGGCGTGTCGGAGGCATGGTGAAGGCAGAACTGGGGCGTGGTTATCAGCCGAGGAGAGATGGGCGTCTTTAGCTGATAATCGAAAAAAAGGCGTTTTTACCGCGATATTGGGTCACTTTTTTGGACCCTTTTTTTTTCATGAACAAGTCCCAAAAAAGTGCCCCAACTGACCAGATGACCACTGGAGGGAATCGGGGATGACCTCCCCGGACTCCCCCAGTGGTCACTAACCCCCTCCCACAAAAAAAAACCCACTTTACAAACTTTTTTTTCAGCCTGTATGCCAGCCTCAAATGCCGTACCCACCACCATGACAGCAGAATGTGTTCTATTCTCTGACAGCCTTTCCCTGGTTCTGATGTGGCTCTCGGGTGAGTGTGACACCTTTTCTGTTATGCGCACTGCAAAGTCACATCAGCAATGCATTGTGGTAGGTGTAGGGTATTGGGCTCCGTGATTCCACTAGCTTGTGGCAAATGCTCACAATGTTGGTAGTTGGTAGGCTGTACTCCCATGGTGCTTTTCCCCCTGTTAACTGGGTCAGAGTGTGCCCTGTTTTGTTTCCGGTAGTCCATGAGGTAGTGGCCATTTTTGTAAGCCAGTTTTAGATCCCTTTCATGTGTTACCCACGTTAGAGAACTTAGTTCTTACCTTGAATGTGGCTGAAAGAGGGCATTGTACAGCATTCTGCCAGCTCTGACCTACTGCTAATCTCAGTACAAGGGAGACTCGTTGCCAGTGGGGCACAACCTCTGATCTGCACTTAACTGTGAGTAAGCGTGCTTATTCCAATAAAGGACGTTTTCGGAGAGATTAGTCTTCAGGTGTCAACTGGTGTGCCAATGTTATATAGCAGCAACAAGTCCTAGAGGCCTGCGTGTATGCAGGTCCCTGGAGCACTTTTAGTGGGTACCGCAGTGCACTTCAGGCTGGTGGACCCAGGCCCATCCCCCCCCACACCTGTAACACTTGTGGTGGTAAATGGGAGGTCTCCAAAACCCACTGTACCCACATGTAGGTGCCCCCTTCACCCCTAAGAGCTATGTTAGTGTTGTACATTTGTGGGTAGTGGGTTTTGGGGGAGGGGGTTGGGGGCTCAGCACCCGTGGTAGGGGAGCTATGCATGTGGGAGCGTTGTCTGAAGTCCACCGCACTGACCTCTAGGGTGCCCAGTTGGTGTCCTGGCATGTCAGGGGGGCGAATGTACTATGAATCGGAGCCCCTCCCATGACCAAATGGCTCGGATTAGGACGTTTTTGAGCTGGGCGTTTTTAGTTTCCATTATCGCAAAAAAAAAAAACAAACGCCCAGCTGAAAAACGTCCATTTTTTCGATAATACGGTCTGTCCCGCCTCTTCACGTACCCGTTCTTGGACATAGACGCCCATGGAGATAGGCGTTCGCGTTCGATTATGCCCCTCCACGTTACTTAGATGTCATATTGAAAATGCCCCTCCACATATATGCCTCTGTATGTCAGACCATATGTTTACAGTGGTATGAGTCATCAGCTCCACAGCAGTGTGGTTGTGGTGTCCCACAAGGATCAGCTTTCTCGTCAATACCATTTAATATCTTCATGAGGCCCTTGCAAGATGTGTTAGAATCAGTCCTTAAATGTAGGCAGATGATGTTTTGTTAGTGGTGCAGGTCTCTCCTCTGGACTGTGATTTAGGAGGGATCCAGGGTTGTTTGCAGGATATAAACAAATGGTGAAGGAAACAGCGTAAGGTATTACATTTAGATAAAACAACTGTATGCTGGACTACTGGGAAGAAAGAGAGACCAGGAGCTTTAGTACATTCAACTTAACTACCCCAACTTGACATTTCGTTCTTTAGATTGTAAGCTCTTCCGAGCAGGGACCGTCCTTAATTGTTAATTTGTACAGCGCTGCGTAACCCTAGTAGCGCTCTAGAAATGTTAAGTAGTAGTAGTAGTAGTTTAGTAAAGCCAGGACTGACTATCAGTTTGCATTTGAGTATCAGGTGAAAACCGTGGTTGGGCATGGAGATAAGGTTCTTCAAAAAGTTCAGACTCTTTGGGGTTATGTAGATAAAAAAAACCATTCTTGGTTCTACTGCGTGGATGACACAACTGGATAATGCTAATGTAGTTTTGGTGGGATTGCCTAAGAAAAGTATAAAAGAATCGCAGACATTGCAAAACATGGCAATTTGATTGTCAGGGGGGCTACACAAGATGGATTCAGTGACGCCTCTGTACATTCAATGTCACTGGTTGCTGGTGGACTATCGAATTAAGTTTAAGATTCTTATATTGCTTCAGAGAGCACTGGCAATTCTAACAAAGGATTTGCGTTCAATAAACACCTGATGTTTGGAGCTAACCTGGTGTAAAGGAAGCCTGTTTGCCAAGAACTAAAATGCGAGCATTTTTTCTTAACGAGGGAGAACAGATTTATGGAATCAGTTGCCAGGGTATATTCGGGGGGGGGGGGGGGGGGGAATCATTGGTCCAGTTTAAATGCGTTCTAAACGCATAGTTTTTTTTTTTTTTTACTCTGGCTTTTAGTGAGTATTTATGTTACCTGTGTTAAGGGGCAGCTTGCCCAGTGTGTGTCATCTGTTATGTTTGTGCTTTCCTGTTTTATTGTAGTTCTTATTTTCTGTTTTGTAAGGCGGTATAGTAAAATGATCACCTATAAACTAGAAACCTCACTGCTACCAGACATGCCACTTTTGGCAAATTAGCGTCAACTCTTTGGAATTATCTTCCACCGCACCTGAGCTATAAGCCCTCTTTTAAAACTCATTTCGTCTCCTTCCCTTTTCAGTTGGCTGGGACTAATCATATTAGCAGCAATGCCAGGTCACAGGGTGGGATTTCACATCCTTATTCTGATTTTTCTCTCTTCCGTCCTTTGTGTTTTCTTCATGATAACCGCTCCTCTGATGTAAGTTTTATTCTGTATGTTTTTATTTCTCATATTTTAATTTTGTAAACTGCTTAGATGTGAATAGCAATATATTGAATAAAACAGAATTTGACCTTGAGCTTAATTCCCTAAACAAGGCAGTAAGAAAGGAGTAAATGCAATTTTGATCAGGGGCCACCAGTCTGTAAACCAGCTGTCTCCTGGAGTCTGAAGAGAGAAATTGAATTGTTCCCACTTTGCAGAATCCTCTTCAAACAGGGTCAGGCTGATCCACAGCTGTTCATCTAAGGCACAAGGGGAGACTGGATTCAACATTTTAGTTAGCCAAGAACAAAGATTGAAGCTGCTATCATCTGTAGACCCCAATTACAGACATTGGAGGAGTAGCCTAGTGGTTAGTGCAGTGGACTTTGATCCTGGGGAACTGGGTTTGATTCCCACTGCAGCTCCTTGTGACTCTCTGCAAGTCACTTAACCCTCCATTGCCCCTGATACAAAATAAGTACCTGAATATATGTAAACCGCTTTGAATGTAGTTGCAAAAACCTCAGAAAGGCAGTATATCAAGTCCCATTTCCCTTTCCCTATTTGAGATTCTACATGGAATCTTGCTAGTGGAGGAGTCGCCTAGTGGTTAGTGCAGCGGGGGATCCTGGGGTTTGATTCCCACTGCAGCTCCTTTTGACCCTGGGCAAGTCACTTAAACCTCCATTGCCCCAGGTACAAATAAGAGGCTTGCACAGGAGAACAGGCGTCAATGTCTGCCCTCACCCCCAGTTTTGCTTGGACTTGCAGTCATGGTTCTTTTTTTCTCACTGTCAGCACTACAGACTGCAACAGACTTCTTTCTCCTATCAAAAGAAGCCAAAAAACAGCAATTTAATGTGAAAAATGCTCAAAACCCAAGCACCGGTCCATGCCCAATCTGGTGATGTGTTTTCTGAGCTTTGGAATGAATACATAATTACCTCATGATTTTCAGCACACGGATTAACACATGTGCTGGAGATTTTTGAGTATCCTGCGCTGATGAACATGCATTCAGTTCCAGTGCTAATCGCTCCTAGCCCCAGTGTTAGGCTTTGAGCATCTGGCACTGTGTTAGGGGTATTTCACCCACCCAAGGAACCTACATCACTGTAAAGGAACATATTAGCGCAGGAGCCCAGTAACACTCCAGTGGCGTACCAAGGGGGGGCGGTGGGGCGGTCCACCCCGGGTGCCTGCCGCTGGGAGGGTGCTGCGCGCCTGTCGGCTCTTCGTTTTCATGCTCCCTTTGCCCCGGAACAGGTTACTTCCTGTTCCAGGGCAGAGGGAGCATGAAAACGAAGAGCCGGCAGGTGCGCGGCACCCCCCCCCCCCCCAGCAGTGTGTACGCTGGGGGGGTTCTTTCGCCGGGGGGGGTGTCGCGCTGTTCTGGGGGGCGCTGCGCATCGGCGATCCGCCCCGGGTGTCAGCCCCCCTAGGAACGCCACTGACACTGTCACCCCCCACCCCTGTAAGAACACTTTAACCTAACACCTACCTGTAAGCTAAAAGGAAAGAGGAGACCGATTAGCCGGGAAAACGTTGGAGCTGGAGATAAATGAAGTTCCTTCAGGGACACCTTCTACAGTTTCCATATACTGCTAACACCAAAAGTTCAAAGTAGTTTGCAATAAGAGAAAAAGGGATACAGTTAAAATCAAGTGCCCGAAAACTCAGTCAGAATTAAGGAGCAAATTCTTAACATCTTCCTGAAGAAAGTAAATTCAGGATTGCTTCTAAAACAGGAAACATTTTGGGTGCCTGATAAGCAAAGGGTCTATCATAGTAACGTGGAGGGGCATAATCGAACGTCACCGGCCAAATAGATCGCCAGCGATCTATGTTGGCAGCGGCGCTACAACTGGCCGGAACCGTATTATCGAAAAAGATGGCTGGCCATCTTTTTTTCGATAATACGGTTTAGCCCGGCCAAATGCCATGGAGTTTGCCGGGTTTGAAATGGCCGAGTTTGTTTTTCAGCGATAATAGAAAGTTATGTCGGCCATCTCAAACCCCGGACAAATTCAAGGCATTTGGCCGTGGGAGGAGCCAGCATTTTTAGTGCACTGGCCCCCCTGACATGCCAGGATACCAACCAGCCACCCTAGGGGTCACTGCGGTGGACTTCAGAAAAGCTCCCACGTGCATAGTTCCCTTACTTTGGGAGCTGAGCCCCCACAACCCCCCCCCCCAAACCCACTACCCACAAATGTACTGCACCCACTGAAATTGCTCCAGGGACCTGCATACAGCCTCTAGGACTTATTGCTGCTGTATAACTTTGGCACACCAGTTCACACCTGAAGACTAATCTCTCTGAAAAAGTCCTTTCTTGAAATAACCACATTTACTCACAGTTAACTGCAGATCAGAGGTTGTGCCCCACTGGCAAAGAGTCCCCTGGTACTAAGATGAGCAGTAGGTCAGAGCTGGCACAATGGTGTACAATGCCCTCTTTCAGCACCATTCAAGGTAAGAACTACGTTCTCTAACGTGGGTAACACAGGAAAGGGAACTAAAAGTGGCTTACAAAAATGGCCACTACCGTATGGACTACAACAGGAAACACAACAGGGCACACTCTGACCCAGTAGGCAGGGGGAAAAGCACCATGGGAGTAGAGCCCAGTACCCTACACCCACCACAATGCATTGCTAATGTGACTCTGCAGGGCGCCTAACAGAAAAGGTGTCACACTCACCCGAGAGCCACATCGCAACCAGGGAAAGGCTGTCGGAGGATACAACACATTCTGCTGTCATGAAGGTGGGTACGGCATTTGAGGCTGGCAAAAAAGGTTTTTAGTTTTATTTTTTTTAGTTTGGAAGGGGATTGGTGACCACTGGGGGAGTATGGGGAGGTCATACCCCATTCCCTCCAGTGGTCATCTGGTCAGTTGGGGCACCTTTTTGAGGCTTGGTCGTGAAAATAAAAGGACCAAGTAAAGCCGGCGAAATACTGCTTAACGCCGCTTTTTTTTCCATTATCGGCAAAAGCCGGCCATCTGGTAGCCACGCCCATGCCCGCCCATGTCCCGCCTTCGCTAATCTACCGACATGCCCCCTTGAACTTTCGCCGGCGAAGCGGCGATGCTGTGAAAAATGCCGCTTTTGATTATACTGATTTCGCCGCTTTTAAGAAATCGCCGGCCATCTCCCGATTTGTGTCGGAAGATGGCCAGCGATCACTTTCGATTATAAGCTGGATAGCAACATACATATGTAGTAGATGACGGCAGAAAAGACCTGCACGGTCCATCCAGTCTGCTGAGGTGGAAGGAGGTGTTTCAGAGAGCTCTGCAGACTTCCAGTGGGAGGGGAGTGAGGCCTAGCTCCCTCCCCAAGGATGTGGAGGGCCTCTGAGGAGCGTTCCCCAGGACAGGCCCAGGCCATGGGGCCTCTTGGGCTCAGGGACCAGAGGGTCAGGAAAAGCGGTCCCCTCCCTTGCAGTGCCGCAGGGAGGAGGGAAAGGAGCCCTGTGGATAGAAGAGGGCCAGACTCCACGGGAGGAAGCCGGACTGGTACCACCCTCGCAGCCGCACAACGTCCAGCAGGTGAGGGGGGGGGAGAGCTGGCGGAGGCCCTAGAGAAGAGCTGGTCTGAGAAGGAAAGAGTGGTAATGGAGATCTGTCAAGAGGCCCTGCCGGAGGTGGAGGAGGAAGGCAGTGAGGACAGTGACGATCTAGAGGAGGAAGAGCTTGTGGACTACTGCCAGGATCCAGAGGACCCGGCCAGTGGCATAATTAAAATGGTGAACAGAATTAAAAGTATGGAGAAGGAGGTGGTGGACCTGGGGAAGCGAGTCAAAATGGCAAAAACCCTGAGCAGGCTGGCCCCAGCAGAGCATCGCAAGACCTATATGAAAGAGGAAACCAGGCTGCTTAGGCTTCTCCAGAAAAAAGAACAGCTGCTGAGGGCCCTGAGGAAAGGCCCTGGAAATCCTCTGAGAGAACTCTATATCAACAGAGACAGGATGGCCTCGGGGGGGGGGGGGGGGGGGGGGGACAGGCCCCGTCAGCCTCGGTACAGTGGAAGCAACAAACAGAGCAGGAAGGAATCAGCCCAGGCTTTGGACCCCAGAACATTGAAGCATCAGAGGAGCTGCCAGGAACAAGCACCCAAAATACATTAAAATTCATGCAATACCTTGGCCTCTGCAGGCAGCTTCTGGAGTAAGCAGGACTGAAGGTGGGGCTGTGGAAGCCTCATTGAGAGCACCTGAGTGTGGGAGAGCAGAACAGGAAAAAAACTTTAACACTAAGACTTTTCACATTGTTGAAACAGAGGCTGGAATTTCAGGAGAGAGACCTTTTTCCACAGAAGTGGTGGTGGAAGTTGAAACAGAGAACTTACCTGGAGAAGAGGCAAGGGGTAGGCAGAGGCAATCGCTGCGGGGTGTCCCTGGGCCAGGAGTGCAGGTCTGCTGAGCAGGTCTCCTGGGACGTTGTCCGAGCTGTCCAGGAAGTGGCCCGATGGGAACGGGTGGAGGTGGGGGTAAAGACCTTTGGGGTTTGGTGGAAGCATGTACGCTTGAAGTTGAGTTGAATGTTTGGGGGGGGGGGGGTTGGGAGGGACGGTTTTGTGTGTAAAATTTGCATTTTTGTATAAAAGTATAGAGGGGCTGGCTTTATAACTGCACAATGTAATGTATTGAAATTTGATTTTCCGCTTTCATTTAATAAAGGAATTCTCCAGTCTGCCCAACAAGACAAACTCATATGTGCTAGTTTTTGGGTATATCTTACCTGTCATTTTCAGGGCACAGACCGTATAAGTCCGCCCAGTACTATCCCCGCCTCCCACCACCGGCTCTGGCACAGACCGTATAAGTCTGCCCAGCACTATCCCCGCCTCCCACCACCGGCTCTGGCACAGACCGTATATAGATCTTAACTGAAGGGAAGTACATAAGTGTTGCCACACTGGGACAGAAAGAAGGTATCCCGTTTCCAAATGATCCCAAAAAAGTACAATACATTTTATGCTGCTTATCCTAGACATAACCAGTGCATTTTTCGAAGTGGCTTATGGACTTTTAGGAAATTAGCCATACCTTTTTTAAACCCGTCTAAGCTAACTGCTTTAACTACATTCTCTGGCAACAAATTCCAGAGTTTAATTACATGTTGAGTGAAGAAATATTTTCTCCAATTCGTTTTAAATTTACTACTTTATAGCTTCATTGCATGCCCCCTGGTCCTAGTATTTTTGGAAAGAGTAAACAAGTGATTCACATCTACCCGTTCCACTCCACTCATTATTTTATAGACCTCTATCATATATCCTCTCAGCAGTCTCTTCTCCAAGCTGAAGAGCCCTAGACGATTCAGCCTTTCCTCATAGGGAAGGCAAACGTTCTTCTACTCCTAGTGGGAGCTGAAAATTTAAAGTGGGAAAATAGATATTCAGGGCCATCACCACTGAGAACACAGTGAAAAGTATCCTGGCCTCAACCTGGAGCCAGTGCAGCTCCAAATACAGTTTAGAAATGTTATCTGATTTAGACAGATAAAAAAAAAAAAAATCAGTCTAACAGCAGTATTTTGAAACATTGGAAAATAAATCTAGCAGCACCAAGGTTACAACAGTCTAACTGAGAAAAGTAGAGATTGAACAAGGACCTCGAAAAACTTTCAATTCTTCTTAATTTTCTCATTAGAAAGAAAGAACTTTTAACAATAGAATTAACATGAGATTCCAAGGAAAGAGCTTGGTCCAAAAAAACTCCCAAAATGTTGATTAGAGGGGAAAGAGGATATTTAACTTGATTTATAAGTACATGATCAATCAGTGGATCAAGGTTATTATCCAAACGTAAAAACTCAGTTTTCTCAGAATTCAGTTTAAGCTTATAATCTGACATTCAATCACTATTTATTGACATACAACACTGAATATATGAAGAAATGTGCAATAAAGTCTCTTGGACTGGAATCAAAACAGTGATGTTACCACAGCCATCAAATACAACCCCATTCTGCTTCATTCTGTAAGATCTGGTGGATAGAAACCCCCAGAACCAATATTACCTAGTTCAGACAATAAAATGTTATGGTCCACCAGATCGCATGCAGAACGAGGTGCTGTAACACGTCATCAATTTACTTTAAGATTATGGACAATTTACCTTTAGCTTTTTGTTTCTCTTATCTTGTACAGTACATATTCTTCCTAGATACTGGAGTACACAATAAAGGGTCGTTTTTATCTTTAAGCAGTCCTGGATTCCTCTGCTCTTCTGCTCCTGATATTTCTGTACTTAACTCTTTACAGTTACTATAAAGTAACTGTTCTGTGTGACCCGATTTAAGTGTTGAGACAGAAGGAGAAATTCCGGCCACACACCTTATCCACCTCAGGGATGACCATCATCTCTGAGTACTGAGGGGGTCGCTACTCCAGATTTAAAAAAGGTATGGGCAAATTCCTGGAGGTAAAGTCCATAAACTATTATTAAGGTAGACCGTGGAAGGGGTGGGGGTGATAGTATGGAAATCCCACTACTTTTTTGGGAGTCTACCAGATACTTGTGACATGACTGGGCCAGTTAGAAACAGGATGTGGCTAAATGGATCTTTGGTACCTCTCAAGTTCTTATGGCCAGAAAGCTTACAGAAATGTATTGGTGACAACAGAGTGCCAGTGAAGGCACATGGAAAATTCATATTAGTAGACAGATGAACCTGTGAATACAAGTACACAGAAATGGACCTTTGACTACAGAGAATGCACAGAAATATTCCCAGAGTACCACACTGTGTAAAAACAGGGACATGGTTCTCTGCTTCTAATGTCAGGTACAATTTCAATCTGCCTTTGTGGTTTGTCTACAGGTTCCCAGACATACATACAAAGAATACGGCACCAGATCTTAAATGAACAAGTGTTGAATATACTTGAAGACTGAAATTACAGACTGGGAAATGCTGGAAGGCCCTGATGGGTTTTGTGACCTTGCCCACAGAATTAATGAATTCTGTGGCCACCATTTCATCAACATTTTCTGTCTGGAAATTTGTTTGTACACTGTAGAAATAATAAAATGTGCAAATGCATTTCCTTAAAGTTTATTTTATTACTATATGTTTAGACATTTATTAACCACATGGTACAGATACTGGTCGTTCTAACAAGTATCTCTGTAGAAAATTAAGACGTTTAATCAGTTCTCCTGATTTGAAAATACATTATTTTTCAAGAATTATCACAATTCACAATAAGTTAATTAGCTGATCAGTACATTTACTTCTACTGTATGGCTATGACTCAGACGTATGTACCCCAACTCTCATTGCATGCTGTATCTTAACACTCAGAACTGTGTACCCCAACATTGTGGGCTGTATCTCTATGCTCACAGCTGTGTACCCCAACACTGCTCACATGCTGTATCTCCAGACTCAGAGCTATGCTCCCTGCTTTCAACATATATTACCTCTTTACACGCAACAGTTCTCACATGTGATCAGATCTGTGCATACCTGAATCTTATTGGGAAAGTCTTGTGAGAAATACCAGGATGCATTTTACAGGATCTCACACAGTCTTCTGATATATTATGTATTACTAAGGTCAGCCGTTCCTTTTGGGGTGGTAACAAAGACTACGTCACACTTTACATTCTTAGTAAATCTGGGTAATTTATTCAAGTTTCTTGTTTTTACTACGTGAAAATCTAAATCACCTGACAGTGTTTTCCCTTTCTCCTGCCCCTCCTCCATTGCTCACTGTGTCTTCTCTTATCCCTCTCCCACTCCACACACACACACACACACACACACACACACACACACACACACACACACACATATTTACATGCAAGGGGGTTGGAAGGAATCCCATGAACCACACCCTGCATACTTTCCCCACTTATTACTAAGAAAATCGAAACCCTTTCCTGTTCTCTATAGCTGACTGTATCTTCTCTTTCTCTCCCTCCCTTGTTCAAAGGTCAGTCAATGACTCTTAATTCCCTTGCAACAGTGTTCCAATTGCTATCCAAAGGTGGGACCGTATGAAGGCCAGCATGAAGAGGCAGGTTTCCGACATGTGCTGAAGGTAATTCACTGTGTGATCTCCTGAAAGCCTTGGAAGTTGACCTGCCATAGGGTTAGCCTGAGCTCCAGTGTGGAGACAATTACAGTGTATGTACATTTATATAATACACATGAACACACAGGGCTGGTTCCATAAAGGTTTTTCCATGCATAAAGGATCTTTTGCATGTGATAAAGGCCTTCGATAAAACTGTGTGGCAGTGTAGACATGCACACTGATAACATGCTGCACATTCACACACTCACCACATGTAGATGGTCCCTGGGGTCACAAGGACCGAGCAGCAAAGGAATTGTGAAACATGTAGAATATCACCACTGACCGAAGGGCATAAAATTCTCAAAGGCAAGAGGAAAATCACCAACACTCAAATCAAATAGTCCTCAGCACAAAATGTATCTCATCCCTTCCTTTTCATATATATGGACCTTCAGAAGGTCAAACTCTTAGGTAACTGTCAAATACTCGGGTTACCACATGTCCGCACTGGTCTGATTTTAACCAAATATTTCCTTTTTCAGTGCTCAACCAGTAACTAAACTTTAAATGTTTGCAAAATTTCAAAACTTATCTTCAACTGTTTATCATGGGACCATCATCGACATGAGTCATGTTTCAACAAGCCCCCCCATCAGTCCATAGCAAAAAAAACCTTCTTTCAAAAAGAAACTTCATTTGAGAAGTAAGGGGCTACTCACAGGCCACCTAATAAAGTCCAGCTTTTTTGTCAACCTATGTTGCCCCAAAATGGTGGCAGCATCTTACATCAGATCAAAGTTTATCACATGACCCATAAGAACCAATCAGGGATCATACAATATTACTTCTTTCACACCAGTGTCACCCACTCGATCTCTGCATTCAGTCCATATTTAGAAAATACATCAATAGTTGTTCCTTATAATTCAATAGTCTTCATAATTACCTCCCTCTCTTCCTAATATTAAGTCCAAAATCTGCCAGCGTATATCTTTATTGTATGCCCTTTGTCTATCCAATGTTGTACAACTAGAGCTGTGAGCACTTGATTAAATATCCAAGACTTATGTTCATTTAGCCTTAGTTTTATCAATGTCAAGATTTATCCAACATATATCAGAGCAGAAAGATAAATTAAATATAACGCACACTGATGGTGACCCTCAGTGATCTAATTCTGATCCTTCAATTGTATTACACCCCTGCCACTGCACTTCCCATGTTCCTGGGGCGTTGCAGTCTCCACCAGCTCTGTACCTGTCACAATTTCCAAAAGCAGGAACTAGCAAACCACCCCACACAGGGATAAGACAGAACTCTGACAGGGATGGCTAGTCTTCACCTGCACTTGACCACCATCCCTCAGGAGTTGAGCCCCTGGGTGCAGGTGGCTGGCAGGATTTGCCGGACAGGGCCGGAACTGGACACCAGCAGGATACACACAGGGACTAGAATACACAGGGAGGCTAGGCAGAATACTAGACTAGGACTTTCAGACAGACAAGGGACAGAACTGAAAGCTGCAAGCAGCCACTGAAACAGGGAACAAACACTGATAGACAAGAGACAGGACTGAAAGCTGCCAGGCAGCCACTGAACAAGAAACACAGGCAAACAGAAACTAAACACAGAAATCCAAACAAGAAACAAGGCAAGGAAACAAGCAATACAGTACAAGATAAACTACACAGAGACTAGACTAGAATCAGGCAAGAATCTCAGACAATAAACTGGACTAGGCAGAAGTGCAACAAGCACCAATAAACCAGGGCCTTAGGCGATGCAAAGGCAAAGCAGAGAGTTTCTAAATGGCTAATAAGTCCAGCAGCAGCTGAGATTCAGCTGCAGCAATCACAAGGCAGCTACAGGTGCTGTGCAGGCTCAAACAAGCCAAGTCTGGCAGGCCGGAAGATCCGGACTCGACTGGGCTGAAGTCTGGAATGGGAAACAGCACACAGACAATCCAATGCAGCCAGCACACAGAGACAGAGACAGAACTAACTCAGGAAGAACAGACAGGAGCCAGCTCAGAAGCTGACCGCCGGAAATAAGGTGAGTCTGAGAGGGATCATGGCCACAGATGTGACAGTGCCATCCAGTCGCTCGTAAATTACAGCTTCTCCAATAGCTTTACTGCATTGATAAGCTACTATTGGTGGTTCAGAGAAACATTCTTATAACTCGAATATGAAGATAGGTGGTGAAATAACCTGGCTATTTGACTGTTACCTTCTGAAGTTCCATTATGAGATATGGAAAGGAAAAGATCTGATCAATTTTGCACTGATTGCTATGTATGTTTTTAAATACATGAACGCGTTTGCACTGCCTCAAAGCGAGTGGAAATGTATAAACCGGCATTTATCTGTTATCGGGACTGGATCTGGAAGCCTATTTTAAAACAGACATAAGGACCTATCACTGTTTCCAATTGCTGCTTCTTGGATTCTCACTTATGCTTTCTTTTAGTAAATTATGCACACTGACTTCATGTACAAATTTACATTTACCTCCGGGCAGGTGAAAATCTGTGTAACAATAAATATATTCAAAGGCAAATCAGTCAGACAATGGCAGCTGTTCTCAGGATAATTCCCCTCAGTGGTGTCATCAGTGCCACTGAAAATCATTACAGAGCACGGGGTGGGGTGGGGGGAGCATGGGCCCTTTCGTTATCCAGAGGACAGCAATTTTCAGTCCATTATCCTGATAACCATATGGATAAAAGCAGGAAGCAGAACCTATCTGGTTGGCAGTCTCAGTATTGTCACACTCTGGACAGTGCTGCTGCTCACTGCTCTGTAATCAAATATACTGAAATCATTTAAGTGCTGTGTCTGGCATTTTGAAAATAAAACCCCACAGACGGCAGCATTTCAATATGGGGCTGGGTAATTTCCAAAAAGATGCCTTTTTTAAATCCAGCTGTATGCCTTTATCAAATAAATAATTCACTTTGAAAACTAAAGAGGTTAAGACCTTTTTTCACTAAATCAGTCTTTCGTACTTTGCTTCAATCCCTAGTATCAACAAAATTCGACTACTGCAATTCCATTTATGCAGGAATTAAAGGCGACCTTACCAAAAAATTACAAACTGCTCAAAATGCCGCTGCACACCTCATACATAGATTGCTTCGCTTCGCCAAAGCCACTTCCCTTCTTTATAACCTACACTGGTTACCAATAAAAGGTAGAATATCTTTCAAGGTCTATGTTTTTATTACCAAAATCTGTATGGTTCTTCTCCATCATATATGAACAATCTCACTGAATAACTCCCAGGTAATGGCGTATCGTCATCCAGAGAATATCTCATTCTGCATTTCCCTATTTGTAGGAATGTAATCTATAAAACAATTCACAAAGCCAGGGTACTAAAATTTGGAATTCTCTACCAAAAACAATTAAATGCACAGATGATTACGTTCTTCAGAAACCTACTGAAAACAAAGAATTCTATTTGAACATTATCCATTCATACAATTAATTTCACTTCTTTCTTCCCCAATCCTATCTAGCCCTAATTGTACCCATATTTATCCATCTTCACTTCTTTGTTTACAAACATGATTTAATCATCTTCTCTAGCCAGTTGCATCCAGGTTAATTCATCACATATGTTATATTTGTTTTACAAAGCCAATGTTATAGCATTACTCATTGTACTTTATAGTCTATGTGATTTTTAATATGTAGCATTCATTTCTTTCTTATGTAATCCACATAAAGCCTGAGTCAATATCGGGCTAATGTGGGTGAAAATGTCATAAATAAATAAAATCAAATAAATTAATAGGCTCCCAGTCCTGCACAAACACATTTATACCTGCCTCAGAGGAGGGGGAATGTTTCTGCATGTTTTCTGTGTAAACCAGTGTATGCGTCGTTCTATTGCACCATTGGCTCTATGTCCAGGGACTGGAAATATGCAAGTATTTTATTTTATTTTTGTTGCATTTGTACCCCGCGCTTTCCTACTCATGGTAGGCTCAATGCGGTAGGGAATGGAGGGTTAAGTGACTTGCCCAGAGTCACAAGGAGCTGCCTGTGCCTGAAGTGGGAATCAAACTCAGTTCCTCAGTTCCCCAGGACCAAAGTCCATCACCCTAACCACTAGGCCACTCCTCCACTGTTGCTACTATTTGAGATTCTACATGGAATGTTGCTATTCCACTAGCGAAGTCGGCCCTTGCAGATCACCAATGTGGCCGGCGCAGGCTTCTGCGAGTCTGACGTCCTGCACGTACATGCAGGACGTCAGACTCACAGAAACAGAAGCCTGCGCAGCCTTCTATATGGAATAGCAATTCCATGTAGAATCTCCAATAGTATCTATTTTATTTTTGTTACATTTGTACCCTGCGCTTTCCCACTCATGGCAGGCTCAATGCGGCTTACATGGGGCAATGGAGGGTTAAGTGACTTGCCTAGAGTCACAAGGAGCTGCCTGTGCCGGGAATCAAACTCAGTTCCTCAGGACCAAAGTCCACCACCCTAACCACTAGGCCACTCCTCCACTGGGTGCATGCACTTTTCACATACATCTGCTCCTGCTCAGTATTAAATAGGTCCTTACACAGGAGAAAAGCTTTTGGTGTTCCGTACTGAAATGAAGGCTAGTGTGAGTGAAGAGGGTGGTAGGAAGGAAGGCAGAACAGGAGTTGATCTGGCAGCCCTGGATCCAGCTTAGTTGAAAACACCATCCCTCTCCCCAGTCAAAGACCTGCTAGTAAAAGGTACTGGCATAACCTCAGGCCACATTACACAGGGGGCTGCTGTACATCCAGCAATCATCTCTCCATGTTAACATGACAAAACTGCTGCTTCATTTGCTAATCTTAAAAGTAAAACAAGAAAATATTCTGCAATGGAATAATGACAATGTGTCAGACCAAAGTTTTCTTCCTCCTCGCTCCTCTGTGTTTTGAAATGAAAGACTGCCCCACCCATTCTTAAGATAATAATCGCAGCTTCATTTAGGTGAACAAAGACACAAGCCTTCAAAACCAGCAAGCTCCTACAGTCTAATAAGGATGTAATATTGAACAACTTTTCAGTGCTTTCTTCCGTGATTATAAGGTTGTCATTCAGTATTTAAGCATCTTCTGATAACAGATAGAAAATAGAAATCAGAGAGTAGGGTTAAATGGTTAGTATTCTCAATGGAGAAGGGTAGATAGTGGGGTTCTTCAGGGGTCTGTACTGGAACCACTGCTTTCTAAAACATAAATAGATAATAGAGATGAGAATAACCAGTGAAGTAACTAACTTTGCTGACGACACAAAGTTATTCAAAGTTGTTAAATCACAAGAGGATTGTGAAAAAATGACAAGATGACCTTCTGAGACTGGGAGACTGGGCATCCAAATTGCATTTGCTCACATTAAATGTCATCTGCCAAGTGATGCAGGTCGGAAAGAGGATCCCAAACTATATCTACGTCATGCAAGGTTCCACATTAGGAGTCACTGACCAGGAAAGGGATTTAGGTGTCATCTTTGATGATACATTGAAAGCCTCTGCTCAGTGAGGACATTATAATGGCTTTGCATCTCTCTATGGTGCGACCGCACCTTGAATACTGTGTGCAATTCTGGAAGATTTGGGTGGGATACCGGTGTTGGAAATGGTATTTCAAGCGGACGAGTCAGAGAAACTTACTGACTTCACGGTAAACCTGGAGGACGTAATGGGGCAGTTCAGAAAACTGAAGAGTAGCAAATCTCCTGGACCAGATGGTATTCATCCTAGAGTACTGATAGAACTGAAAAATGAGCTTGCGGAGCTACTGTTAGTGATATGTAATTTATCAATTAAAATCGAGCGTGGTACCGGAAGATTGGAGGGTGGCTAACGTAACACCAATTTTTAAAAAAGGTTCCAGGGGAGATCCGGGAAATTATAGACTGGTGAGTCTGACGTTGGTGCTGGGGAAAATGGTAGACTATTATCAAAAACAAAATTACAGAGCACATACAAGGACATGGATTACTGAGACCAAGTCAGCACGGCTTTTGTGTGAGGAAATCTTGCCTGACCAATTTACTTCAATTCTTTGAAGGAGTAAACAAACATGTGGACGAGGGGGAGCCAGTTGATATTGTGTATCTGGATTTTCAAAAGGCGTTTGATAAGGTACCTCATGAAAGGCTACAGCGGAAATTGGAGGGTCATGGGATAGGAGGAAATGTCTTATTATGGATTAAAAGCTGGTTGAAGGATAGGAAACAGAGTGGGCAGTATTCACAATGGAGAAGGGTAGTTAGTGGGGTTCCTCAGGGGTCTGTGCTAGGACCGCTGCTTTTTAACATATTTATAAATGATTTAGAGATGGGAGTAACTAGCGAATTAATTAAATTTGCTGATGACACAAAGTTATTCAAAGTTGTTAACTCGCGAAAGGATTGTGAAAAATTACAGAAGAACCTTACGAGACTGGGAGACTGGGCGGCTAAATGGCAGATGACGTTTAATGTGAGCAAGTGCAAGGTGATGCATGTGGGGAAAAAAGAACCCAAATTATAGCTACGTCATGCAAGGTTCCACGTTAGGAGTTACAGACCAAGAAAGGGATCTGGGTGTCGTCGTCGATAATATACTGAAACCTTCTGCTCAGTGTGCTGCTGCGGCTCGGAAAGTGAATAGAATGTTGGGTATTATTAGGAAAGGTATGGAAAACAGGTGTGAGGATGTTATAATGCTGTTGTATCGCTCCATGGTGCGACCGCACCTTGAGTACTGTGTTCAATTCTGGTTGCCGCATCTCAAGAAAGATATAGTAGAATTGGAAAAGGTGCAGCAAAGGGCGACTAAAATGATAGCGGGGATGGGACGACTTCCCTATGAAGAAAGACTAAGGAGGCTAGGGCTTTTCAGCTTGGAGAAGAGACGGCTGAGGGGAGACATGATAGAGGTATATAAAACATTGAGTGGAGTGGAACAGGTGGATGTGAAGCGTCTGTTCACGCTTTCCAAAAATACTAGGACTAGGGGGCATGCGATGAAACTACAATGTAGTAAATTTAAAACAAATTGGAGAAAATGTTTCTTCACCCAACGCATAATTAAACTCTGGAATTCGTTGCCGGAGAACGTGGTGAAGGCAGTTAGCTTAGCAGAGTTTAAAAAGGGGTTAGACGGTTTCCTAAACGACAAGTCCATAAACCACTACTAAATGGACTTGGGAAAAATCCACAATTCCAGGAACAACATATATAGAATGTTTGTACGTTTGGGAAGCTTGCCAGGTGCCCTTGGCCTGGATTGGCCGCTGTCGTGGACAGAATGCTGGGCTCGATGGACCTTTGGTCTTTTCCCAGTGTGGCATTACTTATGTATTTATGTACTTATGGTCTCTGCATCTCAAAAAAGATATAGTGGAATTAGAAAAGGTGAAGAGAAGGGCAACAAAAATGATAAAGGGGATGGGACGACTTCCCTATGATGAAAGGCAGAAATGGCTTGGGCTCTCCAGCTTGGAGAAAAGATGGCTGAGGGGAGATATGATAGAGGTCTATGAAATAATGAGTGGAGTGGAACAGGTAGACATGAACTGTTTGTTTACTCTTTCCAAAAATACTAGAACTAGGGGCACATAATAAAGTTACAAAGTAGTAAATTTAAAATGAATTGGAGAAAATATTTCTTCACTCAACGTATAATTAAACTCTGGAAATTGTGGTAAAATCAGTTAGCTTAGTGGGGTTTTAAATAGGTTTGGCTAATTTCCCAAAAGAAAAGTCCATGAGCCACTATTAAGATGGATTTGCGGGAAATCCGCTGCTTTTTTCTAGAATAAGCAGCATAAAATGTATTGTACAATTTTGAGATCTTGCCAGGTATTTGTGAGCTGGATTTGCCATTGTTGGAAAGAGGATGCTGGGCTTGATGGACCTTTGGTCTGTCCCAGTAGGGTGACGCTTATGTTCTTATAGAACAGGAAGTTCATTTTCAGGGGCCAGAATCCTTCAACCATTCATATCAGAAATGCATGGACGTAATTGCTATTCTGAAAGAAATTCATAGAAATCCTGTCACCTATATCAGACTCTCTCTCTCTATAGATAAACAGAGACATACTAGGGCCGTACATTTGTTAGACCATGTTCCAGCATGTCCTGGAAATTTAGTGCCCACAAAATTAACCCAGTGCGCATTAATCTACAATCACACATAAAGTCAATTTATGCATGCTTTAAAGTTAAAGTCCATTTTTAAAACATGTATAAATGCAAATATGAGAAACAAATAAAAGAGGCCAAAAATCTGAAAATGAACCAAACATTTTTATCCTGTGCTTTTCCTTAACATACACAAGTAGAGCGAAAACTTTCTTTTACTTCTCTCCATTTTTTTTTTCCATTCTAGAAGAGGATGAATTGGTTCATGTATGAGGAAAGGCTTAAGAGGCTACAGCTCTTCAGCTCGGAGAAGAGATGGCTGAGAAGGATATACAGGAAAGTCAGGAAACTTATGACCAGCAGATTGAAAACAAATCACAGAACGTTTGTATCACAGCCTATGATTAATTGGGGAGACTGTTGTCAAAGAATGTAACAGTAGATGACAGCAGTTAAAGACCTGAAAGGGACTAACATACCAAGTTTCCAAAAGAGGTTTGGAGCAGTGGCGTAGCTAGGTGAGGCCACAGGCGCCTAAGGCCACGGGCGCCTGCCCCCCCCCCCCCCCCCACACACACAAATTTTCTCTGGCCCCCTGGTTTTGTTGGCAGGGGTCCCCAACAGATGAAGCGTTGTGCAGCGCCGTCACGTTGCCTGCCGTGCTCTGTCTCCCCTCACATCCGGCACGCCCCTTTTAGTGAAAATGAGCATGTTCAATTTCACTAAAAGGAGCATGCCGGATGTGAGGGGAAGACAGAGCAGGGTAGGCAACACGGAGGCACCAGAGACCGGAACTGGACAACACTTTAGCTGGCGGGGGTTGGGGACCCCCACCAGCCAAGTTATTTGCTGCGGCAGTGGGTGGGGAGGCGAGGCTGTAGACCAAAATGTGCCCCCCACCTCGGGCTCTGGCCCCCTCCCACCATGAGGTCTGGCTACGGCCCTGGTTTGGAGAAGTTCCTGGAAGAAAAATCCATTAAAATATATTATCCTGGTAGACTTATGAGAACCATTGCTCAGCCCTGGAAATGAACTATTGAAGTGTATCTGCTCCTTGGGGTCGGTCAGGTAATTGGGTCTCAGAATGGTCACTGTTGGTGACAGGATGTAGGGTTTGGTTCGGCTCAGCCTGGCTTTTCTTACGTAACAAAAAGAGAAAAAAGAAACCCAAGGGAACGAAAGATTAGAGAAAAGGGAGGGAAAGCCTTGAGGAAAGGAGGATGCACATTTCCCAAAGCTGATATATTACAATTAATAAATTCAGAAAAAAAAATATTTTTCTACCTTTGTTATCTGAGCATTGCTTTGGTTCTAACATCTTTCTTCTGCTTTTCTCTTTTTCTTCTTAACTCTCTCCAGGGTTTTCTTCTCTCTCTATGTCCAGCATTAATCTTTTCTGTGTGTCCCTATCATTGTGTCCAGCATCTTCTCTCTGTGTCCTTCTGCCTATCTTCCTCCCATATTCGGTATCTCTTCTCTGTGACCATATCTCACTCTCTTCAGCATTCCCTCCCCTTGTGACCAATATTGCACCTCTGTGTTCCAGGCCCTATGTTCCTTCCACAGCCTGCATCTCTTCTGCATCGCATCTGTTTCCCTGTTGTTGTCCCCCCCCCCCCCCATGTCTAGCTTCTCTCTTCCCTTACTCCTTCACCCCCTCCCCAACCAACCTTCATCTGTCGTCATGGTCTGGAATTTCTCTTCCTCTCTCCCCTGGTCAAGTCTATCTGTTGTCTTTGCTCCCCCACAGTCCAGCATCTGCCCCCACTCTTCCTCCTCCCCTTTGCAGCAAGTCTCTCTATCTTTGCCCTCTGCTCCCCCCAATCCAACATCTCTCCCCCTCTGCCCCCAACCATTTAGACATCTTTCCATCACCACACCTCCCTTCCCACTACAACATATGGAGGATCAGTGGCAGCGGTGTAACCTGGAGCGATGCTGGACCCACACAAGTACATGGGGGTCCAAGTGCAGGCGACCACTACCATTGGGCGCCAATGGCATTTTTCCAGGCTCGACCAATTGTAGCTACATGTCTGGTAAACACACAGTCCTACCTTTCAATATACATATGTAGAGAGAGAGAGAGAGAGAGAGAGAGAGACCAAGGGTGTGCATTCATTAGCAGACAGTTTTATAGAAAGCGTAGTGGTCACAAAATCAATTTAAGACGTATTAACTTAGGTGCATATTTCCAATGTGTATTTGTATTTAGAAAGGGGCAGCTGCAGTGTGTGTGTGTGTGTGTGTGTGTGTGTGTGTGTGTGTGGTGATATCACAGACATTGTCTGACTCATCCCAGGAATTACAGCTCCAAAGATCAATAGAGGGATTAAAATACTTTCATTTTCTGTTGTAGGGTGTTCACACTTCTTAGCATGTCATTAGCCTTGTTAATTGAGATCCCAGTCATTAGAGCCAAACACCCTTTGTTTTGATTAAGGGAATTGGGTAGAGGCTCATTTCAGTTTCTTCTCATTCCTGGCAGGGCCGTTTCTGCTGCATTTCCCAATTCCGTTTGCTATTCCATTGTAATTATCAGCAGCCAGAATGTCATGGTCAGATGAGGGCAATAATTTTTCACTTCTTTTGAAGATAAATTTCATTGTTCTGCTCAAAATGTATGTTGCTGAGACTGCACCTAGCAGAACAACTGTAGCAACATCTAGCAGGAAATACTGATAGAAAGGGATGCCATAAATGGCAGAGCGCAGATGTGGTGCCCCACCGTGACGCAGGATGTAGTTAATCCAGTAGACTGTTCGACCCACTGGGTGCTCAGGCTGGTCTTTGTGAATTTCTGACAACCTCTGAGCCTGTCGCCGATAGCTGCAAGACAAAAAAAACAGGACTGATTACTTTCTACACAAAACTGGTGCCCAAAGATACTGGAAACAAAGAATATATCACATTTCATAGAAAACTGGTATCTGTGCATTAAAGGGGCAATTTTCAGAGGGAAAAAGATCTTAACATGACCTGCAATGTAGGGAGCTTCTGGTTAGTTCCCTTACAATACTTCTCACATTCTGTAAGTGATTATTGTATGTCCTGAACTTCCACAGGCAGGAATGTATTGGTATTCTAGGCTGATGCCTTTTATAGATAAAGTTGTTGCTATTTGAATCCACATATGCGTACACTGTGCATAACAACATAAGAATGGTCCATCTAGCTCAGTATCCTGCTTCCAACAGTGCCCAATCCAGGTCACACAAGTACCTGGCAGATACCCAAATAGTGGCAACATTCCATGTAGCAATCCCGGGGCAAGCAGTGGCTTCCCCCATCTCAATAACAAAGTATTGACTTTTCCTCCAGGAACTTGTCCAAACCTTTTTTAAACCCAGATACACTAACCGCTGTTACCACATCCTCCGGCAAAGAGTTCCAGAGCTTAACTATTCGTTGAGTGAAAAACTATTTCCTCCTATTTGTTTTAAAAGTATTTCCATGTAACTTCATTGAGTGTTTCCTGGTCTTTGAACTTTTTGAAAGAGTAAAAAAATCAATTCACTTCTACTCGTTCTACACCACTTAGTATTTTGTAGACCTCCATCATATCTCCCCTCAGCCATCTCATTTCAAAGCTGAAGAGCCCTAACCTCTTTAGCCTTTGCTCATTTGAGAGGAGTTCCATCCCCTTTATCATTTTGGTCTCTCTTCTTTAAACCTTTTCTAATTCCGCTATATCTTTTCTGAGATACGGCGACCAGAACTGGAAAAACCCAGGGTACCAGCCTACTGTTAATGACGTCTCAGTGATGTAGACTTTAGTCTGGGAAGCAATGTTGGAGACTTACCACAGCTCCACCAAAAGCTACAATCATCGACATCAAGGAAGCGCTGCAGATGATCTGGTACAGCCTGCCACAAAGACTGATCGACCTCACACACATCTCCCTTACCTCCTCTTTTCAATCCTTTCCATCATACTGAGCCCCTCCTTCTCTCAATTAAAGCCGGGGGTGGAGTATTCACAGTGATTGTGAAATTCTGACATTGTTTCATTGTATCAAAGTCGTTAACTCGCGACAGGATTGTGAAAAATTACAGAAGGACCTTACGAGACTGGGAGACTGGGCGGCTAAACGGCAGATGACGTTTAATGTGAGCGAATGCAAGGTGATGCATGTGGGAAAAAAGAACCCGAATTATAGCTACGTCATGCAAGGTTCCACGTTAGGAGTTACGGACCAAGAAAGGGATCTGGGTGTCGTCGATAATACACTGAAACCTTCTGCTCAGTGTGCTGCTGCAGCTAGGAAAGTGAATAGTTATTAGGAAAGGCATGGAAAACAGGTGTGAGGATGTTATAATGCTGTATCGTATCGTTCCATGGTGCAACCGCACCTCGAGTATTGTGTTCAATTCTGGTTGCCGCATCTCAAGAAAGATATAGTAGAATTGGATAAGGTGTAGCAAAGGGCGACTAAAATGATAGCGGGGATGGGACGACTTCCCTATGAAGAAAGACTAAGGAGGCTAGGGCTTTTCAGCTTGGAGAGGAGACGGCTGAGGGGAGACATGATAGAGGTATATAAAATAATGAGTGGAGTGGAACAGGTGGATGTGAAGCATCTGTTCACGCTTTCCAAAAATACTAGGACTAGGGGGCATGCGATGAAACTACAGTGTAGTAAATTTAAAACAAAATCGGAGAAAATATTTCTTCACCCAACGCATAATTAAACTCTGGAATTCGTTGCCGGAGAACATGGTGAAGGCGATTAGCTTGGCAGATTTTTAAAAGGGGTTAGACGGTTTCCTAAAGGACAAGTCCATAAACCACTACTAAATGGACTTGAGAAAAATCCACAATTCCAGGAATAACATGTATAGAATGTTTGTACATTTGGGAAGCTTGCCAGGTGCCCTTGGCCTGGATTGGCCGCTGTCATGGACAGGATGCTGGCCTTGATGGACCCTTGGTCTTTTCCCAGTGTGGCATTACTTATGTACTTATCATTTGAGTGACATTATTTTACTAATGATGACTAAAGAGCATAACATTTCTCATTAAAAATCAAAGTGGTTGCCGAAAAATGGCAAATAATTCGAGGGGGCTACTATTTTTTTTCCTTATGATTTACATGCATCCTTGCCACCTAAGTCTTGCTGGCCTTTATAGAATTATCTCATAGTGCCACTGAAATCTAGGAGTGAATAAACATGTGGATTAAGGTGAGCTGGTCGATATTGTGTATCTGGATTTTCAGAAGGTGTTTAACAAAGTACCTCATGAAAGACTCCAGAGGAAACTGGAGAGTCATGGGATAGGAGGTAGTATTCTATTGTGGATTAAAAACTGGTTAAAAGATAGAAAACACAGAGTAGGGTTAAATGGTCATTATTCTCAATGGAGAAGGATATATAGTGGGGTTCCCCAGGGGTCTGTGCTGGGACCGCTGCTTTTTAACATATTTATAAATGATCTAGAGATGGGAGTAACTAGTGAGGTATTAAATTTGCTGATGACACAAAGTTATTTAAAGTTGTTAAATCACAAGAGCATTGTGAAAAATTGCAAGAGAACCTTACAAGACTGGGCATCCAAATGGCAGATAATATTTAATGTGAGCAAGTACAAAGTGATGCACGTGGAAAAGAGGAACCAAACTGTAGCTACATGATGCAAGGTTTCGCATTAGGAGTCACCACCCAGGAATGGGATCTAGGTGTCATCGTTGATGATACTTTGAAACTCTCTGCTCAGTGTTCTGTGGTGGTACAGAAAGCAAATAGAATGTTAGGTATTATTAGGAAAGGAATGGAAAACAAAAATGAGGATGTTATAATGCCTTTGTATCGCTCCATGGTGCAACCGCATCTCGAATATTGTGTTCAATTCTGGTCGCCGTATCTCAAAAAAGATATAGTGGAATTAGAAAAGGTGCAGAGAAGGGCGACAAAAATGATAAAGGGGATGGGACGACTTCCCTATGAGGAAAGGCTAAAGCGGCTGGGGCTCTTCAGCTTGGAGAAAAGATGGCTGAGGGGAGATATGATAGAGGTCTATAAAATAATGAGTACAGTGGAACGGGTAGACGTGAAGCATCTGTTTACGCTTTCCAAAAATACTAGGACTAGGGGGCATGCGATGAAGCTACAAAGTAGTAAATTTAAAACGAATTGCAGAAAATATTTCTTCACTGAATGTGTTAGTGCATTACAGGACCCTTTTACTAAGGCACGCCCAAAAGTGGCCTGTACTGGTGTAGGCATGTATTTTGGATGAGCGCTGGTTTGTTTAAGCTTGCCAGGTGCCCTTGGCCTGGATTGGCCGCTGTCGTGGACAGGATGCTGGGCTCGATGGACCCTTGGTCTTTTCCCAGTGTGGCATTACTTATGTACTTATGTAATGGGCCAGAAAATGGATGTGCAGCAAAATAAAAGCCAGCGTGCATCCATTTTTGGCCTGAGACCTTAACACCACCCATTGACTTAGCAGTAAGGTCTTACGCACTAACCGAGCTGATTATCGCCGGGTAAGGGCCCCACGGTAGAAAACAGAAAATATTTTCTACCGTGTGTTTTGGGTGCATGCCAAAATGGAAATTACCACCCGGGGCAAGCAGTAGCCAGGCGGTAGTGCCAATTCGCTGCATGTTGGATGCGCCTAGGCGCCTACGCACCTCAGTAAGAGGGTCCCTAGCTAATTCTGGCAATCAGTTCCTTTTGTAAAGATTTCTATATGGTTGGAGTGGAGCTGTAAGATTGTGTTTTCTATATATACATGAAGTTTGAGTGAGCGCACAAGGAATTATGCCCACGCCCAGATTGTAACCTGCCCCCACGAGCTATAATTGTAAAACTGCTGTGATATTCAAATGTTGAATATATACTATGCAAGGCCCGCAAGGACAAGAAGGCATAGTCAGAGGCGTAGCTAGCTGGGTTGCCAGGGGAGCAGCCGCTCCACCAAACGGACCTCCAACAGTGCTTATTTTTGACGCAATCTGTTGCATTTAAAATATGTGCCAGCGCCATCGGCAGTCCACTCTCCGCTCCTCACACATCCTCAATCTGTCTACAGTTCTGGGCCCAGTACGAGAATATGGAGATTTGTGTTCAGCCAGATCTCTGTCTTGAAACTATTCATAAGCGGAAATAATTCTGGAGCTACAAGCACCAGCTTGGACTGTGGTACCCAGCTAGGCTGATGGTCTTCGTGGATGGCAAGCACCAGTTTCTATCTTTGCTTAAAGATGTTAAATCCTCTCTCAGATCTATTGGAAAAGATGACGCCTCAATATAAACTGTGCAGAGGCAGGTGCAGAGGACCTCTCCTCAAAGAGGAAGATAGTGTGTACTGCTGCAACGAGCAAAGGAACGGGGCAGTAAGCATGAACCAAGTTTGGTAGAGGTCTCCAATAGCCAGGTTGGTAGTTTGCAAGTAGAAGTTCGGGTTCATAGCTCAGGGAGATCTACTAGGAGCAGTGAATCCTCAGAAGGAGTCAGCTCTTCCTGCGCAGAGGACAGCCCTGTATTAGAACCAGAGCGACATGCACATGGCAGATGATCGGAGGCCCTAGCGGTAGTTTCCTGTGAGATTGATGTCTCGTGACAGATTCCTATCATAAGGAGTGAAGGCTGGTTCCATGAGCTTTGAAACAATGAGGGTGTATGCACATTGTTGGGGGATTTGGTTGCACAGGGCTGCTGCTGACAGCCAAATATAAGACACTGTCTGATCTGCTTAGCCCCCATTGTGGGGATTTTAGTTTTGTCTCATAGTTCAGTCATACCAAATTCTGCAATGCTTGTGTTTCATTTCCACTCTAATGTGTTGGTATTCTTACACTGACAGATGTGTTTTCACAGTAGGGAAGAGGGCTGAGGGGTTTCATTAGTAGGGGAAGGACGGGTTTTGTCGGGTTGATTATTGAACCCAATGTTGTATTGTATTGGGGTGGAAAAAGATGACTTGAGAGAGCTTGGCAATGGATGACTGAGTGCAGAGGGAGTATCTGGCCATTACAGGATGGAGGGATGAGCGGGAAGAGCGTTGTGACTGTACAGATGAGCGCAACATATGGCGTGGATGATCTTTTTTAATGGCTGTGGCGATTGCTATTAACGGAATGAGAAGTACAGAGTATTATTACAATTAAGGTGCATAAAATATCAAGTAAATTAAAAGTAAATTAATAATTCATATCAGGTATATGAGATCAAGGATAAAGTATAACGTTCAATAATAACAATATGATTAAAGTAACCAAATTAAAGAGTTCAATGTTGGCTTGTTCGGTACAGTTTTAATATTAAATCTTTTATGAAGGATTCTTTTTAAAAGTCTCTTTGAACAGGTAAGTCTTCAGTAACTTCCGGAAGGCTGACAGATCGTACGTTGTTTTTATGGCCTTCGGTAATGCGTTCCACTGTTGCGCGCAGATGTAGGAGAAGCTGGATGCATATACCAATCTGTATTTGAGTCCTCTACAGTTGGGGTAATGGAGGTTTTCGCATCCTGTTCCTATCCGTTTTCGCATCCTGTTCAAACTTTTTCTACTAACCTATAAATGTACTCACTCTGCTGCTCTCCAGTATCTCTCCACACTCGTCCTTCCCTACACCCCTTCCCGTGCACTCCGCTCCATGGATAAATCCTTCTTATCTGTTCCCTTCTCCACTACTGCCAACTCCAGACTTCGTGCCTTCTGTCTCGCTGCACCCTACACCTGGAATAAACTTCCTGAGCCCCTACGTCTTGCCCCATCCTTGGCCACCTTTAAATCTAGACTGAAAGCCCACCTCTAACATTGCTTTTGGCTCGTAACCACTCGCCTCCACCTACCCTCCTCTCTTCCTTCCCGTTCACATTAATTGATTTGATTTGCTTACTTTATTTACTTTTTTGTCTATTAGATTGTAAGCTCTTTGAGCAGGGACTGTCTTTCTTCTATGTTTGTGCAGCGCTGCGTACGCCTTGTAGCGCTATAGAAATGCTAAATAGTAGTAGTAGTAGTAGTAGGAGGAGGAGGAGGTTTAAGAAAGTGCGTGAAAAACTTTTTGTGTTCCTTGCTGGTAGGTCTATAAGGTCTGACATATATATCGGGGCCTTTCTTGTAATTCTAAACCTATATGTCCCAGTGGCATCTGAGCACCAATTTTTTGAGAAGGCATTTAAAAACTTTCTACTGCCTGGGGATGGGGTCTTCCTTATTGGAAGGGATCTTTATTGGACCTTTGGACTCCTCACACAAGAGTTCTAAGGCTTACACCAAAAATAGTAAGCGCCTTCGTACCCTTCTGGCTAAACGGAATTTGGTGGATATTTTGGAGGGAACAAAACAAAACTACATGGAACAACACATTATTCAGCCCAGCATCAGTCCTATTCGAGGTTAGACTACTTGGTGGGTTCAGTTTCCCAATTGAAGGAATGGACAGACCTGGGGTTTTATCCTATAGTTGAGTCAGATCATGCTTTGGTGGTGGGATCCTGGCAGAGGGCAGGAGTTAAGGCCTCTAAATATGTTTGGAGGGCTAATGGGCAATTGTTAACCCAACCAGATATTGCAAACTGGTGACAATCACAATGGGTCAAATATCTTTTTTTTTTTTTTAATGATATGGTGGTTGAGGTCTCCCCTCATTTGGTGTGGGAGGTGGGTAAGGCTTACTTGAGAGAGTTGCTTATTCAAGAGGGAGCCCACCTGAAAAAAAAAAAAAAGGGAGAGAACAGCGTAAGGAGGACTTGTTAGCTGAAATTACCTCTCTTCAGAACATTCACATGAGCACTAGAAGTCCTGGGGAAACTTGCCAGAGCAAAACAGTAAATTAGAAACACACCATATGGAGTATCTGTTGGCAGAAGTGAAATGTCAAGATTTAGAGCGTAATAATAAATTGGGTAAGCTTTTAGCTTGGCAGCTTAAGAAGCAGAGCGAATCTTTAAAACATTGGGAGGACCAGGCCATAGCGGCTGAATTTAAGAAGTTCTATGAGCATCTGTATACATTGGATAGTACTACCTCAGAACCTGCTATGAGCAACTATCTAAGCAGGTTGTCTCTTCCTCAGCTCTCCAAATCAGATCAGTTGTAGCTAAATAAATGGCCACAACCACATGAAGAATAGGATGATCCTCTACACACCGCCAAGGACACTAAGGTCCTCTCAAGGACTATCACTAACCACACCCTCTCCAAAAGACATGACATAATGTGATACCCACAAGCGAGCCTTCTCCAGAGTAGCCCCCACACTCTGTAATGCACTGCCTGAAAAGCTTTGCTTAACACAAGACTACCTCTACTTCAGGAAACAGGTGAAAGTTTGGCTCGTCAACCAGCTCACTCACCAACACAAGGAGTGACTCGGGCTGCACATACTGCAGCAGGACATGTTTATCCACTTCTACCCTAGCTGAGATAATATTTAACCATCTCTCTGACCTCATGTGCAACTTTCTTTAAATTAGTCCCCTTACTTTCTAACTTTTTTTACTCTCTTACTTATCTATATGTTAACGATAGACCTGTTTGGACAGCACAGGTGTAAGTTGGTCCCTCGTGTACTTTCCAGATACCAGTCTGGCAGATGCACTTTGTACCACCTGCATGTTTGCAAAGCCTTTAACAGAAGCCTAATAAAAAGTCAATTAAGCTGTCCACTGGAGATTAAACCAAAGACTGATCTACTGTTTGTACTTGAATAGTAAACAGAGAGAATTTCAACAACTAGACAAGCCATAACTCATACAAAATGTCCTTACAAGTAAGGAAAAGTTAAAGGTGGAATTCAGAATCAGACCCTGGCTTTTGACAAGAGATTTTATAGGAAACTTAGCTGCACAGATTCCCTCCCCCACTGATCACAGGAACCTTATTCTCAGATGCATTTAGCCAGTGCATTTTTTTTCTAGCAGACCATCCTTCAGAGGTAGAGTGATCACAATAACCAAATCCCCTACGATTAGCCACAGAATCTGTGAAAAGGCAGATCTGGAATGCAGAGTCATGGGTCACTTTTAGCAATGGTGCCAGTAGCCCCAGAAAGGAAGCCCTGCATTTACCACTGATCTATTCTATTTTATCCATTAGACAGTGCTCCATGATGAGAAATTATTGTTCTAATGGAATTTGCAAGATCATTCTCAGGAAGGCATTCTTGTTTTCCAGTTTAAAAACATTTTTTTTCAGAGCTAAAAATGTCCACAATGCAATAAGGATCACGATCCCAGATTTCTTCTAACTTTTGACGTCCACGGAATCCATGTCTCTTTACCAAAACCCAATTTCCAACATCCAAAGTCACAGGACAAGCTTTGGAATCATAACACTTTTTAGTTTTCACTCCAGCCTTTTCAGACGCCAAACGAGCAATCTCCACTGCTTCTCGGAGTTTATTTCTGTGATGTATTATCCAGTCTTCTGTTAGTTTTATTTCTGGTTCCTTATCTGAAATTATTTCTTCAAATGGAAGTAGTGATTCTTTTCCCAATAGTAGGAACGCTGGTGTGTACCCAGTGGATGAATGTATAGAACTATTGTAAACTTGGTTAACTTCATATATGTACTCAGACCACCATTTCTTTTTATTCTCATTCAATGTTCTTAATATATGATGCATGGTTCTGTTGAATCTTTCGCACCTCGAGTTCCCTTGAGGGTGGTAAGGAGTTGTACGAGACTTCTTTATCCCATAACATTGACACATTTCCTTTATAATTTCCGCTTCAAAGGATTTTCCTTGGTCAGAATGAATTCTCTTCGGGCAACCATAGACACTCAACCAATTTTTAATGAACAATTTAGCTGTGTTCCTGGCGGTTTGATTTTTAGCAGGAACTACTACCGTGAATTGGGTAAACATATCAGTTATGACTAATGCATTTTCAATGCCTTTGGTATCTTTGTCTAAAACAGTAAAGTCCAAAGCCATGACTTCTAGAGGTTCAGTTACCACAAAATTTTGCATAGGAGCAATCTCTTTTGGACATTCTCTGGAATAGATGCAATTTTTACAAGATTGTATCCAGTTCACTATATCAGAGTACATCTTTATCCAGAAGTATCTCCTTCTGATATTCTTGGCAGTGATTTCAGGCCCATAGTGACCACTTTGATCATGGTATATTTTCAAGATTTCATATCTCAATTTCTTGGGTACCACCAATTGTAATAGCAATCCACCATCTCTGAAATCTGTTATTTCTCCGATATAATATTTTATTTTTGATGAGCAATCTTGCTCGATGACTCCATAATTTCTTAGCTTCCCAGCTCAAATTCCTAGGATCTAAGTTGTTGTTTGTTTCAAGAGCACTTATCACATCTTTCATGTCATCATCCTTTCTTTGCTCTTCAATGATGGTGAGATCAGAGTAAAGACTACCCTGCATACATTTTGTCTCTCATTATTTAATTTCTTCCAGTTTTTCTTGTCAGAAACGTTTAACATTTTCTTCGCTATTCTCGTTCTGCGTGGAATTCTATCATTTACTCCAGCATTCAGAACCCGAACTGGTACTCGACCCTCATTAGGTTTAGTCAACACATTAGCAATCAATAACTTCTCTGGAAGGTGTGTCTTCTTCATGGCTGTTATCATCATATTACAAGATGACATACTTTTCATGATTTGACAACTTCCTTCAATTATTTTCTCCGTCAAAGAAGGTATTACTTGGTTTGTGCTTCCGATTGTTTTCACATCACCCAACTTCTCAGCAATCATATGACTATCATACTTCCTCTTCTCTTGGATGGCCTTCAATGTACTGGAAACTGCATTCTTTTTAGTATCTGTTTTCGTCCCAGCAAGATCAGTGAATAAATTCTCCACATATTTTAGAACATTCATTCCAATTATCCCTTGAATTTTTTCACCACCAAAATTCACTTTGGTTTCCTCTTATAGATTATCTCTTACCACAAACACGCATCTATCAGGGATGGTTTGACCCAAACATTGCACTTCTATCAAACTCCCCAAAATTGGCAAATCTGTTCCATTCACTAGTATTTTAATTCCATCAGAACTCTTTAGTTGTTCAGGATTTTCAAAGTTGTGGTAAAAGAAACTGGCAGTCATCGTAGAAACTTCTGAACCTATATCGATTAAGCATCTTGCTTTAATACCACCAATGATAACAGGCAGGATAAGACAATTTCCAATTGCGCTCTCCTTGTAGGTCTCCCAGTCTGCTTCCGATTCTTGTCCTTCCACGGTCTGATTTCGGATCTGAAGTACTGGGTTTTTAGCAATACCTTCAGTAGGTTTTCCAACATCTACTGGCGACTTTGATATAGGACCGGGGTTTTCTTGGAAGCTAGGACCAGGCTTTTCATGATCCATTTCTTTCCTATATTCCTGATGGGTGAATCTTCTTTCGCTTAAACAATTTCTCGCTATGTGACCTGGTTCTTGACATCTGAAACAAACTACATCACCCCCAGAAGCAGATTGCAGTAGTCTAAACGAGAGGTGACAAGGGTTTTGGTAGAGTGCTCGGAAAGAAAGGGGTGGATTTTACGGATGTTGTAAAAAAAGAAACGACAGGTCTTGGCAATCTGCTGGATATGAGCAGAGAAGGAGAGAGAAGAGTCAAAGATGACCCCAAGGTTTCGAGCTGAGGAGACAGGGAGAATGAGAGAGCCATCAACAGAAATAGAGAACAGGGGGAGCGGGGAGGTGGGTTTGGGGGGGAAAATGAGAAGCTCGGTTTTGGTCATATTTAATTTCAGGTGGCGTTGAGACATCCTGACAGCAATGTCAGACAAGCACGCTGAAACTTTGGATGCAAGGTGAGATATCAGGGGTAGAAAGGTAGATTTGGGAGTCATCAGCATAGAGATGGTAGGAAAAGCCATGGGATGAGATTAATGAACCAAGGGAAGAAGTGTAGATAGAAAAGAGGAGGGGACCAAGAACAGAACCTTGAGGTACGCCGACAGGCAGAGGGATAGAAGTAGAAGAGGATCCACCAGAGTGAACACTAAAGGTGCGGAGGGAGAGGTAGGAAGAGAACCAGGAAAGGACAGAGCCCTGGAATCCAAGTGAGGACAGGGTATCGAGACATATGCTGTGATCAACAGTGTCAAAAGCAGCGGAAAGATCAAGAAGAATGAGGATGGAATATTGACCTCTGGATTTAGCCAGTAATAGGTCATTGGAGACTTTAGTAAGCGCAGTTTCGGTTGAGTGGAGAGGGTGAAAACCTGAGTATTTAGCCAAGTTAACCATACTCTACACTCCGTCCCGTTGTCGTCAATCTTTAAATGATCATCGACTTATCTTACCCAATCCTAAACAAGCTTACTATGAGGCTTCTCGGAAGGGTTCCAATCTATTGAAATGCCCTCCAGGATCTTCAGCAACCAGATTTACTGACCAAATACTGAAACAGATCCAAGAAGAAAGCAAGGCTTCAAAACTGATCCAAGAAGAAAGCAAGGCTTCAAAACTGATGTTGTAATTCACCTGGGGACAAATGACCTAACCAACAATAGCACGTTTACAGCACAGAGAGCATTCCAGAAGCATGTGGGAGGGACTGAAATCTTTGGTTTGGACTATGGCTTTTTCTGAAGTAATTCCCACATGGGGGAAGGGAGAGCAAAGACTACACAAAACAGTACATTTCAACAAGTGGCTTGAGTCTTGGTGTAAAGAAGGTTTTAGATACATAGGAGCATGGGGTAATATGTGGAAAAATAACAGGCTGTACTGTAATGATGGGTTACATCTTTCTGTGACGGGAAAAAGGATCCTTGGGGAGAAATTCAGACAATATGTTTCCAGACATTTAAACTAGAAGGCGGAGGTGTCAAAAAGAAATAAGGGAATTCAGAAAGTCACCGCCAGAATAAACATGATAGCAGAGGGAAAAGTCATAAGATTTATTTAATAGATCTTTAGAGACAGGAGAGGTTCCGTGAGATTGGAGACGAGCGGATGTGGTCCCTCTTCACAAAAGTGGAGACAGGGAAGAAGTGGGAAACGACAGACCGGTATGTCTCACGCTGGTAGTAGGAAAAATAGTGAAGTCACTGCTGAAAGAAATGATAGTTAACTTTCTAGAAACCAATGGGTTATAGGACCCAAGGCAACATGGCTTTACCAAAGGAAAATCCTGCCAAAGCAATCATTGACTTCTTTGGCTGGGTGAACAAAGAACTGGATGAAGGACGTGTGCTAGATGTAATCTACTTGAATTTCAGCAAAGCCTTTGATACGGTCCTCCACAGAAGACTCATGAATAAGCTGAAAGGGCTGAACTTGGGACCAAAAGTGGTGAAGTGGATAGGAAACTGGTTGACCGACAGGTGGCAGAGGGTGGTGGTAAATGGGATCCACTCAGAGGAAAGGAAGGTGAGCAGTGGAGTTCCTTAGGAGTCAGTGCTGGGGCCTATTCTGTTTAATATATTTGTTGAAGATATTGCTGAAGGGTTGGAAGGAAAGGTTTGTGTTTTTGCAGATGACACGAAGATAGCCAATAGAGATAGCCTGTTTGGACAGCACAGGTGTAAGTAGGTCCCTCATGTACTTTCCAGATATCAGTCTGGCAAATGCACTTTGTACCACCTGCATGTTTGAAAAGGCTTTAACAGAAGCCTAATAAAAAGTCAATTAAGCAGTCCACTGGAGATTAAACCAACGACTGATCTACTGTTTGTACTTGGATAGTAAACAGAGAGAATTTCAACAACTAGACAAGCCATAACTCATACAAAATGTCCTTACAAGTAAGGAAAAGTTAAAGGTGGAATTCAGAATCAGACCCTGGCTTTTGACAAGAGATTTTATAGGAAACTTAGCTGCACAGATTCCCTCCCCCACTGATCACAGGAACCTTAGGCTCCGATTTAGCCAGTGCATTTTTTTTCTAGTAGACCATCCTTCAGAGGTAGACTGATCACAATAACCAAATCCCCTACGATTAGCTACAAAATCAATGAAAAGGCAGATCTGGAATGCAGAGTCATAGGTCACTTTTAGCAAAGATGCCAGTAGTCAGTACCCCTAAGTAGCCCCAGAAAGGAAGCCCTGCATTTACCACTGATCTATTCTATTTTATCCATTAGACAGTGCTCCATGACGAGGAATTATTGTTCTAATGGAATTTGCAAGATCATTCTCAGGAAGGCAGCAGATTTGTAGATCATCCATATAACATTGTAACTGAAAGCCACACAATTTCAAGAGAAAGTACAAGAAATATTAAATAACACCGGGGACAGAATCACTCTTAGCAGCCCACATTTTAAAGAGAAGACCAGCAAATACTCACCTGAGTAAACAACTGTCAGGGCCATAACTAGGGGTAGGTGAGGGGCAGATGCTGAAGGTAGAACACCCTTAGGAAATGAAAAATGACAGACATAAAAGAAAAACTGGCAATGGACGATAATTACCGCCCAAGCTAGGGGGAGGTGGGGGAGGGGGTAATAGCATGTCCTTCTCTTTCCTACACCTTCTTCCTGCACTTGTAACAATTTTCTCTTTCTTCTATTTTCCTTTCTTCCAGTTACACTGGTCATTCTGATGCCCATTAACTCAATTTCAATCTCCTGAGACCATAGGCCTAAGCGCATCAAATACTCAACCAATTCACAGGTAAGATGCTTGTATACTTTCCTTCCTTCTACATCTTTCAGTCTTCATTGTCTTCTGCCACTGTTACCTCACTTCGGATTTCTTCTTTGGGCATTCGTTCTTTGCACAGTAAGATTCACTCAATTAGATCTTTTTATTGAGCAAACTCACACTGAAATTTTTGGTCTAGTTGAAATGTGGCCTCTCTGAAGGCTATGTATCAATGGCCTAGAAAGCAACCGCCATTAGACCTAAACTCAAAGACCCTCCAAACCAGTGGTGTGCTGGAGCCGGCTCGCACCGGCTCGCAAGAGCCGTTTGTTAAATTTTCTGGCATCTTGCGAGCCAGTTGTTGGCCCATGCGAGCCGGCTGCCTCCGCTGCCCCGCCCCGCAAATCCATCTTCCGTCTGCCCTCTGCTCCCCATAGTAGCCCTGCTGGTTTCCTTTCTGCGCTGCCGCCGCCGTCCTGCCTTTAAAAAATTAATTTTCCCTCGAGGCGCTCCAGCGTTGAAGCGAAGGCAGCAGGCTCAGCTCGGTTCCTGCCTTCGTTCCGTTTCTTTGCATCATGGCTCCACCCTTGCGCAAACAGGAAATATGTCAGGCCAGGTCAGAGCCATGATGCGAAGAAACGGAACGAAGGCAGGAACCGAGCTGAGCCTACTGCCTTCGCTTCAACGCTGGCGCGCCTCGAGGGAAAATTAATTTTTTAAAGGCAGGACAGCGGCGGCAGCGCAGAAAGGAAACCAGCAGGGCAACTATCGGGGAGTAGACGGCAGACGGAAGATGGACGGCCAGGGGAGCGGAGAGGGCTGGAAGATGGCGGAGAGGAGGGCAGGGGGGAGAGGAGGGTTGCTGGACATTGGTGGATGGAGGGAAGAGGAGGGTTGCTGGACATTGGTGGATGGAGGGGAGAGGAGGGTTGCTGGACATGGGTGGGTGGATGGAGGGTTGCTGGAAATGGGTGGAGGAGAGGGAAGGGAGAGAAGAAATGCTGGACATGGGTGGATGGAGGGCAGGGGAGAGCAGGGGAGAGGAGGGTTGCTGGACATGGGTGGAGGAGAGGGAAGGGAGAGAGAAGAAATGCTGGACATGGGTGGAAGGAGGGCAGGGGAGAGGAGGGTTGCTGGACATGGGTGGAGGAGAGGGAAGGGAGAGAGAAGAAATGCTGGACATGGGTGGCTGGAGGGCAGGGGAGAGGAGGGTTGCTGGACATGGGTGGAGGAAAGGGAAGGGAGAGAGAAGAAATGCTGGATATGGGTGGAGTGGAGGGAAGAGTGAGGAATGAGATGAGAAGAGGGAAAAGGAAGAGAGGAGAATAACTGCAAATGGATGGAGAAAATAGGCAGAAGCTGAGGACCAGAAATGAAGAAGAAAGGAGGAAAGAAATAAATGGAAAGGAAGCCCTGGAAATGGAGTTAAGAGGACAGATAGCAGCAGAATCGGATACTGGGCCAGCATGAGCAGAAAAACAGTCACCAGATAAAGGTAGAAAAAAACTCATTTTATTTTCATTATAGTGTTTGGAATATGTTCACCTTGAGAATCAGGTGCTCAACATTAAAAGTTTATATTTATTTACTTATTTATGGCATTTTATCCCACATTAAACATGAATTAGATTGGAACCTGGGATCATTTAATAGTTTTTTCCTGGAGAGAGTAATGCATTGCCCCCCCTCCCCGGCTATAGCCAGCTCTGCAATTTGGGGGGGGGGGGGGGGGCGCAGAGGTGGACCGGGGAAAGAGCCTGTTAAAAATTTACCAGCACACCACTGCTCCAAACCCTGCAAAATCCTGCTGCGCACTTATTATATTTCATGAGATGTGGAGACAATTTTACCCCATTGTACCAAAAATAGCATTGGCTCCCTATTCACTATAGAATTAAATTTAAAATACTTTTAACCCTTAGTGTAATGCATAATGGGCTCCCTGAGTATTTAGCCAAGTTAACCATCCCCTACACTCCGTCCCATTGTCTTCAATCTTTATATTTAAATTATTTTTATTGATGGTATTAAACAATACAATCTTTATAATGTAACAGCTTCCATCATTATGAAACTTCCCTACCCTATCGTTCCCTACTCTGCCCCCTCCCTTCCCTATCTTCCCTTCCCTCTAACCCATCCACCCCCCCGTTCTAAATGTTAACTTTCGTAATATATGACAACAAAACAAAATTATACATTCAATAATTGGCTTCTTGCTCTAGAAGGCATGGTGTCTAGGAATGGGCTCCATCTAGCTATATATAGGTCGAGCTCTTTGCAAGGTTTTTCTTTGCATATTAGTCTCTCCATCCTCAATAAGGATATCATCTGGGTTCTCCATGTCTGAAGCGATGGTCCCTTGACCTCCAGCCAGTCTATTAAGATTGCTTTCTTCGCCAGCATGATGGCTCTTTTCACAAAAGCGGTGTATCCTTTGGGTCTCAGTTTGCTAAGTTCCGGCTTGCCAAATAAAAGCAGAGGCGAGTATGTCCATCTTGCCCTCCACAATCCTTCCACTTGCCCAATTAGGCTAGTCCAAAAATGTACAACTCGTGGGCAGCTCCAGAACATATGTCCCAGGGTTGCTCCACCCCCTCCACATTTAGGGCAAGCCCCATCAGGAGACAAACCCATATGGAATGCCCTCCGGGGTGGAACATACAACCTCACGGCGAACCGATATTGGGACTCCCAATGTGCAGCCCAGTTATTTACCTGTCTCAGAGACAACACATATTCCTTGAATACACTTGGAGGTATGTGCGCTGCTAAGTCTTTGCTCCATTCTCTAGCATATTTAGCATAATCCAATTCTAATTTAGTGTCTTTTATATGTCTGTGATGATACAGTAATGGTACCTTCTGTTGTGAGTTCAAAGATAGAGCTGTTGGTAGTTCTCCCTGAATGTCCTCTGTGAGTGCCTCCCAAGGTAAGCTGCTCACATAATGTTTTATTTGCCAATAATGGAATTGATCCTTAGGCCCTAAGAGTTTCAAACCTTGTAGTTGTACATGGGGTTGTAATCTGCCATCCTCAATAAGTATTGGTTGTAGGTAAGTAACTCCTTGGTTTTTCCATCGAGTGAATATGTTATAAAGGAGGCCTGGTGGGAAGCTCAGATTGCCACCCAGTGGCAGGAGCGGAGTCACCCTAAAAGAGCAGTGATGCAATTTACAAATCCACCTCCATGTTTTTTGAGCCATGGGTAAAATGTGGGATATTTCCAACGTTGGCGATATTTGACATTGTAATTCATGGAGCAAGCTACTAAAATGGTATGGTTTAAATAGTTCAAGTTCAATCTTTGTTGCTGAGAAATCTGCAGTGTTTCTAAACCAGTCGTTTAGGTGCCTCATGGCACAAGCTATGGTCATTGATCTGATATTTAACAATCCCAGGCCTCCATATTCTATAGGGGTGCTTACCAAGTCCATTGGCAGTCGGGATTTCTTTCCTCGCCACAAGAATTTAATCAAAGCTAAGATCAATTTTTTCTCATCTGCACCTTTTAAATATATTGGTAGCATTTGGAATACATATAACCAGCATGGCATCACCATCATGTTATACATAGCTATACGTCCTAACAATGATATTGGGAGTCCCTGCCACCGCTCCATTTTTGTCATGGTTTCTGACAGTAACCTGTGGACATTCAGTTCATATAATTTGGAGAGGTCTTGTGGGATATATACCCCCAAGTATTTAATTGTTGTCTTCATTTGCAGTTGGAAGTCCCCCGCTACACGCAACTGCGCCCCCCGGGGGAACACCGGCATAATATTAGATTTCTGTAAATTAATCTTGAAGCCCGAAAGACCCCCAAAGACGGTCATGTGGTGAATCAACCTAGGGATTGTCGTTTCGGGGTGGGTCGTCACTATCAATAGATCATCAGCAAAAGCCATCACTTTGACAGTGTCCCCCCCCTACTTCCACACCTGGTATGCCCTTCTCCCCAGAGTCCTCAACAGCGGTTCAATCGCTAGTAAAAACAATGTGGGGGAAAGAGGGCATCCCTGTCTAGTTCCTCGGGCTATGGGGAATTGCGGGGTGCGAACTCCATTCACTAGTATTGCGGCTGTAGGGTGTGTATATAATGTTTGGATCGCCTGATATACCCAGCCCCGGAACCCCAAAAGACAAAGTACCTCAAATATGTAGTCCCAGTCTACAGAGTCAAATGCCTTTTCGGCATGTAGGCTGACTAACACCGCTTTTGTTTTTGACTGTTGACAGTGCCCCATAGCTAACAATAACCGTCTTACATTTACTACCGATTGCCAGTTACGTACGAATCCTACCTGACTGGGACTTGTTAAAATCTTGGCCAAACTACTCTCCAACAGAATCCATCATTGTCTACCTCGATTAATGTCTACGTTTATTAAGGAGATGGGCCTATAGGAATCTGCTTGTAGGTCTGACCTCCCCGGTTTTAAGAGTAAAGTTATCAATGCTTCGTTCGCATGCGCTGGGAAGGATTGTTGTTGCACTACCTCTTCAAAGTAGTCCTGGAGGGCCCCTATCACTGAGGGTCCCAAGATCTTATAAAACTCACTAGTGTATCCATCAGGGCCTGGAGCTGAATATGTAGGTAAGGATTTAATAATTTCTTGCAACTCTCTCCCTGATATAGGTGCTTCTAGGGCCCTCGCTTCATCACATGTCAGTTGGTCCATGCCTGCCTTTTGGAGATAGCTTTGTATAGTCCCTTTGTCTGGTGGTTGTCCTTGTTTATACATGGAGCTGAAAAATTCCTGGAAAACCTGTGCTATAGTGTCCTTTTTGTGTTGGGGCACTCCCTCTCTGTCCTGTACCACTGTAATCACTCTGGGTCTTCCTTTGTGTTTAACCACGCTTGCCAGCAGCGTCCCCGCTCTATTGCCAAATCTCTGGAGTTTGTATTTCCTAAAGATTAACGCTTTATTAGCTCTCTCATGGAGTAAAGTATTTAGCGCTATTTGCGCCGCATGCATTTGTTCTTTATAGTAATCATTCGGGGTTTGGATATATCTCCGCTTCGCTTTTTGGAAGTTTTTCTCCAAATTGGTATTGGCCCCTGTCATTCTGCGCTCCTGTCTAGCTGTATAGGCAATGATAGCTCCCCTTATAACTGCTTTTGCTGCTGGCCAGAATATGGTGGGGCGGTTTTTATATTCTGAGTTAAGTTCTGTGTATTCTGTCCACCTGCTTTGGACATAGCTCTGAAAATCTTTGTTTGAGGCTAAGTATGATGGAAATCGCCACCCCGCAGCGCCATGGCTGTTGTCTGGTTCCTTCAGGTCCACCCACACCAGAGCGTGGTCTGATATCTCTACTGGTCCGATTTCCACTTCCTCTACTTGGGAGAATATCTTCCTGTCTACTAAGACATAGTCTATTCTAGAGAATGTGCTCTGGATAAGTGGGTGTATTCCCGCCCTTCCGGGTGTAAGGTCCGCCATGCATCTACTACACTAAGATCTTGCATGAAGTGATGCAGAGCTCTGGCACTTGGTCCCCCCCGCACTGCACGTCTAGGAGTTGAGCAATCTAGCATTGGGTCTGCTACTAAGTTAAAGTCACCCAAAATTAACAGTGGGAGTGACTTATACGGTAAACATATTTGTGCTATTTGTTCATAAAATGCCTTATCGTATAAATTCGGTCCATATACCGCTGCTACCAGGTATTCTTTATAGTGCAGCCATAAACGGATGATCACATACCTTCCTTGAGGGTCACTAGTTATTAAGTGAGACTTAGCTACAAGACCTTTACGGATTAGGATCGCTACCCCTCTCTTCCTTCCCTCTGCCGATGTGGCGTGCACTTCTCCCACCCAGCCTCGTTTCAATTTTTGATGTTCTTCTGGGGTTAAGCGGGTTTCTTGTAGGCAGGCCACATCTGCTTTATGACGTTTTAATGCCGCCAAGATTTTAGCCCTCTTTACAGGGTTCGAGACACCCCACACGTTCCAAGTTAGGAACCTAGTAGATGTGACCTTGGGTATAGTGTAGGTTCATAAAACTAGCTAGCTGAGTGTTTTCGTCCATCACCGCCTCCAGTGCCCAGCTCACCGTGGCTTCCCTCCCCATCTCCTGATTAATCCCTACTATTCCTTGTCGTTCCAAAATACCCTCTAGTCCGGATTGATGGTACTGTCTTAACCCTTCATCAATAGAATACCCACATTCCTTCAATGATGTTACTTGTGCCTTGCCTTCCATCAGCCTCTTCCTCCCCGTCCCTCCCTCCTGCCTACCCCTCCTCCCCGCCCTCCCTTCCCTCCCATACCTACCCAACCCTCCATATTTCCCTACCATTATCCCCTCACTCTTCCTCCCACGTTACAGTTGGAAGAGTGTAGATCTAATGATGGTGGATTGCCCCCCTCTTTTTCATAACGTATCTGAAGGGATTGAACCCCTATGAAGTACAGCTTATCTATACAATGCTCAACTGAACACACTCTCATAGTGACAACATGTAATAACCAAAGCTCCTATGACCTTAACTGAATGCCCTGCACATACTCGCCGGCCGGTTCATCAGGTCTGCCTGATTTAGATTTGGCCTCTGCTGTTCTTCCATCTCCCTGTGTGCTGACTTCAGCTTTGTTCAGAGTTTGTGTCTTTATCAATTTTTAATCCTTGGTGCGCCTCTTGTGGCGTTGAAAAAGTTCTCCACGCGCCTTCGATTTGTACCTTTAGTAGTGCTGGGTATATCAACATGAATCGTTGTTTACTCTCTGCCAGGTGTCTGCATATGGGCCCGAAGGCTCTCCGCTTCTCTTGCACCGCTATAGAGTAATCCTGGAATACTTTTATGGGCGACCCATCAAAAGCCAATGTATCCCATTTTAGACGGGCCCCTCGCAAAATTTCCTCTTTATGTATAAAATTGTGCACCTTTACGATTACTGCTCTAGGTCTAGTTCCTGTGTTGTTCCGCTTCCCCAAGCGGTGGGCCCTCTCCAGGCACAAAGGCCCTGCACTGTCAGAGAGCGCGAACTCTGTCTTAAGCCAGCGTTCAAGCTGCAAGGCAAGAGATCGATCTGGGACAGACTCTGGAATTCCAATCAGGCGGAGGTTCAACCTCCTGGATCTATTTTCCAGATCATCTAGGTGTTGGGTGAGAAGTCCAAGTTCGCGCCATATTTCTTTCAGGTCAGACGCCCTGGTTAATTCAGTGTCTTCAATGTCAGACACACGCACCTCCAATTCCCCGGTCCGACGTATCGTTTCTTCCAAGCGGGTTTCCATCCCCGCTATTTGTTCGGAGAGTTTGGAAAATTGAGGCGCCAGGGCGGACTTCACCGCTTCTGTGAGCTGAGATATTTGGGCTGCGGTAAAAGTTGTTATGTCCTCCGATTTCGGGCTCGCCGCCATTTTGTGCTCTCCCTGCCCGCGGAGCTTTTCAATCTCTTTCTTTGCTGTCCTGGTCGACATCACCCTCTGTTCCCGAACTACGAAGGGGTCCATGCACTCTCTTTGGGTGTAGTGTTCAGGGTTCAGTCACAGATTTTGTCGTTCTATAGGAGTTAAGGGGGGAGGCTAGCCCGGGAGAGAGCCAAGACACGTCTGCTCTCTCTCAATCCATCACGTGATCCCGTCTTCAATCTTTAAATGATCATTGACTTATTTTACACAATCCTAAACAAGCTTACTATGAGGCTTCTCGAAAGGGTTCCAATCTAGTGGAATGCCCTCCAGGATCTTCAGCAACCAGATGTACTGAAACAGATCCAAGAAGAAAGCAAGGCTTCAAAACTGATCCAAGAAGAAAGCAAGGCTTCAAAACTGATATTGTAATTCACCTGGGGACAAATGACCTAACCAACAATAGCACGTTTACAGCACAGAGAGCATTCCAGAAGCATGGGGAGGGACTGAAATCTTTGGTTTGGACTGTGGCTTTTTCTGAAGTAATTCCCACATGGGGGAAGGGAGAGCAAAGACTACACAAAACAGTACATTTCAACAAGTGGCTTGAGTCTTGGTGTAAAGAAGGTTTTGGATACATAGGAGCATGGGGTAATATGTGGAAAAATAACAGGCTGTACTGTAATGATGGGTTACATCTTTCTGTGACGGGAAAAAGGATCCTTGGGGAGAAATTCAGACAATATGTTTCCAGACATTTAAACTAGAAGGCGGAGGTGTCAAAAAGAAATAAGAGAATTCAGAAAGTCACCGCCAGAATAAACATGATGGCAGAGGGAAAAGTCATAAGATTTATTTAATAGATCTTTAGAGACAGGAGAGGTTCTGTGGGATTGGAGACGAGTGGATGTGGTCCCTCTTCACAAAAGTGGAGACAGGGAAGAAGTGGGAAATGACAGACCGGTATGTCTCACGCTGGTAGTAGGAAAAATAGTGAAGTCACTGCTGAAAGAAATGATAGTTAACTTTCTAGAAGCTAATGGGTTACAGGACCCAAGGCAACATGGCTTTACCAAAGGAAAATCCTGCCAAAGCAATCATTGACTTCTTTGGCTGGGTGAACAAAGAACTGGATGAAGGACGTGTGCTAGATGTAATCTACTTGAATTTCAGCAAAGCCTTTGATACGGTCCTCCACAGAAGACTCATGAATAAGCTGAAAGGGCTGAACTTGGGACCAAAAGTGGTGAAGTGGATAGGAAACTGGTTGACCGACAGGTGGCAGAGGGTGGTGGTAAATGGGATCCACTCAGAGGAAAGGAAGGTGAGCAGTGGAGTTCCTTAGGAGTCAGTGCTGGGGCCTATTCTGTTTAATATATATTTGTTGAAGATATTGCTGAAGGGTTGGAAGGAAAGGTTTGTGTTTTTGCAGATGACACGAAGATAGCCAATAGAGATAGCCTGTTTGGACAGCACAGGTGTAAGTAGGTCCCTCATGTACTTTACAGATATCAGTCTGGCAAATGCACTTTGTACCACCTGCATGTTTGAAAAGGCTTTAACAGAAGCCTAATAAAAAGTCAATTAAGCAGTCCACTGGAGATTAAACCAAAGACTGATCTACTGTTTGTACTTGGATAGTAAACAGAGAGAATTTCAACAACTAGACAAGCCATAACTCATACAAAATGTCCTTACAAGTAAGGAAAAGTTAAAGGTGGAATTCAGAATCAGACCCTGGCTTTTGACACAAGATTTTACAGGAAACTTAGCTGCACAGATTCCCTCCCCCACTGATCACAGGAACCTTAGGCTCCGATGCATTTAGCCAGTGCATTTTTTTCTAGCAGACCATCTATCAGGCTTTCAAGGCAGAAACTAGGTTCGTGAGCCCTTGGGCCACTACTGTGGAGCAGCAGTGGCAGGCAAAACCACCCCACACCAGAGACAAGGCAGAACTCTGACAGAAACAGCTAGACTTCACCTGCGCTTGACCGCCCTTCCCCAGGAGTTGAGCCCCTGGGTGCAGGCGGCCGGCAGGACTTACCAGTCAGGGCAGGCACTGGATACCAACTAGGCTGAACAGGGACTGAGGGTCAGAGGGGAAAGGAATATACATGGGCAGCAAGGCAGGAAACTGGGCTAGGACTCAAAGCAGGAAATGGACAAGCTAAAGGACAGGAACTGAAAGCTGCAGAGCAGCCAAAAAAACAGGGTACAAATACTGACAGACAAGAGACAGGACTGAAAGCTGCAGAGCAGCCACTAAAACAGGGACACAGACAAGGAATACAGACCAGGAACAAGACTAGGGAAATAAGCAAATAAACCTAAGCTAAACTACACACAAACTAGAATCAGACAAGGAACTATACAAGAAACCAGTAACATAGTAACATAGTAGATGACGGCAGAAAAAGACCTGCACGGTCCATCCAGTCTGCCCAACAAGATAACTCATATTTGCTGCTTTTTGTGTATACCCTACTTTGATTTGTACCTGTGCTCTTCAGGGCACAGACCGTATAAGTCTGCCCAGCACTATCCCCGCCTCCCAACCACCCGCCCCTCCACCCAACCACCGGCTCCGGCACAGACCGCACAAGTCTGCCCAGCACCATCCCTGCCTCCCAACCACCAGCCCCGCCTCCCGATCCTGACTAAGCTCCTGAGGATCCATTCCTTCGGCACAGGATTCCTTTATGCTTATCCCACGCATGTTTGAATTCCGTTACCGTTTTCATTTCCACCACCTCCCGCGGGAGGGCATTCCAAGCATCCACTACTCTCTCCGTGAAAAAATACTTCCTGACATTTTTCTTGAGTCTGCCCCCCTTCAATCTCATTTCATGTCCTCTCGTTCTACCACCTTCCCATCTCCGGAAAAGGTTCGTTTGTGGATTAATACCTTTCAAATATTTGAACGTCTGTATCATATCACCCCTGTTTCTCCTTTCCTCCAGAGTATACATGTTTAGTTCAGCAAGTCTCTCCTCATAAGTCTTGTAACGCAAATCCCATACCATTCTCGTAGCTTTTCTTTGCACCGCTTCAATTCTTTTTACATCCTTAACAAGATACGGCCTCCAAAACTGAACACAATACTCCAGGTGGGGCCTCACCAACGACTTAAACAGGGGCATCAACACCCCCTTTCTTCTGCTGGTCACACCTCTCTCTATACAGCCTAACAACCTTCTAGCTATGGCCACCGCCTTGTCACACTGTTTCGTCGCCTTCAAATCCTCAGATACTATAACGCCAAGATCCCTTTCTCCGCCCGTACCTATCAGACTCTCCCCGCCTAACACATACGTCTCCCGTGGATTTCTATTCCCTAAGTGCATCACTTTGCATTTCTTCGCATTGAATTTTAATTGCCAAACCTTAGACCATTCTTCTAGCTTCCTCAGATCTTTTTTCATGTTTTCCACTCCCTCCGTGGTGTCCACTCTGTTACAGATCTTAGTATCATCCGCAAATAGGCAAACTTTACCTTCTAACCCTTCGGCAATGTCACTCACAAATATATTGAACAGAATCGGCCCCAGCACCGATCCCTGAGGCACTCCACTACTCACCTTTCCTTCTTCCGAGCGAATTCCATTCACCACCACCCTCTGGCGTCTGTCCGTCAACCAGTTCCTAATCCAGTTCACCACTTCAGGTCCTATCTTCAGCCCCTCCAGTTTATTTAAGAGCCTCCTGTGGGGAACCGTGTCAAAAGCTTTGCTGAAATCTAAGTAGATTACGTCCATAGCTCGTCCCTGATTCAATTCTCCTGTCACCCAATCAAAGAACTCAATGAGATTCGTTTGGCACGATTTCCCTTTGGTAAAGCCATGTTGTCTCGGATCTTGCAACTTATTGGCTTCCAGAAAATTCACTATCCTTTCCTTCAGCATCGCTTCCATTACTTTTCCAATAACTGAAGTGAGGCTTACCGGCCTGTAGTTTCCAGCTTCTTCCCTATCACCACTTTTGTGAAGAGGGACCACCTCCGCTGTTCTCCAATCCCTCGGAACCTTTCCCGTCTGCAAGGATATATTAAACAAATCTTTAAGAGGACCCGCCAAAACCTCTCTGAGCTCCCTCAATATCCTGGGGTGGATCCCGTCCGGTCCCATGGCTTTGTCCACCTTTAGCTTTTCAAGTTGTTGATACACACTTTCTTCCGTGAACGGTGCTGTATCCACTTCATTCTCAAATTGTATTATTTCCAGTTCATCGCGGGCCTTCTCCAGGATTTTCTTCAGTGAAAACAGAACAAAAGTATCTATTTAGCAAATTTGCTTTTTCTTCACCATTTTCCACATAGCGGTTCGCAGTATCTTTTAGTCTCACAATTCCCTTTTTAGTCATTCTCCTTTCACTAATATACCTGAAGAATTTTTTGTCACCCCTCCTTACATTTCTAGCCATTTGTTCTTCCGCTTGCGCTTTTGGCAGTCGTATCTCTCTCCTGGCTTCTTTCATTTTCATCCGGTAATCCTCCATGTGTTCCTTTTCTTGAGTTTTTCTGTATTTCTGGAACGCCAACTCTTTAGCCTTTATTTTCTCAACCACTTGCTTGGAGAACCATATTGGTTTCCTTTTTCTCTTGCTTTTATTTACTTTCCTTACATAAAGGTTTGTGGCTCTATTTATAGCTTCTTTCAGCCTGGACCACTGTCCTTCCACTTCTCGTATTTCCTCCCAGCCCATCAACTCCTTCCTCAGGTATTCACCCATTTTACTAAAGACTAAGCAGAAGTGCAACAAAGCACCAACAAACCAGGGACCTTAGATGATGCAAAGGCAAACTCAGAAGGTTTCCATGTAGTAATAAACCCATCAGCAGCTGAACTCAGATGCAGGAATCATGAGGCAGCTACGGGTGAGGCTAGCTGCCAAACTTTAAACCAAGTCTGGAGGGCTGGAATATCTGGACTGGACCAGAAAGAAAGTCCAGAAAGTCTATGGCAGCCACCGATTCTGGCCACCAGAGGGCAAGAGGAACACAAACCAAGACACAGGCAGAAAGCATACTGAAAAGCACAGAGAGGCTTAACACACACAGGTGCTATATAGAGTAGTAATCAGAGCCATGCTGGAAGCAACCAGCACACAGAGACAGAGACAGAACTAACTCAGGAAGAACAGACAGAAATAAGGTGAGTCAGAGGGGTCACGACCACAATCGTGACACCATCCTTCAGAGGTAGAGTGATCACAATAACCAAATCCCCTACGGGGTACAAATGTAACAAAAAAAAAAAAAAAAAGATTGCAAATTAATACTGTCAAGTACTAAGCATCATGTAAATAGGAACAACAAACATAGCTTGAAATGTCTATATGCGAATGCCAGGAGCCTAAGAAATAAGATGGGAGAGTTAGAATATATTGCACTAAACGAAAAATTAGATATAATAGACATCTCTGGAGACCTGGTGGAAGGAGGATAACCAGTGAGACATTGTCATACCGGGGTACAAATTATATCGTAGTGATAGGGTGGATCGAATTGGTGGAGGGGTAGCATTGTATATTAACGAGAGCCTTGAATCAAATAGATTGAAAATTCTGCAGGAAACAAAACACTTCTTGGCATCACTGTGGATTGAAATTCCATGTGCAAAGGGGAAAAGGATAGTGATAGGAGTGTACTACCGTCCACCTGGCCAGGATGAACAGACGGATGCAGAAATGTTAAAGGAAATTAGGGACGCAAACAAACTGGGCAACCCAATAATAATGGGTGATTTCAATTACCCCGATATTGACTGGGTAAATGTAACATCGGGGCACACTAGGGAGGTAAAATTCCTTGATGAAATCAAGGACAGCTTTATGGAGCAGCTGGTACAGGAGCCGACGAGAGAAGGAAAAATTCTAGACCTAGTCCTTAGTGGAGCGCATGATCTGGTGCGGGAGGTAATGGTGCTGGGGCCGCTTGATAACAGTGATCATAAAATGATCAGATTTGATATTAGCTTTGAAGTAACTATACATAGGAAATCAAATACATTAGCGTTTAACTTTAAAAAAAGGAGACCAGTGGGTCTTGGGAGATTTTTATTACATTTGTACCCCGCACTTTCCCACTCATGGCAGGCTCAATGCGGCAGGCAATAGAGGGTTAAGTGACTTGCCCAGAGTCACAAGGAGCTGCCTGGTCCGGGAATCAAACTCAGTTCCTCAGGACCAAAGTCCACCACCCTAACCACTAGGCCACTCCTCCATCTTCGAGATGGCTATGCCTCATCCTTTGACAGCCTTCTTTCCGCTGTCTTTCTAGATTTTTCTTTGTCACTCTTCCTACAATGCGGGCACGGTAGGGGACACTCTACTGCGGCTCTTGGGCCTTCAAGCCATTTACTTTGTAGTGTAATATATGGCAGATGAAGTTCAATGTTGACAAGTGCAAAGTGATGCATGTGGGTAAGAGGAACCCGAATTATAGCTACGTCTTGCAAGGTTCCGCGTTAGGAGTTACGGATCAAGAAAGGGATCTGGGTGTCGTCGTCGATGATACGCTGAAACCTTCTGCTCAGTGTGCTGCTGCGGCTAGGAAAGCGAATAGAATGTTGGGTGTTATTAGGAAGGGTATGGAGTCCAGCCAGGTGTGCGGATGTTATAATGCCGTTGTATCGCTCCATGGTGCGACCACACCTGGAGTATTGTGTTCAGTACTGGTCTCCGTATCTCAAAAAAGATATAGTAGAATTGGAAAAGGTACAGCGAAGGGCGACGAAAATGATAGTGGGGATGGGACGACTTTCCTATGAAGAGAGGCTGAGAAGGCTAGGGCTTTTCAGCTTGGAGAAGAGACGGCTGAGGGGAGATATGATAGAAGTGTATAAAATAATGAGTGGAATGGATCGGGTGGATGTGAAGCGACTGTTCACGCTATCCAAAAATACTAGGACTAGAGGGCATGAGTTGAAGCTACCGTGTGGTAAATTTAAAACGAATCGGAGAAAATTTTTCTTCACCCAACGTGTAATTAGACTCTGGAATTCATTGCCGGAGAACGTGGTACGGGCGGTTAGCTTGACGGAGTTTAAAAAGGGGTTAGATAGATTCCTAAAGGACAAGTCCATAGACCGCTATTAAATGGACTTGGAAAAATTCCACATTTTTAGGTATAACTTGTCTGGAATGTTTTTACGTTTGGGGAGCGTGCCAGGTGCCCTTGACCTGGATTGGCCACTGTCGGTGACAGGATGCTGGGCTAGATGGACCTTTGGTCTTTCCCAGTATGGCACTACTTATGTACTTATGTACTTATAAATGTTTTTTTCCTGGGGCTCTGGGGGGGGGGGGGGGCTGTTCCAGGGTTTTGGTGGCTGGTGCTGGCTGGAAAAGGTTTAAAGTTAGTTTGGGAAATTTTTAATAGAGAGTTAGGTGAAGAAAGAGTGAGCTGTTTCTTAAGTATGGTTTTATTTTACAAGAAATAACCCATGATTAGGTGGGGATTGTACTATAAAATGTTTCTTGCTGTTTTGGGTACAGGTTAGGTTAAAATCAGTGGTGTGCTGGTACATGTTTAACAACAGGCTCTCTCCCTGGTCCCCCTCTGTGCCCCCCCCCCAGTCCCCCTCTGCGCCCCCCCCCCCCCCCAAATTGCAGAGCTGGCTATGGCCGGGGAGAGAGCCTGGGGTGGGGGGTGGCAATGCATTACTCCAGGAAAAAAAATTAAATGATCCCAGGTTCCAATCTAATTCATGTTTAATGTGCGATAAAATGCCGTAAATAAATATAAACTTTTAATGTTGGGCACCTGATTCTCAAAGTGAACATATTCCAAACACTATAATGAAAATAAAATGATTTTTTTTCTACCTTTGTTGTCTGGTGACTGTTTTTCTGCTCATGCTGGCCCAGTATCCGATTCTGCTGCTATCTGTCCTCTTAACTCCTTTTCCAGGGCTTCCTTTCCATTTATTTCTTTCCTTTCCTCCTTTCTTCTTCATTTCTGGTCCTCAGCTTCTGCCTATTTTCTTCATCCATGTGCAGTTTTTCTCCTCTCTTCTTTTTCCCTCATCTCATCTCCTTCCTCACTCTTCTCTCCCCTCCCTCCATCCATGTCCAGCATTTCTTCTCTCTCCCCTCCTCTCCCCTGCCCTGCTTGATGCACCCACGTCCAGCAGTGACCCTCCTCTCCCCTGTCCTCCATCCACCCATGTCCAGCAGTTACCCTCCTTTCCCCTGTCCTCCATCCACCCATGTCCAGCAGTGACCCTCCTTTTCCCTGTCCTCCATCCACCCATGTCCAGCAGTGACCCTCCTCTCCCCTGCCCTGCATGCACCCATACCCAGTGACCCTTCTCTCCCCTACCCTCCATCCACCCATGTCCAGCAGTGACCCTCCTCTCCCCTGCCCTGCATGCACCCATACCCAGTGACCCTCCTCCTCTCCCCTGCCCTCCATCCACCCATGTCCAGCAGTGACCCTCCTCTCCCCTGCTCTCCATCCACCCATGTCCAGCAGTGACCCTCCTCTCCCCTGCCCTGCATGCACCCATACCTAGTGACCCTCCTCCTCTCCCCTGCCCGCCATCCACCCATGCCCAGCAGTGACCCTCCTCTCCCCTGCTCTCCATCCACCCACATCCAGTGCGACCCTTAGTTCTCTCCCCTCCATCCACTCATGCCCAGGGACTCCCTTCTCTCCCCTGCCACCCCTCCCGAAACGTTCACCGACGACTTCTCCCTCCCTCCCTCCCTCCGGGTCCTTCCTGTCCCTTGCCGACCTGACTCTTCTAATTCTTCGGCGGGGCAGGCAGTCTTGCCTGCCCGCTACCAGCGCTGACTCTAACCCTGCCGGTTCGCGCTTCAAAATGGCCGCCGAGACTTCAGTAGAAGTCTCGCGAGGCCGCCTCTGGAAGTCTCGGCGGCCATTTTTAAAGTGCAAACCAGCAGGGGAGAGTCAGCGCTGGTAGCGGGCAGGCAAGACTGCCTGCCCCGCCGAAGAATTAAGAGTCAGGTTACAGTGAAGGATAGGGCGGGCAATTGATCGATTGGGCAGGCGGGAGGGAGGGAGGAGAGCCGGCTCGCAGTAGGAAACAACCGGCTCGCAAGTCGGTACAAAATGTAACAACCGGCTCCAGCACACCACTGGTTAAAATTGACTTTGAATTTCTCTATATAGCAAGTTTTGCATTAACTTCTATGGGGGGAGGGGAAGCAGCCAAGATTTAAAACAGATAAGAAAAAAAAAAAAACAGGTCTTTAGCTGACAAGCTGATTGGTTGAGTGATGTCAGATGTTCCTCTAGGGGGGTGAGTTGCTAGGGGGACTGGTGAGCTGAAGACGAGGGCTGGCTGTGAGCATGGAGAGTGAGAGTGAATAAAGCATTTGCTGGGTGTGTGAAATGTAAGAAGCAAAGTATATATTTAATGGCTTTAAAGTGAAATAAGTGATAGGAAGAGTAATTTAGAGACAGGCTTCTGTGTGCCAGTTACTGAAAGTGAGCTGAGGGGAGTGTAAATGGGGTTTCAGTGGTAGCACTGAATTTCAAGAAATAGAGAGTGAGTGAAGGTGAGCCTTGGTACTGAGAATGAGATGATTTGAGCTGAGAAGTGAGTACTTAAATAAATAGACTGCCTTTTTCATAGCTGTATTGCTGAGTACATTTGAGGAAAACTGATGTGTTTTGGGTGAGAGAGCTGTACTAATAGAAAGCTGTGAGAAAGTTTAAACCATATTTAATTTGGTTTTGACTGGAGAAGAGGTATGTTTCTGCATACAGTGAATAGATGGTTAAGCTATAGGGAATTTAAGGTAATGGAAGGTGGAATGAGAGTCTGTATGCAAAGGTACTATGTGGACACATGGCTGCCTACTCTTTTTAGCATAGGGAAACAGTGAGAAATAGGTTTTGTAGTGAGAAAACCTTTAACTTATTTTAATTAGAGAGTGTGGCCCTAGTATTGAGAATTGCTTAATTGTCACCAGAGTGGACTCTGTTCCTGAACAAGCCCAGGGAGTTTAGAGTTTTGCTTCCCTGATTATTTTCTTTATAAGTGAAGTTGAGGAAGAAGAAATCTGGGGGAGTCATCCTCTGAAGGGTTCCAGCTGAGCTCCAACTCAAGACCTCACCAAAATCAATTCAACCACAGTTAAGTGACATTTGCAAAGGGTGTTGAAGGACATAGTTTTTTTTGGTTTACAACATTTTAAGGGAAAACTAAAAAAACAGAACATCAAACAGAAAAAAAAATCCATGTTTTCCTGACTTGCCTAAGTGTTCTGGGTTCAAGTGAGATCACTGCACAAACATCCATAATACCCATAAAGACTTCTGACATCAATAGCAAGGAAAGAGTATTAAAACAAATAAATATTTAAATTGTCTTTTATCAAAATCAGATATCTGAAAAGGTTCTTTTCTGCCTTTTTAGGTGATTCTGTTGAAAGAAACAGAAAAAGTAAAGGGTATAAATGTAGTTCTACATTTGAATGTTGAATATGTCATTGTAGTTCTATTAAGCCTCACACTAATTGTGAATTTGAGTTTATTTGAATGAAAATTTGCTGGCATTTGTATTCAATAAAGAAAAAGAATTTGCAAATCTGAAGGTTCGGATCTTCCATTTCAGGAACAAATCCTAAATTTAGCTTCTTTTCCTCCTTTATTCTTTGAGAGTAAAGGACGAGGTTAGTTTATTTGTTCTACTCCCTCGGTTGTGAGTGTGTTCTCCTTGGATATTCGCCACGACTACAACAACAGGTATCTGGGAGCACATCACTACAGTCCCGCCGAGAGGGGTGGTAACAGTAGTTTCTAAGAAGGAAGATTCCTTCATCCTATTTTGATTTTTCAAGGCAGACTATTGTGTTTTCAATGTCACTTGTTTTCGTATAGAGACGCTTGAATACATCATAGTGGTAGTTTGTGCCTTAGATCTGATGGAAGCTTATCTACATATTCCTATCAGGACTGGTCTCCAACCATTTTGTACGGGTTGTGATTCTCGGTCACCATTTTTTTCGGTTTCGGTCTCTACCGTTTGTTCTCGCAACAGCCCCTCCCACTTTCATCAGAGTTTTCGTAGTGGTGGCAGTGACTCTCAGGATAGAGGGAATTCTACTTTCCCATATCTAGATGACTGGCTAATCAGGGAAACTTCTTATCAAGAGAGTCGGCAGTCTCTGTCTGAGTGGTACAATATTTTTTGCAGTTCTTAGCTTGGCTAGTAAAGGTGGTCATCTGCCGTCTGGTTTCTTTGCAGTCTCTAGAATATTTAGGGGTTACCTTTGACACTGCGTGGGGTCGTGAGTTTTTATTCTTTCCCAGGGCAGTTCTCCAGCTGCAATTTCAGATTCAAGGATTACTTTTAGGTTGCGTTCTTTATGTTCGGCATTATATTCAGGTTTGGTTCCAGGGCAGCGACTATAGAGGTACTTTCCTGGACCAGACTTTTCATGAGGTCTCTCGAATTCTCTCCTATCCAGATATTCCTCTTGGATGGAATTCCTTCAGCTGAGGTGGTTTCTGCATTCTCAGCAGCGCAGTAGTCTGTTCTGGTGTTTGAGGTTGACCAATCTCACTGCAGGTATGCCTTAGCTGAGATTGGGTGGCAGAGCCGGTGGTGGGAGGCGGGGCTGATGGTTGGGAGGCGGGGATAGTGCTGGGCAGACTTATACAGTCTGTGCCCTGAAGAGGACAGGTACAAATCAAGGTAGGGTATACACAAAAAGTAGCACATATGAGTTGATCTTGTTGGGCAGACTAGATGGACCGTGCAGGTCTTTTTCTGCTGTCATTTACTATGTTACTATGATAAAATGAGAAGAACAATCAAAAATTTACATCAAGCGTGGATGCTGTTCAAAAATACCATCCTGGAAGCCCAGGCCAAATATATTCCGCGTATTAAAAAAGGAGGACAGAAGAACAAATGACAGCCGGCATGGTTAAAAAGTGAGGTGAAGGAAGCTAAAATAAAATCCTTCAGAAAATGGAAGAAGGAACTGACTGAAAATAATAAGAAACAACATAAGGAATGTCAAGTGGAGGAGTGGCCTAGTGGTTAAGGTGGTGGACTTTAGTCCTGGGAACTGAGTTCGATCCCCACTTCAGGCACAGGCAGCTCCTTGTGACTCTGGGCAAGTCACTTAACCCTCCATTGCCCCATGTAAGCCGCATTGAGCCTGCCATGAGTGGGAAAACGCGGGGTACAAATGCAACAACAACAACAACAACAAAATAAGTCAAATGCAAAGCGCTGATAAGGAAGGTTAAGAGGGACTTCGAAAAAAAGATTGCGTTGGAGGCTAAAACAAAACATAGTACATTTTTTTTTAGGTATATTAAAAGCAGGAAGCCGGCAAAAGAATCGATTGGACCGCTAGATGACCGAGGAGTAAAAGGGGCGATCAGGGAAGACAAAGCCGTAGCAGAGAGATTAAATGAATTCTTTGCTTCGGTCTTTGCCAAGGAAGATTTGGGTGGGATACCGGTGCCGGAAATGGTATTCGAAGCGGACGAGTCGGAGAAACTTAATGAATTCTCTGTAAACCTGGAGGATGTAATGGGGCAGTTCTACAAACTGAAGAGTAGCAAATCTCCTGGACTGGATGGTATTCATCCCAGAGTACTGATAGAACTGAAAAAGAGCTTGCGGAGCTGTTGTTAGTAATATGTAATTTATCCTTAAAATTGAGCATGTTACTGGAAGATTAGAGGGTGGCCAACGTAACGCCGATTTTTAAAAAAAGTTTCAGAGGAGATCCGGGAAATTATAGACCGGTGAGTCTGACGTCAGTGCCGGGCAAAATGGTAGAGACTATTATTAAGAACAAAATTACAGAGCATATTCAAAAGCATGGATTACTGAGACAGTCAACATGGATTTAGTGAAAGGAAATCTTGCCTCACCAATCTACTACATTTCTTTGAAGGGGTGAACAAACATGTGGATAAAGGTGAGCCGGTTGATATTATGTATCTGGATTTTCAGAAGGTGTTTGACAAAGTACCTCATGAAAGACTCCAGAGCAAATTGGAGAGTCATGGGATAGGAGGTAGTGTTCTATTGTAGATAGCCAAGACCTGCCGCTTCTTCCTCTTCAACATCAGCAAAATCCGCTCTTTCCTCTCTGAACACACCACCCGAACTCTCGTTCACGCTCTCATTACCTCTCGCCTTGACTACTGCAACTTACTCCTCACCGGACTCCCACTTAACCATCTATCCCCCCTTCAATCTGTTCAGAACTCTGCGGCACGTCTTATATTCCGCCAGAACCGATATACTCATATCACCCCTCTTCTCAGGTCACTTCACTGGCTTCCAATCCGATACCGCATTCAGTTCAAGCTTCTCCTTCTTACCTACAAATGTACTCAATCTGCTGCCCCTCACTACCTCTCTACCCTCATCTCCCCTTATGTTCCCACCCGAAACCTCCGTTCACAGGACAAATCCCTCCTCCCAGTACCCTTCTCCACCACTGTCAACTCCAGGCTCCGCCCATTCTGCCTCGCCTCACCCTATGCCTGGAACAACCTTCCTGAGCCCTTAAGTCAAGCCCCCTCCCTGCCCATCTTCAAGTCTCTGCTTAAAGCCCACCTCTTCAATGCTGCCTTCGGCACCTAACTCTTACCTTCAGGATATCCAGACTGCCCCAATTTGACTGCCCCTATCGAATTGACTACTCACTTGTCCTTTAGATTGTAAGCTCTTTCAGCAGGGCCTGTCCTTTTATGTTAAATTGTACAGCGCTGCATAACCCTAGTAGTGCTTTAGAAATGTTAAGTAGTAGTAGTAGTAGTATTAAAAACTGGTTAAAAGATAGAAAACAGAGAGTAGGGTTAAATGGTCAGTATTCTCAATGTAGTTAGTGGGGTTCCCCAGGGGTCTGTTTTGGGACCGCTGCTTTTTAACATATTTATAAATGACCTAGAGATGGGAGTAACTAGTGAGGTAATTAAATTTACTGATGACACAAAGTTATACGTCATGCAAGGTTCCACGTTAGGAGTCACGGACCAAGAAAGGGATCTAGGTGTCATCATTGATGATACATTGAAACCTTCTGCTCAGTGTACTGCTGCGGCTAAGGAAGCAAATAGAATGTTAGGTATTATTAGGAAAGGAATGGAAAATAAAAATGAGGATGTTATAATGCCTTTGTATCGCTCCATGATGCGACAGCACCTCGAATATTGTGTTCAATTCTGGTCGCCGCATCTAAAAAAGGATATAGTGGAATTAGAAAAGGTGCAGAGAAGGGCGACGAAAATGATAAAGGGGATGGGACCACTTCCCTGTGAGGAAAGGCTAAAGCGGCTAGGGCTCTTTAGCTTGGAGACAAGGCGGCTGAGAGGAGATATGATAGAGGTCTATAAAATAATGAGTGGAGTTGAACGGGTAGATGTGAAGCATCTGTTTACACTTTCCAAAAATACTAGGAATAGGGGGTATGCGATGAAGCTACAATGTAGTAAATTTAAAACGAATTGGAGAAAATGTTTCTTCACTCAATGTGCAACTAAACTCTGGAATTCGTTGCCAGGGAATGTGGAAAAGGCGGTTAGCTTAGCGGAGTTTAAAAAAGGTTTGGATGGCTTCCTAAAGGAAAAGTCCATAGACCATTATTAAATGGACTAGGGGAAAATCCACTATTTCTGGGATAAGCAGTATAAAATGTTTTGTACTTTTTGGGGATCTTGCCAGGTATTTGTGACCTGGATCGTCCACTGTTGGAAGTAAGAGCCAGGGCTAGATGGACCATTGGTCTGACCCAGTATAGCTATTCTTATGTTCTTAAGTAGTAGAATATCTTGCTATAAAATTGCCCATTTGTGTCAATGCAGCCCCAGTACTGCTCTCTGCTCCTTACCTTGGATCATTAATGACTTTCACCAATGCTTCATAGATGTCATCATCAGTGATGGTTTTCCAGTGCAATATAATGCCCATGCCTTTAGCCTGCACTCGAGTCATGGTATCGTAATGGTCTCCAAACAGCGGCATCCCCACCACAGGCACACCATGGTACATAGCTTCAAAGATACTATTCAGCCCTCCGTGGCTGAGGAAAGCCTTAATGTGAGGGTGACCTAGGAAGAAACATTAAAAACAGACCCATCAGACAATGAGGCATATTTTCAAAGCACTTAGCCTCCCAAAGTTCCATAGAAACCTATGGAACTTAGCCTCCCAAAGTGCTTTGAAAATATGCCTCAATGGCACTTATGCTATGAATTTATCTTATTGGCCATATAGGTTTTTATCTGCCGTCATCTGCTATGTTACTATGTAAAAACCGCCCCCCTTAAGCACAATAAAATAGCACATGAAAAAAAAACTCCCCCTGCTAGCAAACCCACCTAAAACATCCCTCAAGCACAGATCCCTAAATTGAACCTCAATGTAACAAAGCACTTCTAAACACAGTCCCCCCCCCAAGCACATTACACTCTACACAACAGCCCCCTTTTAAAAAGTCCCCCTACCAAGCCTAGACCCACCTAATACCACCCCCAAACACAGATTCCTAAGGCGCAGCATCTCAAAACACAGTTGTTCCCCACTTCCACCTCCAGACAGTCCACTCTAAAGAATAAACCCTCTTAAAAGAGCCCCCGCCAAGTACAGACCTACCTGTATTGGCTACATTTACATATTTGGGCATTCTGCTTGACCATCTTTTGTTTGAGGATCAGGTATCCAGTTTAATAAAACAAAAGATTTCTATATAATTACAGCAATTATGGGTCAGACAAGCTTTCATACGCTACTTCATGCATTGTTGGGATCTCGTTTGGATTATGGGAATGTGATCCATGACAGTATATCTGCAGAAGCAATCATCCGCTTCTTAGGTAAACCTCATGAACAGGACCACGTAACGGCACTAGTTATATATTATCATTGGTTACCTATTCAGTACCAGGAGTTGATATTAGCTCATGGCCATTTTATGAAAATATGCCTTCCTACTTGGGATCCTTGGTCATCCCCTATATCCCAATGTCACAACACAGGATGACTATCCCCCTCCTGGGAGTTCATTTGTGAGGGTGCCTTTTTTGGCTGGCCTTCACGTTGTGGAATCAGCTTCCTAGAGAAATTCATGTTGAGGAAACCCTGAAAACATTCAAAAGGTTGTTGTTGTAAACCTACTTTCTGTCCATGTATTTGGTTTGACACATACTTGGGGGGAGGGGGTATCTGTACCTTCATGGCAGGAAGCCTTCTTCCCTAGGAGGCCAATACAAAATATAAGCAGGGTACAGGGTGAGATGAACAGCTCAAAGTGATAGGTACTAGTAGTGGGATTGGAACCAGCCATCCCTAGATGTGAAGTCAACTGTTCTAACCAGAAGGCTACGTCCTCCAATCCTCTACAACATGTCAACTATCTGTACAGATCCATTAGGAGGTCGGCATGTTCATGCCAGAGTGTATCATTACCATTGCCTTGTATGTCATGCAAGGCCGCCAAGGGGGGGGGGGGGGGGGGGGGGGAGAGGAGGCCTGTTTTTGGCATCGACGTTCCAAAATCAGTCAGTAACTGAATAAATAATATCTTAGAAGAGAGGAGACCAAAGAAGTTTTCGTTTAAGTATAATTTCAACAGTGTATGTTCATAAACTAGATCATCCAAGGTTGCTCAAGACCCCTGAGGCAGGCCTTAGGGCCAAAACATGGCCGTGTCGGGTCATTTTTTATAAAGTGTTTTTGTTACCTCATTTGGTTTTTCCTCACTTTTTTTTGTTTCACATCTCACTGTATCGTGAGGGTTTTTACCTCCCCTTTTTTTTGTGTACACAATATGTATGGGTTGTCCGGCAGGGACTCAAAAATATAGGGGAGGCCATAAGTCTGACCAAGCATTACCTAGAAGCAGAGGGAATTGGAGTGAAAGGAGAAAGTAATGACTCAACAAGAATCTTCCCTAGGCGAACCACAAAGGAAGAGGGGAAGAAATGCAACGAGGGAAGATATGTGCCCTCACCAGGTGTGTTGGGGAGGCTAGGAGGGGAGAACACTGGGACTATCCCCCAACTGGAAGTAAGACTTCCACTAAGGTGTTTTAGTTGCAGGGAGACAGAGCATTTTAAAGAAGAACGCCCATTGATGGACTTCTTTCCTGGGTCAGTGGGTTCCTGGAAGGAAGAGGGAGGAGGGTAGCAGCCCTTAAAGTATGGCATATGGGTGGCAGGGATTTAATAGCCCTCATTGACACAGGGAGTAATCAATCCCTGGTGTTGGGACCCCAGGCTAGGACATTAGGGGTTGGGAAAAAGCTGGGGACCTTCACTGGAATGGTACGGGTTCATTGTGTACATTGGGACACGCAACTGGAACCCACATACGAGATAGTTCTTACTTGGGAAGGAAAAACCTTTCCCCTAAGGGTAGCAATTGTGGAACTACCTTTTCTCTTTATTTTGGGTAGGGATTGGGAAGGGATGCAAGAGCCCTTAACCCCAAAGGAGGGCTGGGTGTCCACTCGGTCAAGAGATTGCCCTGGGGAAGGGTCACCTTCAGTCCAATTACAGGATATTTTTCCCTTTTCAGAGACGGGGGTGATTGGGGAACCAGGAAAAACTCAGAAATCTCATTCTCAGAGGTCGGACGGTAAAATGGAAGGCGTTAATTCCCTTGGGTCAGGTGGAAGTGGTGGGGGGAAGACCTGATGAAGTTTCATCAATTCCCCACCAAACAAAGGAAAGACCCTACCCTACAGGCATATTGGGAGAAACCAGAAAACCAAGGGCAGAGGGAGAAAGACCTATATCCTGCGTACCAGAAACATAATAACCTTTTATATCGAATAAGTGAGGAGATAACAGGAAGGGAGCAGAAACAAGTTATGGTTCCTGGGATCCAGGGCACAGGTGGAAAAATGTGGGATACATATGTAACAAATAAATAAATCTTTAGAAGGTCTCTGTCGGTATTAGCATATTCCCATCCCCTCGCCAGGCATTTAGGCAGGAACCGTGAATCAGTTGTTGACTCTTTTTTTTTTTAATTAGGTATATTTAGGGATGTAGGGGAGTTTTGTCTGTCTTTCACATAGTAAAAATTTTTTTTAGGTATATTAAAAGCAGGAAGCCAGCAAAAGAATCGGTTGGACCACTAGATGACCAAGGAGTAAAAGGGGCGATCAGGAAAGACAAAGCCGTAGCAGAGAGATTAAATGAATTCTTTGCTTTGGTCTTCACTGAGGAAGATTTGGGTGCCAGAAATGGTATTCGAAGCTGACGAGTTTGAGAAACTTAATGAATTCTCTGTAAACCTGGAGGATGGGGCAGTTCTACAAACTGAAGAATAGCAAATCTCCTGAACCGGATGTAATTCATCCCAGAGTACTGATGGAACTGAAAAGTGAACTTGCAGAGTTACAGTTACTAATATGTAATTTATCCTTAAAATCGAGCGTGGTACTGGAAGATTGGAGGGTGGCCAATGTAACGCCGATTTTTAAAAAAGGTTCCAGAGGAGATCCGGGAAATTATAGACCAGTGAGTCTGACGTCGGTGCCAGGCAAAATAGTAGAGACTATTATAAAGAACAAAATTACAGAGCATATTCAAAAGCATGGATTAATGAGACAAAGTCAATAAGAATTTAGTGAAAGGAAATCTTGCCTCACCAATCTACTACATTTCTTTGAAGGGGTGAACAAACATGTGGATAAAGGTGAGCCGGTTAATATTGTGTATCTGGATTTTCAGAAGGCGTTTGACAAAGTACCTGAAGAAAGACTCCAGAAGAAATTAGAGAGTCATGGGATAGGAGGTAGTGTTCTATTATGGATTAAAAACTGGTTAAAAGATAGAGAACAGAGTAGGGCTAAATAGTCAGTATTCTCAATGGAGAAGGGTAGTTAGTGGGATTCCCCAGGGATCTGTGCTGGGAACGCTGCTTTTTAACATATTTATAAATGACCTAGAGATAGGAGTAACTAGTGAGGTAATTAAATTTGCTGATGACACAAAGTTATTCAAAGTCATTAAATTGCAGGAGGATTGTGAAAAATTACAAGAGGACCTTATGAGACTGGGCGTCTAAATGGCAGATGGCGTTTAATGTGAGCAAGTGCAAAGTGATGCATGTGAGAAAGAGGAAACCAAATTATAGTTACGTCATGCAAGATTCCACGTTAGGAGTCACGGAGCAAGAAAGGGATCTAGGTGTCATCGTTGATGATACGTTGAAACCTTCTGCTCAGTGTGCTGCTGCGGCTAAGAAAGCAAATAGAATGTTAGGTATTATTAGGAAAGGAATGGAAAACAAAAATGAGGATGTTATAATGCCTTTGTATCGCACCATGGTGCGACCGCACCTCGAATACTGTGTTCAATTCTGGTTGCCGTATCTCAAAAAAGATATAGTGGAATTAGAAAAGGTGCAGAGAAGGGCGACGAAAATGATAAAGGGGATGGGACGACTTCCCTGTGAGGAAAGGCTAAAGCGGCTAGGGCTCTTCAGCTTGGAGAAAAGGCTGCTGAGAGGAGATATGATAGAGGTCTATAAAATAATGAGTGGAGTTGAATGGGTAGATGTGAAGCGTCTGTTCATGCTTTCCAAAAATACTAGGACTAGGGGGCATGCGATGAAGCTACAATATAGTAAATTTAAAACGAATCGGAGAAAATGTTCCTTCACTCAATGTGTAATTAAACTCTGGAATTCATTGCCAGAGAATGTGATAAAGGCGGTTAGCTTAGCGGAGTTTAAAAAGGGTTTGGACAGCTTCCTAAAGAAAAAGTCCATCGACCATTATTAAATGAACTTGGGGAAAATCCACTATTTCTGGGATAAGCAGTATAGAATGTTTTGTACTTTTTTGGGATCTTTCCAGGTATTTGTGACCTGGATTGGCCACTTTTGGAAACAGGATGCTGGGCTTGATGGACCTTTGGTCTTTCCCAGTATGGCAATACTCATGTACTTATGCTCAGAGTGTCAGAAGGTGTCACAGAAACTACCTGAGAAAGCTCCCTTAGTACATCTACTGATTATGGAAGAACCACTAGATAGGGTGGCAATGGCCATTGTAGGCCCCCTAGACTGCACGAAAAGCGGGCATCGGTATATTTTGGTGGTGGTAGATTATGCTACTAGGTACCCATGTGCCATACCAATGAGAAAACCACTGCTCAGGGTATAGTCAGTGAGCTCTTAGGCATTTCTTGTCAGGTGGGCTTCCCAAAGGAAGTATTGTCCAACAAGTGTATCAACCTTTTGTCCCGAACCTTACAAGAGATCTTCTGGTTTTTTGGCATACGATATGTAAGGGTAGCTGCTTACCATCCATAAATGGATGTTTTGGTGGAACGTTTTAACCAGACCTTGGTACGCATACTGAAGAAATGTGTGTGTGTGGGGGGGGGGGGGGGGGGGGGAATAGAGCTGGTTGGATGTGGTCCTTCCTTATGTTCTATTCGCATATAGGGAAGTGTCACAAATGTTGGTGGGGTTCTCATCTTTTGATTTGATGTATGGGAGGAAGCCTAGTAACCTACTACTACTTATTATTTCTAAATCACTACTAGATGTAATCAAGGAGAAATAACCTCACTACCCGAATATGTACAGGATCTGAGGAAGAACATAATACAAATTAGGGAAATAGATAAAACCAACTTAGGTCAGGCCCAGGAGAAACAAGAGAGTTTACTATGATAAAAAGACTAGAGAACGGGAATTCATAATCCAGAAGTTCTTAGTACTTCTTCCTACCTCCATAAATAAGTTACTGGCCAGTAGAACGGGACTTTCATAATAGCACATCGGCTTGGCTCATGGATGTACAAAGTTAGCCAGGACCAATGTTAACTTTTTGAAGCCCTGGGTGGAGAGGGAAGGGTTAATCACCAAAGTAGGTATTAAGTAAGATGAGGACTTGGGACCAGAGGTAGGGGGAGGGAAGGAGAACACCCCAGTAGGATTGGGGAACTGCTTCAACTGGCCCAAAAAGTGCAGTTATAAGCTCTAGTCCATAAGCTCCAGGATGTTTTTTCCTCCTTACCGGGGCATATTCGGATCGGAACCCATCGGGTTATAACCCAACCGAGTCAAATAGTAAGACAGAAACATTATCATTTACCCAAGGCTAAATAAGAGGAAGTAGAACGGGAAGTATTGGAGATGTTAGAGTTAGGGGTAATCGAAGAATCCACCAGTGAGTGGGCCAGCCCCATCATGTTAGTCCCTAAACCGGATGGAAGCACTCTGTTTTGTGTTCATTTTAGAGGGGTAAATAGGGTGTCATGTTTCAATGCGTACCCAATACCCAGGGTAGATAGAACAGTTATGGGGGGGAACAGTTAGGAGGGGCCCATTATTTATCGACCCTTGATTTCACCAAGGGATATTGACAGAGAAGGGATCCCAAGAAAAGACAGCATTTGTGACCCATCTGGGCCTATATCAGTTCACAGTACTCCCATTTGGACTCCATGTGGCCTCCACCACATTTCAGTTGGTAATGAATTTAGTACTTAAACACCAGGCCTATGCTCTAGATGATGTGGTAGTCTTTGCGGCTACTTGGAAGGAGTACTTGACCTACTTGGGAGCAATTTGTGAGGCCCTAAAACAGGTTGGACTTATATCTAACCCAAAGAATAATGCCCTGGGACAAATGGAGGCACAGTACCTTGGCCACTGTGTAGGAGGGGGAAAGGTCAAATCCATGCCCACCAAAGGCTATCCACAAGGTTCAAGTGCCCATGTTGTGCCAGCCTCTATACCAACCTCAGATGTCCATGACAGCGCATGCAGGTCCCAGGAGCAGTTTTAGTGGGTACTGCAGTGCACTTCAGACAGGCGGACCCAGGCCCATACCACCCCCCACCTGTTACATTTGTGTAGGAAACAGCAAGCTCTCCAAAACCCACCACAAACCCACTGTACCCATATATAGGTGCCCCCCCTTCACCCATAAGGGCTATGGTAGTGGTGTACAGTTGTGGGTAGTGGGTTTTGGGGGGCTCAGCACACAAGATAAGGGAGCTATGTTCTGGGAGCAATTTATGAAGTCCACTGCAGTGCCCCCCTAGGGTGCCTGGTTGGTGTCCTGACATGTCAGGGGGACCAGTGCACTAGAAATGCTGGCTCCTCCCACGACCAAATGGCTTGCATTTGGCCGTTTTTTACATGGACGTCTTTGGTTTTGAAAATCGCCGAAAGTCAGAAACGTCCATGTCTAGGGACGACCAAATCTAGGGACGTACAATTTTAAGGATTTGGACGTCCCTGACGGTATTTTCAAAACGAAAGGTGGACGTCCATCTTGTTCTGAAAATACAGGTTTCCCTGCCCCTGGATTTCGCTGTTTTGCAACTTGGACATCCCTTTTGAAAATGCCCCTCCATGTGACCCTCATACCCATCAGCCACCCAGCTATGTATCGATGAAAAGGAAACTGAGCACCTGCTTACCCAGAAGATCATTTTGTGGCAACCATTCAACCAATTTTGTATTATTTCCAAGATACTTTGGTCTACTTCCAGAGAACCTGCAAGATACATACATAAAACACTTAACTGTTAATACTTCTTTTACATAATCAATTGATTTTGTGACCAGGCTTGAAGTTAATGTTCAGCACTGAAACCCCATGGCTACAATAAGGAAAGATCCAGGATAAAATTTCCATGATCAGTTATAACTCTTATTGCACTGATACAAGAATTATTACAACTTGTTCATGAACTTTGAGAATTCAAATATTCTATTATAACCCCTCTGCTTTATTTAGTCTACATATCTAGCTAATCCTAATGTAAGAAACCACATATATCACACAAATTTCACCCAAATCACCACCACATCCAAACGTGTAACCATGCTGAAATTAATGAGTTTGGAAATCATAATGATTGTAACCATTTAATATAGGGATTTGTCAGTATAATGACAGAACCAATTAAAATCATTGAAAGGTCTAGAGTAATGATTAAGCCCCCTGACTTGGGCACATTATTTATCAAGCTTATCCCAGTAGAATTTTTGGTATCACATGTGGCTGTTCATGTAAATAATATCAATGGCAAGATTCCAATTAATTTCCAAAAACAGTCATAAAAACCTCCATGACAAAGTGGCTGAACGTTGCTGAGGGTGACTGAGGAGTACAAACATTATAATGCTGATCTGAGACAACAGTTCCTGTAGGAAAATTCTCTGAAACAGAGTACTTACAGTTGATCCAAAGAAGTCATAACGTAAGGAAAAATATTGGTGATTATTCAGTATATTATATTGCCCTGCTTTGCGGTATGTGATTGGTTCAGCTTTCTCCTAATGTTATCATATCTGGAGAGAGTGTAGTTTAATTTTCTGTGAACTAGAAGAAAAAATGCTACACGCCAATGGATTGTTTCAGCATACAGGGTTCTGGGAAAAGTTTTCATGACTATATTTGGAAATTAATTGGGACATTGACACTGATATTTAAAAGATGTGGTACCAAAAACTTTACTGGGATATTAAATGATGTGATAGACAAAATGATGGGGACCATAGGAGATACATTTGAGGGTACTGAAGGAACTTAAAATAGTACTGGTGACTCCACTATCTGACCTTTTCAGTGCTTCAGGTGTGGTCTTCGAGGACAGGAGAAGGGCAGATATAATGGAAGTAAGGAGGAAATTGGGAACTACAGGCCAGTTACTCTGACACCTGTGGTGAGTAAATTAAAGGAAACTCTTCCAAGACAGAGGACAGTTAGGTTTCTAGAAACCAATGGATTGCAGCGTGGTTTTACTAAAGGTAGTTCTCAGAAGAATGTTATTAATTCCTTTGATTGGATTACCAAAGAGTTGGCTTGAAGAAGGGCACTTGATACGGTATACTTAGACTTTAACAACTCAGTTCCACATAAGTAACTTATAAATCAACTGAGTGCTCTTGCTATGGGCCCTAAAGTGAGAGGAAGGTGACAAAGGGGACAGAGATGTTACCAGTGATATGCTGCAAGGGTTGGATCTAGGTCCAATTCATTTTAACATTTCTGTAAAGTGATATTGCAGAAGGGCTGTCTGGTAAGGTGATATCAAAATCTACAGTAGGATAGATACCTCCAATGGTGTCAGATCTAGCAAAGCTTGAAAAATTGTCTAAAAACTGGCAGCTAAGATTTAATGCTAAAAAATATAGGGCCATGCATTTGGACTACAAAAACCCAAAGGAGTGGTACAGTATAGGAGGTGAAGTACTTTCTTGCATGAAAGAAGAGCAGGACTTGGGGGTGATTGCATCTGATGATCTCAAGGTGGCCAAACAGGTAGAAATGCTGACAGATAAACCAGAAGCATGCTTGGGTGCATAGGGAGAGGAGTGCCCAACAGAAAAACAGAGGTGATGAAGCTCTCTAGAAGTCTCTGGTGAGATCCCATTTAGAATACTGTGTACAATTCTGGAGAACACAACTTTAAAAAGATATAAATAGGATGGAGTCAGTCCAGGGGGTGAATACAAAAACAGTCATAAGTACATAAGAATTGCCATACTGGGACAGACCGAAGGTCCATCACGCCCAGAATCCTGTTTCCAACAGTGGCCAATCCAGGTCACAAGTAGCTGGCAAGATCCTAAAAAAGTATAGTACATTGTATGCTGCTTAACCTACAAATAAGCAGTGGATTTTCCCCCAAGACCATTTTAATAATGGTCTATGGACTTAGCCATACAAAAAAAATTTTTAAACACGCTAAGCTAACTGCTTTTACTACATTCTCTGGCAATGATTTCCAGAGTTTAATTACATGTTGAGTGAAGAAAACGTTTCTCTGATTTGTTTTAAATGTACTACTTTGTAGCTTCATCGCATGCCCCCTAGTCCTAGTATTTTTGGAAAGAGTAAATGAACGATTCACGTCTATCCGTTCTACTCCAGTCATTATTTTATACACCTCTATTATATCTCCCCTAAGCCGTCTTTTCTCCAAGCTGAAGAGCCCTAGCTGCTTTAGCCTTTCATAGGGAAGTCGTTCCATCCTCTTTATCATTTTCATCGCCCTTCTCTGTACCTTTTCTAATTCCATTATATCCTTTTTCAGATGCGGTGACCAGAGTTGAACACAATATTCAAGGTGCGGTTGCACCATGGAGCGATACAAAGACATTATGACATTTAATGTGAGCAAGGAAAAGCTTGGAGCGACTCGCAATACATGACTTTCAATCACCTGAAGGGTGGATGTTTCAAAAAACTTGGGACAGATTCTGGGCAACATGCACACCACAAGCTCATAGGCATTTGCTTAACTTATACAGTCATGTTTAACCTTCCATTCTTGTTTTGAGGTTGCTAGGGGTGAGGATGTTGCTGGGAGTTATGTCTTTGGGGATAAAATTGAAAATCTATTTTTCCTGTTTTATTGGCTGGTGTGCACTAGTTTTGTACTGTTACGAGTTTGCTTTTGAGTTGAGTGTGCATTTGTGCTGTTCTTGAATAAACAGATTTTCACACACAAACTATTTTACCTTGTTTCAAGATTTAAAAGGTTATCAATATCAAACAAAATAAAACATGGAAAAGAAAATAAGATACTTTTTTTATTAGACATAACTTAATACATTTCTTGATTAGCTTTCGAAGGTTGCCCTTCTTTGTCAGATCGGAAATAAGCAAATAAGCACATTTGCTTATTTCCGATCTGACGAAGAAGGGCAACCTTCGAAAGCTAATCAAGAAATGTATTCAGTTATATCGAATAAAAAAGGTATCATCTTATTTTCTTTTCCATGTTTTATTTTGTTTGATTTCTATTGATAACCTTTAAGAGTAGACTAACACGGCTACCACACCTCTCTACTTAAGATTTAAAAGCATATCTCCTAGAAAATCAGCAGCAGATAGTTCAAAGGGACTTAGACTGTCATCAAGCACTGTCTGCGTACCCTAACGATGCAATTTAAATGCTCAAACTCCGCAACACATCAAAACCAAAGTACATAACGGCATAACACAACCCTTGCGCTTTATGATACCCTAACGAGACTGTTCCACAAGAACCTATCTTACCACAACACCATTTTGTATTTGTTCACACTGGAGTCTACGAACACCTCTCCGGTACTATGTAAGCCACATTGAACCTGCAAATAGGTGGGAAAATGTGGGATACAAATGCAACAAATAAATAAATTAACACTCTACTGTTAATTGCTGCAAAAGACAAACTGGCTTCTTGTTATATTGAATAGCTAGAGAGATCTGTAATCTTTCCTACTTTAAATAAAAATGTGCTTTGGCTTAGTAACTAAAGATCTTCATACATCCCAGTAATCTGGGGAAGAAGAAACAAAGGACTCCCTCATCCACCTAGAGGACTCAAACTCAAAAGGCCAAATACTTATCTAGCTATACTCACATGAATACTTTCTTACCCTCACATAGGACATATGGGCCAAAAAAATTGTAAACTGATACAAAATCAGTTTCATCTCTGAAGGAAGGGAGAAACAGGGGTGATATGATAGAGACGTTCAAATATTTGAAAGGTATTAATCCGCAAACGAACCTTTTCCGGAGATGCGAAGGTGGTAGAACAAGAGGACATGAAATGAGATTGAAGGGGGTCAGACTCAAGAAAAATGTCAGGAAGTATTTTTTCACAGAGAGAGTTGTGGATGCTTTGAGTGCCCTCCCGTGGGAGGTGGTGGAAAAGAAAACGGTAACGGAATTCAAACATGCGTGGGATAAACATAAAGGAATCCTGTTCAGAAGGAATGGATCCTCAGGAGCTTAGCCGAGATTGGGTGGCAAAGCCGGTGGTGGGAGGCGGGGCTGGTGGTTGGCAGGCGGGGATAGTGCTGGGCAGACTTATACGGTCTGTGCCAGAGCCGGTGGTGGGAGGCGGGGCTGGTGGTTGGCAGGCGGGGATAGTGCTGGGCAGACTTATACGGTCTGTGCCAGAGCCGGTGGTGGGAGGCGGGACTGGTGGTTGGGAGGTGGGGATAGTTCTGGGCAGACTTATACAGTCTGTGCCCTGAAGAGGACAGGTACAAATCAAGGTATACTCAAAAGCAGCACATATGAGTTTATCTTGTTGGGCAGACTGGATGGACCGTGCAGGTCTTTTTCTGCCGTCATCTACTATGTTACTATGTAACCCCTAAAACTACAACCACAACTAACTACTTGAAATTTAGGCCTATTAAATGCCAGATCAGCCAATAAAACATTTCCCATGATCCAAGTCATCATCAGTGAATACCACCTAGACATCCTGGGAATAACCGAGACCTGGCTGCATTACAGTAGGAGTCCGATTGACTGAACTATACCCCACAGGATTCACTATCCTGCACTAAACAAAGGAAGCAGGGCAGAGGGGTAGCAGTCCTGACAGAGAGACGATCAAACTGCACAGACTCTCTATCCCCCATCTGTCTGAGTCAGAATGCCTACTAATCCAGCTGGGAAATAAGGAACGAATGTGGCTTCTCATGGTCTACAGAGCACCTTGCAACATCATCATCTGTGCAAAAACTGATAAATCTGGTGACTAAGTTAACCCTGCGCTACCCTAGGTTACTGATCATGGGAGACTTTAACCTACACATTGAAACTCCATGAACCACTACTGCTGCCTTCCTTGATACGGTAACATCTATAGAAATTATTCGGGTAATCAAATCTCCAACACATGAAAAAGGCCATATGCTAGACCTGGTGTTCTGCAAAGGGGTTGACATCTTTGAACAGAAGACTGATGGCAATGAGATAAGACCCCTATCATGGACTGATCAATTTCTAATCAAATTTTCTATTAAGGACTATATAAAACAGATGGGCCCAACAAAAGTTTGGAAAGAAATTCGACACAAGGATTCTGACTGCTGATAACTTCCTAGAGGCCTTGTCCAACCCCCCTTGTCGATGAAAAGTTGATGACTGTGTCAGAACAGGTTGATATCTGGAATGCATGCTTAGCAATGGAATTAGAAAAAAAAACAACCTCTCTAAAGAAGGTCCTATGCTCTACGCCTAAACATTCCCCATGGTTCCCCTGAGAACTACGGGTCCTTAAGTGTCAAGGATGCCAACTTGAAAGAAGATGGTAAAAATCTCACCTAAATGAAGACGGCCTCAACTGTAAGAAACACTCCATCAGGACCTACAGTGTGATAAAGTCACATCCAGGATAGTTGGGTTAAGGCAGTGTCAGTTTGAAATACAAGTCCCTGAAGGCATTGCAGGCAAGGAGCCAGGGGGTGAGATAAAGAACCCGGACTGGACTCCTAGCTGCAATGGGGGAAGACATGGGTGTAAGCTGGCAGGACGTTTAGATGGGCTGCCACTAGGGGGAAAGAGAGTTAGGAAACCCTGTATGCAGGAGCTCATCATTAGTCTAATGCTTAACTCAGCTGGTATGGGTGTGGGGGAAGCTAATGGAAGGAGAATGATTGGTTGTGAGACCAGAAGCCAGGGATTGATTAGGCAGGTGGGAAGGAGTCGCAAAGAGGAGAGAAGCAGTTGCAGTCTGAAAATCCTTGGGTAAGAGAGGTCCCTAAAGTACTGAAGCAGGCTGAAATCCCTTGGGTGTGAGGAAGTCCTAAAAGTATTTGCAGGCTGAAAATCCTTGGGTACGGGAGGTCCCTAAATTAGTGAATTTACCAGTGAAGCTGATGCAGGGTGAAATCCCTTGGGTATGAGGAGTCCCTAAAGTATTGAACTCTCCTGAAGGTAAAGAGAGTAGAAGATAGAAACTGCTGCTTTGGGATTTAACTGTGATGATGAACTGAAAGAACTGCTTCTATTTGGAATTGAACTACTGTTTATTGTGCTCTGGATAAAGAGCCCAGACTGGAGCTGACTGTGAGCCTGTATTGAATCCTGGTATGTGCTGATAGCCTACTGCTTAAAGGGGACTATTTACCACACACTTTCAGGTGGCTTATATGTGCTTAAGATTGAAGGTGAATGCTGCTGCTGGAACTGTGTATCAGGCCTTCTAGAAACCTGCATGGAATAAAGTCCTTAAGACTGAAGTTGCTGGTGGACATTTATTTCTTGACTGTACTGGGAGCCTGTGGCTGGAGGAGATTGTTCTATCCTTGGCTGCACTTAGAGGTACCTGGTTACAACAGACAGCCCCATCAAAGCTCCTACCAGCTAATGAACACCCCCTCTTTCCCCACCATGCACAGCCATCTGGGACTCATTGAACCAGGTCACCGAGGAACCTCTTGATAAAATCCTAACAGGTCTACAGCCTACAACCTGCCCTCTTGACCCCTGCCCAGCAAAGAGCGAGCATTGGCCTCATTGAATGGGCCACTAAAATTGTTAACTCCTCTCTTGTGGAAGGGCAGCTGCTAGAACACTAAAACAAGATGTGGTGTCCCCCCCCCCCCTACTGAAAAAGCGCTCACTTGACTAGGACAAGCTCGAAAACTACCGACCATTCTCTAACATTCCTTTACACAGTCAGTCTGCATTCAACTCAATGATTGACTAAATGAAAGTAATTGGCTGGACACATGTCCGTCTGGCATCAGACCTATCTCTTCTTGATGATCTGCACAGAAACTGTGACAATATTCTATGTGAAACTAAATATTAGTGTTGCTGGATTTCTCAGCAGCCTTCGACACTGTGGATCATAATATCATGTTTATAAGACAGGCAGAAACAGGTATCAGTGGTAGAGTATTTGCATGGTTCAAATCCTATTTGGCAGACAGACAACAATCCCTTCTGTTCAACAGCAGCTCATCACTACTGTCAGGTGCCACAGGGATCCATACTGTCTCTGATTTTATGTAATATCTATCTCAACCCTTTGGAATGCACTGTCTGAAAGGGTCTGCTTAACACAAGACTATCTGTACTTCAGGAAGCAGATGAAAGGTTGGCTATTCAACTAAGCCTTTAATGGAAGGAGTAACTAACTTGTTAGTCTCACTCACACACACAAGGAGTGACACGGGATGCACATACTGCAGCGGGACATGTTTATCCACTCCTACCCTAGCTGAGATCATATTTAACCATCTCTCCAACATCATGTGCAACTTTCTTTAAATTAGTCACCTTACTTTCTAGCTCTTCTTTCTCTCTTACCTATCTATATGTTCCATCTTTGCTTATGCCCTTTACCGTCAATTAAAATGTTCTAGTATGCATTGTGTTGACATTGTAAGTAGTATACTATTAAAAAAAAAAAATCAAAAAACTGTACAGAGTATAAGAATCAGAAACTGTGAAATTGTCCAGCAATACTCTGATAATCAATTGCAAATCAAGCACTCATTTCAAATATTAATATTTGTTAAAAAAATAACCTCAAAAGCCCAGGGTACCTTTAGAATAGGACACCAACTGTAATGGCTAACATCATAGGCTCCTCCGCCATCCAGAAAACAACTACAGAGTAAAAAACTTCCAAGAAAACTTTAATAACGGAAGAAAAAGTCTGTAGGAAAAAAAACAGAAGGCGGGATGATAACTATATATGATTTGAGTGCTTAAAAAAGCAATACTATGTTCAAATTGAAAGATTGAAAAATATCTATATTGAAAGTATCACAGAACTTAACGTCTGTTTTCACTTCAACTTGTAAATGAAACCTTACATACTCCGTTTTTCTATCTCATATTGGCTATTATGCTGAAAGCGATCGTGGCTTCAAGTTGATCTATTTCCATCTGCGCAAACAGTACTAAAATCTATATTGTACTTAGCTTAAGATGGAGGTAAACATCGAGTCGTTCAGGTATAGCCAATGTTGCTTCTATTGGTGAAAGCTAGCGAGAATGTCCTGGTCTCATCCTGTTTGATCCCCTAGCCAGATCTCTATTTAGTTTCACATAGAATCTTTCTCTTCTCAAGTAGTATACATGTCATACTTCGTATTGATATTTGAATATTTTTACTGCTGTAAATGCCTATTGCTCATGTTTGATCTATTCTTACTGTACACCGCCTTGAGTGAATTCCTTCAAAAAGGCAGTAAATAAATCCTAATAAATAAACATAATCTTTGGGTGCATGGACTTTTCACATACATCTGCTCCTGCTCAGTATTAAATAGATCCTTACACACGAGAAAAGCTTTTGGTGCTCTGTACTGAAATGAAGGCTAGTGTGAGTGAAGAGGGTGGTAGGTAGGAAGGAAGGCAGAACAGGAGTTGATCTGGCAGCCCTGGATCCAGCTTAGTTGAAAACACCATCCCTCTCCCCAGTCAAAGACCTGCTAGTTAGTAAAAGGTACTGGCCTAACCTCAGGCCACAATACACAGGGGGCTGCTGTACATCCAGCAATCATCTCTCCATGTTAACATGACAAAACTGCTGCTTCATTTGCTAATCTTAAAAGTAAAACAAGAAAATATTCTGCAATGGAATAATGACAATGTGTCAGACCAAAGTTTTCTTCCTCCTCGCTCCTCTGTGTTTTGAAATGAAAGACTGCCCCACCCATTCTTAAGATAATAATCGCAGCTTCATTTAGGTGAACAAAGACAAGCCTTCAAAACCAGCAAGCTCCTACAGTCTAATAAGGATGTAATATTGAACAACTTTTCAGTGCTTTCTTCCGTGATTATAAGGTTGTCATTCAGTATTTAAGCATCTTCTGATAACAGATAGAAAATAGAAATCAGAGAGTAGGGTTAAATGGTTAGTATTCTCAATGGAGAAGGGTAGATAGTGGGGTTCTTCAGGGGTCTGTACTGGAACCACTGCTTTCTAACATATAAATAGATAATAGAGATGGGAATAACCAGTGAAGTAACTAACTTTGCTGACATAAAGTTATTCAAAGTTGTTAAATCGCGAGAGGATTGTGAAAAATTACAATAGGACCTTAGGAGACTGGGTGTCTAAATGGCAGATGACGTTTAATGTGAGCAAGTGCAAAGTGATGCATGTGGGAAAGAGGAACCCGAATTATAGCTACGTCATGCAAGGTTCCACATTAGGAGTCACCTACCAGGAAATGAATCTAGGTGTCATCATTGATGATATGTTGAAACCTTCTGCTCAGTGTGCTGCGGTGGCTAAGAAAGCAAATAGAATGTTAGGTATTATTAGGAAAGGAAAGGAAAACAAAAATGAGGATGTTATGCCATTGTATTGCTCCATGGTGCAACCACACCTCGAATTCTGTGTGCAATTCTGGTCTCTGCATCTCAAAAAAGATAGTGGCATTAGAAAAGGCACAGAGAAGGGCAACGAAAATGATAAAGGGGATGGCGATTCTGGTGTTTGTGTTAAAGACGTGTTTATTAGAATTGTGTTTTGAATCTTCAGTGCCAGAGACTTAATTCAATCTATTTGGTTAGCATCTGGTGATTCATAGACTGCATACCTCTGGAGGAGGGGCAATATGTATACAGCTGTGTTATAAAATTAAAAACAGAACTTAAGTTTACCTTGTGAGCTGGGCATTTTCAGACTTGGTTTGATTGTAAACTGATGTTACCTGTGTCTTTATATCTTCCTGATTACCTGCTTCTATTCTATCATATTTAAAAAATAAAAACTGTCTTTTCACTTGCAGAGGGTCTGACTATAGTCCCACCCACCCCTAGGTAAACTCCCTTTATATAGGGCAATCAAGGGACAAGTATCTTCATTACCCCATAATTGGTCAATCCTACTCCTTGTTATCCCCTATCATAGTTCGTCTTTTCACACTTGTGAATCAAATCAATATGACCTTCAATCATTGCAATACATGTTCAGCTTTAATCCTAAGGCAAAGTATTTGGAGCCTTAGAGCTTGTCCTATCTGCCTCCAAATGTGAGCTTTGAAAGATGAGATCATCAAACTCAAGAAGGAATTAGCTGCAACTAAAAGAGCATCCAGGATTACTCAATTCCCAGCCACTGCCACAGAGAATGAAACTACAGAAGAATAGATGGATCACAGTAGGCTCTGGTAGACTAAGATCTGTGACACAGAAGTATTCACCTTCCCAACCTTTGCTCCTGTCAAATTCTTTTGCTGCATTGCATCATTATGATGCTGAAAAAAAAGAAGTACTGAGGTGGCACCAGAAGCAATGAAAGTAGCACAACCCAAGAAACATCCCTCAAACAATGACAGATTAGTGAAAAGCAGAAAACTCTTACTTCTTGGAGACTCCATTATCAGAGGCATTATCTTAGGAGCACAGTTCAAGGGTTCCAACTTAGTCAAATGCCTTCCAGGATCTTCAGCTACCAGATGTACTGACCAAATACTGAAAGTGATCCGAGAAGAGAGCAAGGCTTCAAATACTGATGTTGTAATTTACCTGGGACCAAATGACCTAGCCAACAATAGCAACTTTACAGCACAGAGAGCTTTCCAGAAGCTTGGGGAGGGACTGAAAACCAGAGGCGTAGCCAGACAACAAATTTCGGGTGGGCCTAGGAAAGAAGTGGGTAGTGTGCTGGAGCCGGCTCGCAGCGGCTCGCAAGAGCCGGTTGTTAAATTTTCTTCCAACTTGTGAGCCGGTTGTTAAAAAGCACGAGCCGGCTCTGGCTCTCCTCCCTCCCTCCGGATCCAGTCCCTCACCGACTCCTTGTCCTTCAAATTCTTCGGGGCAGGCAGTCTTGCCTGCCCGCTGCCAGCGTTGACTCTCCCCCGCTGCCAATTCGCGCTTTAAAAATGGCCACCGAGACTTCCAGAGGCGGCCTCACGAGACTTCTGCTGAAGTCTCGGTGGCCATTTTGAAGCTCGCGCTGGCAGCGGGCAGGCAAGACGGCCTGCCCCGAAGAATTTGAAAGACAAGGAGTCGGTGAGGGACCGGATCCGGAGGGAGGGAGGAAGAAGGGAGGAGAATTCGCTGAACAACTCGGGAGGGGGTGGCAGGGGAGAGAAGGGTCACTGCTGGACATGGGTGGATGGAGGGCAGGGGGAGAGAAGGGGAGAGAGAAGAAATGCTTGACATGGATGGAGGGGAGGGAAGAGTGAGGAAGGAGATAAGGGAAAAGGAAGAGAGGAGAAAAACTGCACATGGATGAAGAAAATAGGCAGAAGCTGAGGACCAGAAATGAAGAAGAAAGGGGGAAAGGAAAGAAATAAATGGAAAGGAAGCCCTGGAAACGGAGTTAAGAGGACAGATAGCAGCAGAATTGGATACTGGGCCAGCATGATCAGGAAAACAGTCACCAGACGACAAAAGTAGAAAAAAATCATTTTATTTTCATTATAGTGTTTGGAATATGTTCACTTTGAGAATCAGGTGCTCAACATTAAAAGTTTATATTTAGTTATTTATGGCATTTTATCATACATTAAACATGAATTAGATTGGAACCTGGGATCATTTAATTTTTTTTTTCCTGGAGTAATGCATTGCCACCCCCCTCCAGGCTCTCTCCCCAGCTATAGCCAGCTCTGCAATTTGGGGGGGAGGGGGGTGCAGAGGGGGACCGGAAAGAGAGCCTGTTAAACATTTACCAGCACACCACTGGTGGGCACCAAGTGTTCTCCCCCCACCACCACCAAAAAAAAATCTCAGCTAGCAGGAAAACACTTCTTCCCACCTTGGTAGTCTGCAGCAGTAATGCGCTGAAAACTGAGCATGCGCAGGTGCCGGTATCATGGAGAGTAGTGTTTTCGTTACCATCAGTTTCATCTGGTGGAGCTTGGGATACCCACCAGCTACCACTAAATGTATGCTACTGTTGGGTGGGCCTCAGCCCTATGTGGGCCTGGGCCATGGCCCACCCAGGCCCACTTGTGGCTACGCCACTGCTGAAAACTTTGGTTCCGACTGTAGCTTTTTCTGAAGTAATTTCCCACATGGAGGAAGGGAGAGGAAAGACTACGCAAAACAGTAGATTTCAATAAGTGGCTTGAGTCTTGGTGTAAAGAAGAAGGTTTTAGATACATAGGAGTATGGGGAAATATGTGGAAAAATAACAGGCTGTACTGTAATGATGGGTTACATCTTTCTGTGATGGGAAAAAGGATTCTTGGGGAGAAATTCAGACAGTATATTTCTAGACATTTAAATTAAAAGGCAGATGTGACAAAAAGAAATAAGGGAATTCAGAAAGTCAGCCAAGAATATACATTTGTGAGAGATATTGCTGAAGGGTTGGAAGGAAAGGTTTGCCTTTTTGCAAAGACACGAAGATAGCCAATAGAGTGGATACCCTGGGAGGGCATTTGGCTGCTGTTGCTTTTACCTATAGCCTTAACTTGACTTGGCAACAGAGGAAGGTTTGACAGACTCCTTCTGTTCTGGTTTTGTAAATGATCAATTTTTCTGCAGGTGCTAATTTTTGGAAACTGAATTCAGTATCATGCTATAGCATTTCTTTTCCATTCTGTTACCACATAAGTACGTGTGTGTTTAAGAACAGATGTAATTTCTGATGAACTGGTCACTGTAAAGGCTCATAATTTTCTATGTATTAGTGCGTAAAGCTGTTTCTTTAGTAACATCTGCTGTAAAGCTTTCAGCGGTGTGCTGGTAAGAATAGAGCATTTGTCCCCACCTACCATTTAATTAAACCTGTATCTTGAAGGGTTAGTTTAGAGTTGCCTCTAAAGTCCATTAGGGAGCAGCAAAGTGTTGCTTTCAGAGCAAACTTTTTTTGGTTGTACCTAACCTCAGGAGGAAGATCTTAAGAATGTACTACTACTACTACTAAACATTTCTAGAGCGCTACTAGGGTTACACAGCGCTGTACAGATTAACAAATTGACAAAGGACAGTCCCTGCTCCAAGGAGCTTACAATCTAAAGGGCGAAATGTCAAGTAGGGGCAGTCCAGGTTTCCTGAATAGAGGTATGATGGTTAGGTGCCGAAGGCGACATTGAAGAGGTGGGTGTTGAGCAAGGCTTTGAAGATGGGCAGGGAGGGGGCCTGGCGTATGGGCTCAGGGAGATTATTCCAGGCATGGGGTGAGGCGAGGCAGAAGAATGTGCATGGAACTTTGGAAGGCACTGCAAGACCAGTTGGGAGGGCAATCGCCCACCCCAGTGAACACAGAGTAAGGGGAGGGAGGGGCTGGGGGAACGCTGGGGCTTTTTCTTAGGGGTTCCATATACAAAATGTGAATGGCACACAAGTGCAGTTTTCTAATGTAACTGCTCAATTGAAACATTTATTCAGATGTCTGCGGTCATTTGCCTTAATATGCTCTCTGTGTGTTCCATTCTCTAATAAAGACAGTTTCAAAAAAAAAAAAAAAAAAAGCTTTAGTTTATTACTTTCAATGCTACATTGAAATGGCCCTGAGTATCTGAAGAATAGGATGATCCTCCACACACCGCCAAGGACACTAAGGTCCTCCCAAGGACTTTCACTAACTACACCCTCTCCAAAAGACATTACACAATGTGATACCCATAAGCGAGCCTTCTCCGGAGTAGCCCCCACACTCTGGAATACATTGCCTGAAAGGCTCTGCTTAACACAAGACTACCTCTACTTCAGGAAGCAGGTGAAAGCTTGGCTCTTCAACCAAGCCTTTAATGGAAGAAGTAACTAACTTGTTAGTCTCACTCACACACACAAGAATTGACTAGGACTGCACATACTGCAGCGGGACATGTTTATCCACTCCTACCCTAGCTGAGATAATATTTAACCATCTCTCTGACCTCACGTGCAACTTTCTTCAAATCAATCAGCTTACTTTCTAATTCTTCCTACTTTCTTACTCATCTATATGTTACAACTTTGCCTTACCCTTCACTACCAATTATAATGTTCTAGTACATATTGTGTTGTCATTGTGGGTTGTATACCATGCCATACTTTGTATTGTTATTTGAATATTTTTACTTCTTTAATTGCCCCCTGCTGATGTTTGATCTATTCTTACTGTACACCGCCTTGAGTGAATTCCTTCAAAAAGGTGGTAAATAAATCCTAATTAATTAATTTTTAAAAAAAGAACCTGAAACACTGCCTTTCAGGCATTTAGTTATAGTTATGTCCAACTTTAACAGGGAAAAGAATAACAGTTTTGTTTCAAATAGCATATTACTGTTCAAATTATTAAGGAACACAGTGAACCTGTATGGGGCTCACCTTGAGCTACAGTTGAGAAAGGTGTGAGCAAAATCAAATGAGTAAGTAAATAAATATATAAACAGTGCTATGCCAATATGCTGTAGCATTTGTGTATTACTATCAAAGGCTAAACTCTGAAAACACCATAGTCTGTTATATAAGAATTCATTTCAACATTGCAAGAATTATTTTCTTGACCCTGACATGCATTCGGTTTACTATTTGTATTTCCATCAAAGGAAACTTTGCAAAGAAAGAAATATCATCATGTCTTTATAAGCATGCATCTCAGTATTACTGGGATAACTTTAACCCTGAACTTCCTTAAGGGACAACTGCTTCACAATACGATTCCTAAGCAAAGACTTATAACTGATGTGGACGTGAGCCCTTGAGCCCAGGCCGAGGCCTAGTATAGAATTTAGGCCAAGGCCTAGGGTTGACCAAACAGGTCCTAAGCACCACCCCAGCCACCAAACCCCACACACTCACAATAACAAACAGGCATCACCAGAAAGAGGAAGATAGAGCATTCAAGCAGGCCTCACGGCCTATCGGGAACCCACTCACGCAGAGACCAAGCAAGCGGACCTCATGGCCGACCAGGAACCAAGTCACACTCTGGGAAGGGGGAAAGAACAACAAGGGTTCCACAAGGAACTGCAGCACACATGCTGTGTAGAGTAAAGCCACAGAGAAAAGGGTGAGAGGCAGAAGCCTCTACAGGAAAACAAAGCTGTGCCACAGGTGAACAAGAATACAGGAAGCCCCAGAAAGAAACACTCTAGGCTTAAACAGCACAGCACTCAGGGAAAAGGAAACCAACTATAGGAATATACTCTAGGCTGAACTAAATCACCACACAAGGGAAAGGGAGAACTACCTAAGGAATACACAAACTGGCCCCACAACCCCCAAGGGAAAAAGGAACTGCTAAAGGGAAAGAACAGGGGAGAACTACTCAGTAGACAAGGATAAGGGGAGAAGAAACAAACAGAGGAAGCTGCCTTGACACACACTGATCAGAACAGAACACTACTCTACTACTACTACTACTATTTAGCATTTCTATAGCGCTACAGGCATACGCAGCGCTGTACAAACATAGAAGAAAGAAAGTCCCTGCTCAAAGAGCTTACAATCTAATAGACAAAAAAATAAATAAAGTAAGCAAATCAAATCAATTAATGTGAACGGGAAGGAAGAGAGGAGGGTAGGTGGAGGCGAGTGGTTACGAGTCAAAAGCAATGTTAAAGAGGTGGGTTTTCAGTCTAGATTTAAAGGTGGCCAAGGATGGGGCAAGACGTAGGGGCTCAGGAAGTTTATTCCAGGCGTAGGGTGCAGCGAGACAGAAGGCGCGAAGTCTGGAGTTGGCAGTAGTGGAGAAGGGAACAGATAAGAAGGATTTATCCATGGAGCGGAGTGCACGGGAAGGGGTGTAGGGAAGGACGAGTGTGGAGAGATACTGGGGAGCAGCAGAGTGAATACATTTATAGGTTAGTAGAAGAAGTTTGAACAGGATGCGAAAACGGATAGGGAGCCAGTGAAGGGTCTTGAGGAGAGGGGTAGTATGAGTAAAGCGACCCTGGCGGAAGATGAGACGGGCAGCAGAGTTTTGAACCGACTGGAGAGGGGAGAGGTGACTAAGTGGGAGGCCAGCAAGAAGCAGATTGCAGTAGTCTAAACGAGAGGTGACAAGGGTGTGGATGAGGGTTTTGGTAGAGTGCTCGGAAAGAAAGGGGCGGATTTTACGGATGTTGTAAAGAAAGAAACGACAGGTCTTGGCGGTCTGCTGGATATGAGCAGAGAAGGAGAGAGAAGAGTCAAAGATGACCCCAAGGTTTCGAGCTGAGGAGACAGGGAGAATGAGAGAGCCATCAACAGAAATAGAAAACGGGGGGAGCGGGGAGGTGGGTTTGGGGGGGAAAATGAGAAGCTCGGAACTGCTAAAGGGAAAGAACAGGGGAGAACTACTCAGTAGACAAGGATAAGGGGAGAAGAAACAAACAGAGGAAGCTGCCTTGACACAGACAGAACAGAACACTGCTCTCTGAACACAGGAGACAGCTACATCAAACAAAAGAACTAAAACAGACAAACAGGAGCAAACTACAAGGACAGGGGAAGGCAAAGCCACAGAGCACAGCAGAGCAGCAGCTCAGCACAACAAAGGGAACACTGAGGGAGAGAAAGGTAAACAAAAACTGAAACAACTCAAGCCAACAGCTTACCCCAGACAGCACAGCGTTAGAGCAGGAGACGCAAACCAGGTGGGGGAAGTGAGGCAATCAGGCTCATGCTGGGAATAATACCCAGCACACACACACACACAGAATCAGCAAGCACCAGGAGAAAAGCTAATACTCCAACATGAATACAAGCCCCCAAACACAGGCTGGCTTCAGCAAAGCAATCAACACCAAAGCAATGACTGCAGGGAAGAGGAAGGCTTAAATGGATCAGGTTCAGCCCCTGACAAGCCAATCAGGAATGAGTTCCAAAGCTTCCCCTGCCTATCTAGCAGAATCATAACAAAATTGGATCCGGTGGTCCAGAAGGTCATTCTGGGCACAGGGTCAAATTCCTTTCAGTTTAGGGCTAATAAATCATTCTACCATTTTTCCTTCTTACAGTGATACCGGAGTATTCATAACCCAGCAAAGAAGTAATTAACCAATAGCATTTACCAGCTTTGTGTCCCGTTCCAAGCAGCTGCTGAAGGTTTGAAGAATGGCCAAAAGTGAAGAAGAGGAAGGGGTGCTCTGCATTGTTATGTAAAACTTTCCTTGCATGAGAAAGTAACACTTTGTGTTTCTTACCAAAAGAAGTCCTTAAAAAGGTAAAATGAATTAGGTGGGGTTTTTTTTACCTAAATGATACTAACATATTTGTGGTGGTGTTTTTGTTTGTTTATGGAGTGAAACTTAAATGGAAAGAGAACTGCTGAGGAAAAGAAACTGTCCCTTTGCTTTAGAAAAGTCTTATCTGGTACTCGGAAGGTCTGAGCCACGACGGAATGTTTTGCCCAGTTTCTTTGTGCTTTTAAAACAGAGAAAGGATCCAATAATTGTTTTGGGCCATATTTGTTGCTCTGTGCACACATTTTTCAAACTTTGTTGGCCTCAAGTGATAATATTTTGGGTTTGGTTTTACCTACAGTCACAAGGGTAATTTTTTAAAAATTACCCTAACACACACACAGCCATGGGCTGATGTTTTAAAACCATGGTGCACCTATTGAAATCTTTTGAAATTTGAATTGGATGCAGAATCAAATTTTTTTTTTTTTTACAATGAATTAAAAGATTACACTCTTGATACAGCAAAGTGTTTATACAAGTCTAAATTCCTATATGGAACTAGTATAAGGAAACTAATAAAGATAATTTTAACACTCAAGTCCACTATAAGTAGATCCAAGATTTCCAATTACAGGAAAATTCAAAAGAAAATATTAAAGTTAGTCAACATTTAGTACTGGACAGAATAATATTAAACTCCAACCAGTTGCGTAGCAAGGGCGGGGCGGTGGGGGCGGTCCGCCCCGGGTGTCAGTGGGTGGGGGGTGCTCCGTCGAGAGCCGACAGCTCTCATCTCCTGCCACCATCCTGAATGTTTTTTTAAAAATCCATGCAGCGACGTAGGCAGCACCTCGCATCTGCCCTGCGTGTGCTGTGAAAGCAGAAGATCGCCTCGCTGGCGTTGGGCCTTCCCTCGCTATGTCCCGCCCTTGAGGAAATAGGAAGTTACCTCAGAAGAGGGCGGGACATAGCGAGGGAAGGCCCAACGCCAGCGAGGCGATCTTCTGCTTTCACAGCACACGCAGGGCAGATGTGAGGCGCTGCCTGCGTCGCTGCATGGACTCCTTCCCTCGCTATGTCCCGCCCTTGAGGAAATAGGAAGTTACCTCAGAAGAGGGCGGGACATAGCGAGGGAAGGCCCAACGCCAGCGAGGCGATCTTCTGCTTTCACAGCACACGCAGGGCAGATGTGAGGCGCTGCCTGCGTCGCTGCATGGACTCCTTCCCTCGCTATGTCCCGCCCTTGAGGAAATAGGAAGTTACCTCAGAAGAGGGCGGGACATAGCGAGGGAAGGCCCAACGCCAGCGAGGCGATCTTCTGCTTTCACAGCACACGCAGGGCAGATGTGAGGCGCTGCCTGCGTCGCTGCATGGACTTTTTTAAGAAGGCAGGGTGGTGGCAGGAGACGAGGGCTCTGTCGGCCCTCGATGGAGGGGGGATGGGACCGGGTGGGGGAGCTCAGAGGGGAGAAGGGGTCTGAAGCTGGAACTGGGGTCTGACAAGGAGCCAGGAGGGAAAATGGGTCCATGCCTGCTGCAGGTGGGAGAATGGGTCTGGGGCTGAAAAGGGGGGATGCAAGGCATATGGTGGATGAAGGGGGCTGGAACTGTGAGGACTGGGGGCTTTAAAGGGGACAGGAAGAACTGGCTGGGGCTGAAGCTCAGGACTGGTGAGAGAAAAGGGCTGGGGTTGAAACTAGGGGCTGAAAAGGGGACAGGAAGAACTGGCTGGGGCTGAAGCTTGGGACCGATGGGAGAAAAGGGCTGGGGACTGAAAAGAGGGGGCAGTGAGAGAGGGGACAGACCCTGGATGGAAGGGGGGAGCGTGAGGGACAGCAGACCCTGGATGGATGGGAGAGGGAGGGCAGACCCTGGATGGATGGGATGACTCTGCTTCAGTCGCAGCCCTCTGCCATGGCGGTTATCTTTTTTCACATACTCCTCGCCCTGCTGGTCGCGGGGGTGGTGTTGGACTACTTCTCTCTCCCTCCTCCAGATTTCAACCCCTTCTTCCACCTCAATCTCACTGTTTTTCCTCCTTTGAAGTCCACTCTATCCGCCTTTTCTCTCCTCTGCCTCTTTGAATAGCGGTCATTTATCATCCCCCTGATAAGTCCCTTTCATCCTCTCTGTGACTTTGATGCCTGGCTTGCCTTCTTCCATGATCCTTCCTCCCCCTCTCTCATCCTTGGTGACTAATATTCCTGCTAATGATCCTTCCAACTCTTACATTTACAAGTTACTCGCTTTATCATCATCCTTTAATCTCCAACTATGCTCCACCTCCCCCACTCATCAAAATGGTCACTGTCTTGATCTCATCTTCTCCTCCAACTGTTCACCCTCTAATTTCCTTGCCTCTGATCTTCCCCTCTCTGATCACCATCTTATAACTTTCACACTTAAATCTCCTCCCTCCCAGTCTCGTCCTATCTTATCTAATTTATCTAGGAATCTTCACGATATTGACCCTTCATCTCTATCCTCCCATGTTTCAAACCTCCTCTCTACTGTGGCACCAACCACGTCTGTCAACGAGGCTGTTTCTTCTTACAACATTACTCTATCCTCTGCCTTAGACACTCTTGCACCTTTGATGACCCGCCCTATAAGGCGTACAAAACCCCAACCTTGGCTTCTAATATCCGCTACCTAAGTTCCTGTACCCGCTCCGTCGAATGCCTCTGGTGAAAATCTCGGGCCCTTGCTGATTTCTTACACTTTAAATTCACGCTGACCTCCTTCCAATCTGCTCTTTTACGCGCCAAACAGGATTATTATATCCAACTGACCAACTCTCTTGGCTCTAACCCTCGACTTCTCTTCACCACATTTAACTCTCTCCTCAAGGTGCCCCCTCCCCCAACTCCCCCTTCATTATCTCCTCAGACCCTTGCTGAATTCTTTCACAACAGGGTTCAAAAGATAAACCTTGAATTCTCTACCTCGCCACCTCTCCTTCCACTAGTCCGTTCCCCTCTCTCTCCTTCCCCTCATTCCTTTTCCTCCTTTCCTGATGTTACTATAGAGGAAACTACACTTCTTTCTTCCTCAAAATGTACCACCTGTTCCTCTGATCCCATTCCCACCCACCTTCTTAATGCCATCTCACCTGCTCTTATTCCTTTTATCTGTCACATTCTCAACCTCTCACTTTCCACTGAAACTGTCCCTACTACCTTTAGACATGCTGTGGTCACACCTTTCCTTAAGAAGCCTAAACTCGACCCTACTTGTCCCTCTAATTACCGACCCATCTCCCTCCTCCCTTTTCTCTCCAAATTACTTGAGCGTGCTGTTCACCACCGCTGCCTTGATTTTCTCTCCTCACATGCTATTCGTGACCCACTACAATCTGGTTTTCGCCCTCTCCACTCAACCAAAACTGCGCTTACTAAAGTCTCCAATGACCTATTACTGGCTAAATCCAGAGGTCAATATTCCATCCTCATTCTTCTTGATCTTTCCGCTGCTTTTGACACTGTCGATCACAGCATACTCCTCGATACCCTGTCCTCACTTGGATTCCAGGGCTCTGTCCTTTCCTGGTTCTCTTCCTACCTCTCCCTCCGCACCTTCAGTGTTCACTCTGGTGGATCCTCTTCTACTTCTATCCATCTGCCTGTCGGCGTACCTCAGGGTTCTGTTCTTGGTCCCCTCCTCTTTTCTATCTACACTTCTTCCCTTGGTTCATTAATCTCATCCCATGGCTTTTCCTACCATCTCTATACTGATGACTCCCAAATCTACCCTGATATCTCACCTTGCATCCAAAGTTTCAGCGTGCTTGTCTGACATTGCTGTCTGGATGTCTCAACGCCACCTGAAATTAAACATGACCAAAACCGAGCTTCTCATTTTTCTCCCTAAACCCACCTCCCCACTCCCCCCGTTTTCTATTTCTGTTGATGGCTCTCTCATTCTCCCTGTCTCCTCAGCTCGAAACCTTGGGGTCATCTTTGACTCTTCTCTCTCCTTCTCTGCTCATATCCAGCAGATTGCCAAGACCTGTCGTTTCTTTCCTTTACAACATCCGTAAAATCCGCCCCTTTCTTTCCGAGCACTCTACCAAAACCCTCATCCACATCCTTGTCACCTCTCGTTTAGACTACTGCAATCTGCTTCTTGCTGGCCTCCCACTTAGTCACCTCTCCCCTCTCCAATCGGTTCAAAACTCTGCTGCCCATCTTGTCTTCTGCCAGGGTCGCTTTACTCATACTACCCCTCTCCTCAAGTTGCTTCACTGGCTCCCTATCCGTTTTCGCATACTGTTCAAACATCTTCTACTAACCTATAAATGTATTCACTCTGCTGCTCCCCAGTATCTCTCCACACTCGTCCTTCCCTACACCCCTTCCCGTGCACTCTGCTCCATGGATAAATCCTTCTTATCTGTACCCTTCTCCACTACTGCCAACTCCAGACTTCACGCCTTCTGTCTTGCTGCACCCTACGCCTGGAATAAACTTCCTGAGCCCCTACGTCTTGCCTCATCCTTGGCCACCTTTAAATCTAGACTGAAAGCCCACCTTTTTAACATTGCTTTTGACTCATAACCACTCGCCTCCACCTACCCTCCTCTCCTCCTTCCTGTACACATTAATTGATTTTATTACTTTATTTTTTGTCTATTAAATTGTAAACTCTTTGAGCAGGGACTGTCTTTCTTCTATGTTTGTGCAGCGCTGCGTACGCCTTGTAGTGCTATAGAAATGCTAAATAGTAGTAGTAGTAGGGAGAGGGAGGGCAGACTGATTAAAGGGGCAGAGAGAAAGGGCAGATGGTGGGTGGAAGGGGGAGAGAGAAAGAGGGCAGACTGGGGCAAATGGTGGATGGAAGGGGCAGAGAGAGAGGGCCGATGTGGTTGGAAGGGAGAGAGAGGGCAGATGTGGATGGAAGGTGGAGAGAGATGGCAGACTGGGGTAGAAATAGAGGGCAGATGTGGATGGAAGGGAGAGAGAGTGAAGACAGATGCTGGATGGAAGGGGCATTAGAGAGAGCAGACACTGGATGAGAGAGAGAGAGAGAGAGAGAGAGAGAGAGAGAGAGAGAGAGAGAGAGAGAGAGAGAGAGTGAAGACAGATGCTGGACGGAAGGAAGACAGTGAAAAGAAGATGAGGAAAGCAGAAACCACAGACAACAAACTGTAAATAAAATATATTTTTTTATTTTCTTGCTTTAGGATATAGTATTGTAGCTGTGTTAATAAATGTTTATAAATAGAACATGTAAATAAGGTAATCTTTTTATTGGACTAATTTTAATACATTTTTACTTAACTTTCAGAGAACAAAACCCCCTTCAGGTCAGGATAGGATACTGTAACAGCACTATACTGTATTGACCTGAGGAAGGAGATTTTGGCCTCTGGAAGCTAAATGTATTAGTCCAATAAAATGGTATTTTATTTTCTGTATTTGTTTTATTTCTATTTGTTAATTTGTAAAGTGGTGATTGGTATTTGTTAGTTTTTTCAAATTTACATCTGCTGTCTTTATATTTTGCACAGTACTAGGAGACATTTTCTGTTTCTGTGGTGTTGCATTGTATGCAGAGTCTGGCATCGGGGGTTCAGTTTAATTTTTGTTTAAATAGAAAGTTTATGATTACTTATTCTATAGTGGATTAGGGTGTGTCTGTGAAAAAGACAGGGCTTTAGTTGGCATTGACTGTGCAGGATTGACGATCTGTACTAATCTGTCTGTTTTCGTTTTACAATAGGTGAATTGATGTTCTAGTGCTCACTGTAGTGTTTAAGATGCTTTCCTTTTCCTTGTGTGACTCGTGCAAATTACTGCTTATGGTATGGTAGAATTGCTCTATAGGTCCTGAGTGTTTTGTATTCTCGGTATGCCTAGTACTTGATTGGGGGGGGTTAAAAAATGACCGGCCCCGGGTGTCAACTACCCTAGCTATGCCACTGACTCCAACTGTTCTTTTAGGAGATATGAATGATGACAAGTGAAGGATCCATGAAAACATACATAGACGAATTAAGTCAAATTATGCATTTACAAGGATATCTTAGATAAAATATTCCGCCAAGCTGGAGAATGGCAGGCTTTAATAACAGAAACTGTTTTCGCCTTTTGTGTCTCCTTTGAAATATCTGGAAACAAATTTATTTTTAAACCAAGAAAATCTTTCTCCTGATTCTTAAAAAAACAATTGGAAAAGCCATGATTTATCAGGAGTTAAGGCAACAGTTGCTACCAAAGTGGTTGCTTGGATTTGGTCCGTTTCAGAAGTTTCTAGAAATGCTGACAAGTCTAAAGAATGTTTTATTTCTTGTTCAGACGGTGCCTTCTTTCTGCGGTATATAATACACCTGAATCAAATTCTAAATTACCATTTCAAAAGCAATCATATTCATGCATCTCTTATTTGAAGTTACAAACAGATCTGTTATTTTAAATAATGTATGTAATTAACCCTCCTAAACAAAGGAGGGCCTAGGGTACCGATTTCCTTTCTGTATTACTTATCTAGATCCCTATTAGCATTTCAGGTTACTCAGCCATAAACACACAGACACCTTCATAATACATATAGGTTGAGTAATCAGAACAGGAAACCTGTCTGGTGGGTGTCAAAATATTTTAACTTCAAAGGTCTTATGTTCCTGAATTGTTAGTGCTTTTATTTATTAATTTATAAGTATTAATACCATTTTCACGCCTAGAAATCATTCAAAATGGGTTACACTCCAAATCCATTAAATTACAAGAGGAGAAGAATAAAACAAACAAAAACCAGGAAATAAAAGGGCGTTCAACAATTATTACATATGTGTAAACTGTGTGGCACATATCATATTACTATGTTTTCTATCAGTAAACTATCCTTGTGTGAATTTACTGAATGCATCTGAGTGAATTAATGCATCATGGTAAGCCCTCTGGAACTGGGACCCTGGGGTGTTTACACATGTCATAGAGTGTGACCCTGTTTGGCTCTGCAGCAGTCAAAACCACCTGAGGGCATCAGGTTTTGCAAGACTAGCATGAGCCACATATTTGTGGCTGCAGAGGAGGGAACAACATCAGGTAAGACCAGCTGCTTGCAGACTCTGAATACATAGGGGCCGAGAGGAGAGAAACAAAAGGATTTATCCAGGCAGCAAAGCTGAGCTGGGCATCTGATAAAACATTTGGAGGCACTTAAGCAGTCAGTGCAGCTGAATATTGCCTCCCTTGGAGTTTATTAGCCAACTACTGGAGTTGCCACTGAAGCCCACTCAGATCTGTCTAGTCAAAATCAAGGCACATTTAAGCACCATTAAGTTTATTTTGCTTCCATTCTCTTTCCACATAGGATTCTTTTGAGTTTATCCCACACATTTGAATTTTGTTACCGTTTTCATCTCCACCACCTCCTGTAGGAGGGCATTCTAGGTACCAACCACCCTCGCCATGAAAAAGCACTTCTACTACTAATCATTTCTGTAGCACTACTAGATGTACACAGACAGCCCTGTACAGATTATATGCAGGTACTTTCTCTGTCCCTAGAGGGCTCACAATCTAAGGGGTAATGGAGGGTTAAGTGATTTGCTCAAGGTCACAAGGAACTGTAGTGGGAATTGAACCCAGTTTCCCAGGATCAAAGTCCACTGCACTAACCAATCCCTCCTACCCTTCCTCTCCAAAATACTTGAACACACTTCACAACGGCTGCCTTGATTTCCTCTCCTCTCATGCCATCCTCGATCCGCTTCAATCCGGTTTTCACCCTCTACACTCGACAGAAACGGCACTCACTAAAGTCTGTAATGACCTGTTCCTTGCCAAATCCAAAGGTCACTACTCCATCCTCATCCTCCTTGACCTATCCGCCGCTTTTGACACTGTCAATTATAATCTACTTCTTGCCGCACTGTCCTCATTTGGGTTCCAGGGCTCTGTCCTCTCCTGGTTCTCCTCTTATCTCTCCCACCGTACCTTCAGAGTACACTCTCATGGATCTTCCTCCACCCCCATCCCATTCTCTGTTGGAGTTCCTCAGGGATCTGTCCTTGGACCCCTTCTTTTTTCACTCTACACCTCTTCCCTGGGCTTGCTGATCTTATCTCATGGTTTCCAATATCATCTCTATGCTGACGACACCCAGCTTTATCTGTCCACACCAGACATCACTGCAGAAACCCAGGCAAAAGTATCGGCCTGCTTATCCAACACTGTACATAAGTACATAAGTAGTGCCATACTGGGAAAGACCAAAGGTCCATCTAGCCCAGCATCCTGTCACCGACAGTGGCCAATCCAGGTCAAGGGCACCTGGCACGCTCCCCAAACGTAAAAACATTCCAGACAAGTTATACCTAAAAATGCGGAATTTTTCCAAGTCCATTTAATAGCGGTCTATGGACTTGTCCTTTAGGAATCTATCTAACCCCTTTTTAAACTCCGTCAAGCTAACCGCCCGTACCACGTTCTCCGGCAACGAATTCCAGAGTCTAATTACACGTTGGGTGAAGAAAAATTTTCTCCGATTCGTTTTAAATTTACCACACTGTAGCTTCAACTCATGCCCTCTAGTCCTAGTATTTTTGGATAGCGTGAACAGTCGCTTCACATCCACCCGATCCATTCCACTCATTATTTTATACACTTCTATCATATCTCCCCTCAGCCGTCTCTTCTCCAAGCTGAAAAGCCCTAGCCTTCTCAGCCTCTCTTCATAGGAAAGTCGTCCCATCCCCATTATCATTTTCGTCGCCCTTCGCTGTACCTTTTCCAATTCTACTATATCTTTTTTGAGATACGGAGACCAGTACTGAACACAATATTCCAGGTGCGGTCGCACCATGGAGCGATACAACGGCATTATAACATCCGCGCACCTGGACTCCATACCCTTCCTAATAACACCCAACATTCTATTCGCTTTCCTAGCCGCAGCAGCACACTGAGCAGAAGGTTTCAGCGTATCATCGACGACGACACCCAGATCCCTTTCTTGATCCGTAACTCCTAACGCGGAACCTTGCAAGACATAGCTATAATTCGGGTTCCTCTTACCCACATGCATCACTTTGCACTTGTCAACATTGAACTTCATCTGCCACTTGCACGCCCATTCTCCCAGTCTCGCAAGGTCCTCCTGTAATCGTTCACATTCCTCCTGCGACTTGACGACCCTGAATAATTTTGTGTCATCGGCGAATTTAATTACCTCACTAGTTATTCCCATCTCTAGGTCATTTATAAATACATTAAAAAGCAACGGACCCAGCACAGACCCCTGCGGGTCCCCACTAACTACCCTCCTCCACTGAGAATACTGGCCACGCAATCCTACTCTCTGCTTCCTATCTTTCAACCAGTTCTTAATCCATAATAATACCCTACCTCCGATTCCATGACTCTGCAATTTCTTCAGGAGTCTTTCGTGCGGCACTTTGTCAAACGCCTTCTGAAAATCCAGATATACAATATCAACCGGCTCCCCATTGTCCACATGTTTGCTTACCCCCTCAAAAAAATGCATTAGATTGGTGAGGCAAGACTTCCCTTCACTAAATCCGTGCTGACTTTGTCTCATCAGTCCATGTTTTTGTATATGCTCTGCAATTTTATTCTTAATAATAGCCTCCACCATCTTGCCCGGCACCGACGTCAGACTCACCGGTCTATAATTTCCCGGATCTCCTCTGGAACCCTTCTTAAAAATCGGAGTAACATTGGCTACCCTCCAGTCTTCCGGTACTACACTCGATTTTAGGGACAGATTGCATATTTCTAACAGTAGCTCCGCAAGTTCATTTTTTAGTTCTATTAATACTCTGGGATGAATACTATCAGGTCCCGGTGATTTACTACTCTTCAGCTTGCTGAACTGACCCATTACATCCTCCAAGGTTACAGAGAATTTGTTTAGTTTCTCCGACTCCCCCGCTTCAAATATTCTTTCCGGCACCGGTGTCCCCCCCAAATCCTCCTCGGTGAAGACCGAAGCAAAGAATTCATTTAATTTCTCCGCTACGGCTTTGTCCTCCTTGATCGCCCCTTTAACACCATTTTCGTCCAGCGGCCCAACCGACTCTTTGGCCGGTTTCCTGCTTTTAATGTATCTAAAAAAAATTTTACTATGTATTTTTGCTTCCAACGCTAATTTCTTCTCAAAGTCCTTTTTTGCCCTCCTTATCTCCGCTTTGCATTTGGCTTGGCATTCCTTATGATCTATCCTGTTACTTTCAGTTGGTTCTCTTCTCCACTTTCTGAAGGATTGTTTTTTGGCTCTAATGATTTCCTTTATCTTACTGTTTAGCCACGCCGGCTGACGTTTAGTCTTTTTTCCCTTTTTTCTAATACGTGGAATATATTTGTCCTGAACCTCCAGGATGGTGTTTTTAAACAGCATCCACGCCTGATGCAAGTTTTTTACTCTGCGAGCTGCTCCTTTCAGTCTTTTTTTCACCATTTTTCTCATTTTGTCGTAATCACCTTTTCTATAGTTAAACGCTAGCGTACTTGATTTCCTAGTTTCACTTCCTTCAATGCCAATATCAAAACCGATCATATTATGATCACTGTTATCAAGCGGCCCTCGTATCGTTACCCCCTGCACTAGATCATGAGCACCACTAAGGACTAAGTCTAGTATTTTTCCTTCTCTTGTCGGCTCCTGAACTAGCTGTTCCATGAAGCTGTCCTTGATTTCATCAAGAAATCCTATGTCCCTTGCGTGTACAGATGTTACATTAACCCAGTCTATATGCGGGTAATTGAAATCCCCCATTATTATTGTGTTGCCCAGTTTGTTTGCGTCCCTGATTTCCTTTAACATTTCCGCATCCGTCTGTTCGTCCTGGCCAGGCCTGCTGCCTGGATGTCCAACCGCCACCTGAAACTGAACATGGCCAAGACAGAGCTTATTGTCTTGCCACCCAAACACACTTCTCCTCTCCCTCCACTATCTCAGTCGATGGCACCCTCATCCTCCCCGTCTCATCTGCACGCAACCTCGGAGACATCTTCGACTCCTCCCTCTCCTTCACTGCGCATATCCAGCAGATAGCCAAGACCTGTTGCTTCTTTCTCCGTAACATCAGCAAAATTCGCCCTTTCCTCTGAGCACACCACCCGAACTCTCGTCCACTCTCTCATTACCTCTCGCCTTGACTACTGCAACCTACTCCTCGCTGGCCTCCCACTTAGCCATCTATCCCCCCTTCAATTCGTTCAGAACTCTGCCGCACGTCTTATCTTCCGCATGGACAGATATGCTCATATCACCCCTCTCCTCAAGTCACTTCACTGGCTTCCGATCAGGTACCGCATACCTGCTTCTCCTACTAACCTACAAATGCACTCAATCTGCAGCCCCTCATTACCTCTCTATCCTTATCTCCCCTTACGCTCCTACCCGAAACCTCCGCTCACAGGACAAATCCCTCCTCTCTGTACCCTTCTCCACCACCGCCAACTCCAGGCTCCGCCCTTTCTGCCTCGCCTCTCCCTATGCTTGGAATAAACTTCCTGAGCCCATACGCCAAGCCCCCTCCCTGCCCATCTTCAAATCCTTGCTCAAAAAGCCCACCTCTTCAATGTTGCCTTCGGCACCTAACCATTTTACCTCTCTCTATTCAGGAAATTTAGACTGCCCCAATTTGATTGACCGCACATTTTGTCCATTAGATTGTAAGCTCCTTTGAGCAGGGACTGACCTTCTTTGTTAAACTGTACAGCACTGTGTAACCCTAGTAGTGCTTTAGAAGTGTTAAGTAGTAGTAGTAGTAGGCTACTACTCCACTAGCAATATTCCATGGAGAATCTCTAATAGTAGCAACAGAATCTCTAATAGTAGCAACAGAATCTCAAATAGATGTGAAGCGTCTGTTTATGCTTTCCAAAAATACTAGGACTAGGGGGCATGCGATAAAGCTTCAATGTAATAAATTTAAAATGAATCAGAGAAACGCTTTTCTTCACTCAATGTGTAATTGGGCTCTGGAACTCATTGCCAGAGAATGTGGTAGGGACGGTTAGCTTAGCGGAGTTTTAAAAAGGTTTGGATGGCTTCCTAAAGGAAAAGTCCACAGACCATTACTAAATGGACTTGAGAAAATTCACTATTGCTGGGATAAGCAGTATAAAATGTTTTGTACTTTTTGGGGATCTTGCCAGGTATTTGTGACCCGGATTGGCCACTGTTGGAAACAGGATGCTGGCCTTGATGGACCTTTGGGTCTTTCCCAGTATGGCAGTACTTATGTACTTATATGTACTAAATAATAGCAAGATTCAATGTAGAATCTCAAATAGTAGCAACAGAATCTTACATTCTGGGTAATTCAGGAGGCAATGTAAAGACAGCTGCCGACAAGAGGGTCACGGAGTTGCTGCTCCAGTGACCCTGGTTGGCAGCCGGACACAGACACGGTCGTGAACGGGACCATGCATAACGGGACCGCATGGTCTGCCTGGCTGCAACGGAGGGAGCCGCGGAGAGAGGAGCAGGACACCTCCAGGGCAACCCGAGGGCCGCCGATGTGAGTGGTCTGGGCTGGGGCTCGATCGTGGCTCCAACCTCATGGCCGTGGCGCTACCTAAGTGGACCCAATCTCCCACCCACTCCCTGGACAAAAGGCCTCACTGAAAGACTGACGAGGAGCAATCGAAGACTTCTTCTGACAGCCCCCCGGATGGACCGTAGCCGAAGACAGTCTCCTCCCAGCTGGAAATGTGCTGTGGCTCAGGCAAGCAGCGGCGCAGATCGGGCAGCAGCGGCACCATCAGAATAATGGCACACTCCCCTGCCTGACATCTCCGACCACAGAAGGTGCCCCAGCGCACACTGGGATGTGAGGAAGTGCTGAGCAGTCGACCACGTGGAATAGCAGAAATCACAATGATCCCGAGAAGATCACGGCAGCTGCTGACTGAAAAAACAACACCCTCTCCAGCTGAAGACGATCAAATAATTCAAGGATAAGAGGAAGAGGATAGCGGTTCTTAATCGTGATGTTATTCAGTCCTCGATAGTCTATGCACGGTCATAAAGACCCATCCTTCTTGGACACAAAAAAAATCCGGCTCCAGCAGGCGAAGAGGAAGGTCGAATAAATCCTCTCTTGAGATTCTCGTGAATGTAATCCCGCATGGCAGCAGACTCCTCTCGGGACAGGGCGTATAATCTTCCTCTGGGAAGCATCTTGCTTGGAATTGTCAATAGGACAGTCAAAGGGGCGATGGGGAGGGAGGGAATCTGCCTCCCGGGCATCAAAGACGTCCGAAAAATCACCATATTCCTCCAGAAGACAGGCCTCACAGGGATGAAGGGTTCCGGGCAGAGCTGAAATGATTCTAGGAGGAGGTTCTACTGGAGTCAGACAAACTTCAAAACATTGAGTACCCCATTGACTGATCTCCCCAGCAGGCCAATCAATGCTGGGCGCGTGAAGACGTAGCCAGGGTAAACCTAAAATGACAGGGTGAATGGCATGAGGCAAGATGAGAAATTGAATCTCCTCATGATGCAAGAGACCCACTTGCATCTGCAGCGGCGGGGTGATATGGGTAATAGGCTGAGGGAGAGCTGAGCCATGGATAGATGTCACCTGCAGAGCTGGTTTACAGGGAACTGAAGGCTTCCCAAGTTCTTTAAGCAACGTTCCATCAATAAAATTACCCCCTGCTTCAGAATCCAGCAGGGCTAACATATTTACCCTGAATTCGTGCCAAAGTAAAATTATATCGTCAATTTAAACTGTATCAATATCTTTTAACGAGGGGGTTGTCTGTACCATTACAATATAGTACCCAACTCCATTATTACTTATACATCTCTCTAAACCACTCCAACGGTATTCTTGTATAGGATCTATCAGATATTTCTAGCTCCACCATTCAGGCTAATGTGAGCCAGGCACTTTTATGGTGGGCAGATATTCCTCATTTGATCCTGATTTAATCCTACTCTTTTCTTTACTACTTTAATTAAATTTTCAAATTTACTTAGCTTTAAAATTGTAGTCACTGTTTTTATATCTCTTCTTTTACTACTGTCCGTGAGGGACGCGACACAGGGTCCCTTGCAGTTGTTTTTTTTTTTGGTAGTGTTAGGAGATTAGCAGTGTGCTGATGGCAACCGGCAGCGGCCAGCAGACACTGGAGATGCCCGACCTAACACAAGAGAAACAGAATGACCTCAGCAGGGAGAAGCTGCAGAATCGTCCTGCACAGAGTTCTTCTGCAGGTAGAGCAGACCCCTTGTGGGCAGATGCCACACTAGCTGATATTCGGCAGTTCTATATGATAGAATGACAGCGGCTAGACCAGCTGTGGAAGGACTAGGAACATCAGAAGCAGCGAGAGGAACAGCAGGAGGAATTTGGAAACTGTATTGGTTAAAGACAACAATTACATGCATAAACGAATGGAATACCTGGAAAACCAGGTTAGGAAACTTAACCTTAGGTTTCTAAATTTCCCCAAATCTCCTTTAATTTCTCCTACTGAGATGGTAAAAAAATATATGGTTGAAATTCTTGGAATGGATAGAGACTCACTACCTCCCATTACTCGGGCCTATTACATCTGGAATCCGAAGGGGACTACTGGAAATCCCCTAGAGGTGGGGGATGGGATGAATCTCACCTCCTTCCTGGAAAATTCACTGGAAATAATTACACAGAGGTCAACTATGCTGGTCACTTTTGCACTGGAGTCTGACCGCAATGCTGTTTTAAGACTTTCCTTAAGACACTTAGAAAACCTGTTTTTGGGCTCAAAGGTTCGAATTTTTCCAGATCTCTCGAGGCCTACACAAATAAGGCGCAAGGCTTTTTTGGAGCAGCGCCCTAGAGCGTTGGCATTGGGAGTTAATTTTGTATTACGTTTTCCTTGTATTTGTAATATATTGCTTGAGGGTAAACAGTTTCAGTTTGTAGACCCAAAACAGTTTAAAGAATTTCT